>NC_086081.1:5643560-6250272 GCF_948474715.1 Cydia amplana
CCCTTAGTATAAATAAATGGTACAATATCCATTTCATTACATAAAAGTGTGGATCTATATCTGAATCCCTAAAGTCCTTTCTCCTATCTTTGCATTTCCTAATATTGTTTGTCATAATGATCAGTTGTCCTAACACTAAAAACCCTAATTTTGGTTTCCCTAATTATTCATTACTTATCCTAATGTTATTAAGCATATTTTCTTTTTTGCGAGGGTCGCAGTTCTAACCCTAGCCTAACCCACTTTTGTGGCAGCAAGTTCTAAAACCTAACCATTTTTCAGAACATTACAGTATGGAAAATAATAGTTATGACAATTGATCGTTAGGGCATATGCCCATTAGGACAAACCAGTTAGGGCAAGTGACTTTAGGACAAACGTTGTTAGGGATTCAGAATGACACCCAAAAGTGTAGTATGCTAGTATTAGCTTTTATATTTTCTGTACTCATTTCATTCTGTATTAATCCAGGCTTGACAATGTAACACCCTAATATTATATCTAGTATTTCTTAATAAACTGGATGATTAATACAGTGTACCAACATTAGGTTATGGTAATAATGACAGTTCGCGTAAGCCCGCCGAAACATCAGTTTTGGCGCGTAGAACGTATATATGTTGTCTGTGGTAATATATTTTCTGGCTGTCAAGCATTTTTGTAACACGAAGAGAGAAACGTTTGTAAAAGTTACCGATTAAAACCACTGAAGAAGTACTACGTTTTCATATTTCAAGCATCTTACGAAACCCCAGAAGAGGCTCACGAGGTGAGCTTTCAGTTCAGAAGCCGGGATGAATTGGAGAAGCTGGCTCTTTGAAACCGACGCCCGCCTAGCTGTACAGGACAAGAATTCTATGAATCGGAAGATAAGGTCAGAGAATTCCATTTATTTGCATCTGTATTCACCGTGTGTTGGCAATTAACGGAGTGATAACTTACTAACTGAGCTCAGAGACAAAAAGGGGGATGTTTGAATAACGAAAACTAACCTATATGAACGAACAATTTTACATAATCTAACCAAGCTTTCCTATAAGACGACGTGGTGTGTTTGTGTCGTGATCGTACTTACAAAAGCATGTTTAGTGGAGTTGGGCGTTTGTGAGTGTGCGTTTTTTTTTGGGATCTGGACGCCTACAGTAACTATAACCATAATAGCTGAAATACTGCTGAGTGAATAGAAATATCTTTTTAGCTGCTGGTCTGCATTTTAATGGTGAAAATATGTTTAAGATAATTCTGAAAACAATCGACTACAAGGAAGAAGTGAAATTGTTATTTAGTTAGGTAGCCTATCATAAATAGCTGTAGTAATTTATTTTAATTTTATCCAGAGACTGTCAGTTAAATAATTGTTTACTTTAAACTTCACTCTGAGTTACTGGTATTAATTTTCATTCTATTTGAGTTGCGACAGGGAAATTGTAAAATGGGAAGATCTCGTAGTCGTAGTAGGGAGTGTGATAGGAAAAGGAAGAGAAGGTCAAGTACTAGTACAGATACACACTATAGGTGTATGAGTAGGTCGCATGATAGGGCACACAAACGTAAACGTAAGAGTAGAGAGCGTCGTAAGGATCATTCATCTCACTCACATAGTTATCGCCAAAGGCCGAACTATTGGACAAGCTCGGAGTCAGACCGCAATAAGACTCGAACACCACCAATACCATTTTCTTTTGGTTCTAATAATTTTCCAGTCTCGCACAGTGTCGTTCCAGAATTTGATCCTAATGATAATAGCCAAACTATACTTACCTGGTTGACCAAAGTAAATGAATGTGCCCAGATATACCATTGGGATGACCGACATATTTGTCATTATGCCATACCAAAGTTAAGCGGCTTAGCCAAGAAATGGTACCAAGGACTGCCATCAGTACTGTTTTCATGGGCTGAATGGACAGAAAAGTTAAAGACAGCTTTTCTAATTAATGAGAATTATGGAGACCTCTTAACAAATATGTTGAAACTTCGTTGTAGGATCGGACAGCCCTTAGAAAATTATTACTATGACAAAATGGCTTTAGTAAATAAGTGTGAAATATCCGGCCGAAAGGCTGTTGGATGCGTAATCCATGGTATTGATGACAAATTTGTACGGATGAGTGCCGGTGCATGTATGTTTGAAAAACCAGAACAACTACTAAACTATCTACGTACTGTTTCTTTAACCGATACAAATAATCTTATGCGTAGTAAGAACATGCCATTAAACAAAGCTGTACACAGTCAAAATAAAACCAACGATTCAAACACACAGCCGCTGAGATGTTTTAATTGTAATGAGGCAGGGCATATTAGTATTAGGTGTACTAAACCACTAAAAAAATGCACTTACTGTTACAAATTAGGTCACGAAACAAAAGACTGCCGTAAAAAGGCCGATTCAGGTAGTAGTAGCAATAATAAGGAACGGCAGAATTTAAACGGAGAAAAAACTATATTATGTATTGATAATTTTGATAACTCTACAGATGGAAATGAGAAATATTTTAAGTCCATTCATGTTAACGGGGTACAGAGCCAGGCATATGTTGATTTTGGGAGCCGGTGCACTCTGATGAGAGAAACTAATGCTCGAAATTTGCTTATGGATTGGGACCTTAGCGACTTACCTTTATTGAAGGGATTTGGCAATTCGTTAGTTAAGCCTTTGGGCAGGAAAGCAGTGACTCTAGAAATAGACAATGTGAGAGGGGAGGTTAAAATTTTGATTGTACCCGATCAGTATTTGCTAGCACCTATATTAGTTGGACAGACATTTACTGAACAGCCGCATGTCATGGCCTTTAAAACAAACGATGAGTTGATATTTTTGCAAAAACCTGAGGTTGTGGGAGAGAATGAAAAATTGCAACTATTCATTCAGGATAATATTGCTATCTTGCCTCGTTCCACCTCTCCAATGGATGTCAAAGTGGAAGGTGATTATTCAGGTGGACTGTTTGTACAATATGGCCATAGACAGAAAGTAGGTAATACTGATTACATGGTTCTTCCAGGAATTTATAAATTTGAAAATGGTAAAGGATATGTAATGATAAGTAACTTATCAAATAATACCTTAAACTTTAAAGTTGATGAGTTACTTACTCGAGGTTATCGGTACAAAGAAGTATCCAATGAATATGTAGGCACATGTACCACTAGTCAAACTGGTGATTACCAACCATTGCCAATAGATCAAGTGAAATTAGGTATAGAGCTAACTGAAACTGACAAACGTGCATTCTATAATTTACTAGACAGGTATAGGGATTGTTTTGCGTTGAATCTCAAGGAACTAGGAAGGACCGACTTATCAAAAATGCACATAACTTTAAATGACAATGTACCAGTAGTACATAATCCTTATAGAATGTCACAACTTGAACGCGAACAGTTGTCGAAAATAATCGAAGATCTGTTGTCAAACGATATTATACGGGAAAGTACGTCTTCCTATTCAAGCCCGGTAATATTGGTGAAAAAGAAAAATGGTGAGAAACGCTTGTGTATTGACTACAGAGCTTTGAATAGGAAAACTCTAAAGGACAAATATCCGTTGCCTCGAATTGAAGACCAGTTAGACAGTTTAGGAGGCAACGCTTATTTTTGTAGTCTCGACTTGGCGTCGGGATATTATCAGGTGCCAATGGATGAGGAAAGTAGGCATCTCACAGCGTTCGTTACACCTGACGGATTGTATGAGTTTAATCGCATGCCGGTTGGGTTGGCGAACGCTCCGAGTGTTTTTCAGAGAACTATTAATGCTATGCTGAGAGGTTTTGGTCGGAATTTGGCTTTGGCCTACATGGATGACTTATTAGTTGCTTCCAAAACCGTAAGCGAAGGTCTAGATAAATTGGAAAAGGTGTTTCAATTAATACGATCCGCTAAACTCACGTTAAATTTGAATAAGTGCCACTTTTTCCAGACCCGTATCGACTATCTGGGGTATGAGATTAGCTCAGAGGGGGTACGACCGGGTTTAGGCAAAATCCAAGCTGTACACGACTTTCCGGTACCGACAAACGTACATGAGGTTCGTCAATTTATTGGGCTCACGAGCTACTTCAGGCGCTTCATCAAAAACTTTTCAGTCATAGCGAGGCCATTGACGTCCCTTACAAAAAAAGACACGGTTTGGAATTTTGGTGAATCTCAAATTAACGCTTTTACGGAGCTTAAACAAAAGTTGACTAGTCGCCCAGTATTAGCATTGTACGATCCAAGTGCTGAATTAGAAATTCATACAGATGCTAGTAAGTTAGGCCTTGCAGCTATACTTATGCAACGTCACCCTACAGCGGGGCTGCAACCTATATCGTATTACAGCCGCCAGACCACTCCTGACGAGAGCAAATTACACTCCTATGAGTTAGAAACGCTGGCAGTGGTCTGTGCTTTGGATCGGTTTAGGGTATATGTACTCGGTAAGGCCTTTAAAGTAGTTACAGACTGTATTGCCATTCGTAGCACAATGACCAAACGTGATTTGATACCGAGAGTGGCGCGATGGTATATTCTTATGCAAGAGTACGACCTGGTTATAGAGCATAGGGAGGGTACTAAGATGCTTCATGTAGACGCTTTATCCCGAAACCCAATACAGTCCGAATCAAATGAAATTACGGAAGTAGTAGATATTTTATCAATTGACGATGATACATGGCTTCAAACAGTACAGCAACAGGACTCTGAAATACAACGTATTATGAACATACTGAGCGATCCAAATACTAAAGAGATTGTTGAGGTCCATAAAAATTTTACTCTGAAAAACGGACGTTTATATCGAATAATAAACAAGAACGAGGAAATAAATCTCAAATGGGTAGTCCCAAAAACAGTTCGATGGCAAATAGTTCGTATGAACCACGATGATTTAGGTCACGTAGGATTCGACAAAACTTACGAAAAAGTCAGTCGCGTGTATTGGTTCCCAAAAATGAGACGCTTCATCAAAAAGTATTGTAAGGCGTGTCTTAACTGTGCGCATAATAAAGTACCAGCTGGGCCCAAGGAAGGGTATCTTCATCCGATACCCAAAGTAAATAAACCGTTCGATACTTTGCATACAGACCACTGTGGCCCATTCCCCATGAGTACATCCAAAAATTGTTACATACTTTGTATAATTGACGCATTCACAAAGTTTATTTACATTAAAGCTGTGAAAAACACTAAAACTAGTACTACCATAAAAGTGTTCAATGAATATTTTTCTCTCTATGCCGTACCGCGACGAATTATCTCAGACCGTGGAACTAGTTTTACCAGTAAAGAATTTGCCGAGTTCCTGAAACAAAGAGGTGTCATGGAACATGTGTTAAATGCTGTCGCCAGTCCTCGCGCGAATGGACAAATCGAGAGATATAATCGTACAATTGTAGACTCGTTAACAGCCGTTAATCATGATAAACCGGATAACTTATGGGATTTAGCTGTACCTCAAGTTCAATGGGCAATAAATAACACGGTTAACAAGACGACAGGTCGCACGCCTGCTGAAGTGTTATTTAGTTTGAGGCCTACTGGGTGTTCAGATGGGGTCATGAATACTGTAGTATCAGAGTTTGAGCAACCTCAAGACATCGACAAGATAAGAGAAGAAGTTGCCCAAAATATAGAAGAAAGTCAAAAACAGCAGAAGGAACATTTTGACAAATCCCGGAAAAAACCTGAAATATACAAAGTAGGCGATTTAGTACGCGTTCAGAGAGAAGCTCGTGGTGAACCAGGGCAAAGTAAAAAGTTAGTTCAAAAATGCGCTGGTCCGTATAGGATCAGTAAAGTATTAGGTAACGACCGGTACGAAGTGGAGGATACTCCCATCACACGTAAACAAGGTGCTAAAGCGTACAAGGGAACTTATGCGGTAGATAAGTTGCACCCTTGGTTAGTTTTCAGTAATGATGTTATTTCTAGTGATTCAGAGTGAAGACAAAGGTTAAATTTAGAGCAATTGATGTTGAGTGAATTAATAGTTAATAAAAAAAAAGAGAAAAAAAACCACGAATGTGAAAACTTATTAGTTTCAGAGCTATTGTAAAGTTTTAATGTTTAGTAAACATAATTAATTACAGTTGTGATAATAACTTGGGAAACAAGAGACTGGTGTGAATAGTATATTATATTGCTAAGAATACTATCTGATTACTTTTGTGATGTGTGAATAGATTAGAGAAAGTCAATGTGTGATATATAATTAAAACGTTAAAATGTATGTTACTACAACAGATGCGTAGTTGTAACAATTTAATATTCAGCGAATAAGAGAGTTTTGTGATACTATTATAAACATGATAATGTCTAAAATGAGCCAGAGAATTTAGTGAATAAAAAAAAAAAGAGAAGTTTATTTTATAATTGTTTATAATACTGAAACCTAAGTGAATTTATATTGAAAAGTGTATTTTTGAATGTCTTTGATTATTTGATAAAAGAGCGAATCATTACAAAAGTCATGTAATGATGTGCCAGAGAATTTAGTGATAAGAAAAAAAAAAGTATAAATATAATTGTAATTCAGAAGTCTAAGTGACATGTGAATCAATATTGAAAAGTGAAAACTTCTGAATATCCTTGATTATTTGATATGAAAGAGCGAATCATTACAGAAGTCATGTAATGATGAAAATTAAGAGTGAGTTATGTATAAGTTATAAAGTGAGTCATTGTAGATGCAATGATGTAAGATAACAGTGAGTCAATGACATGAATGACATGCATTGATGTAGTCGTTAAGAGTGAGTCGTTACAGGTATTGGAGATATGCCTGTAGTGATGTAGTTGAGTTTTTTATTTTTTATGGTTTTCTATTGTTCATTATTTGGTTGTGCAGTATGCGTAATGTAGATTATTTCTGTTTAACTTTAAAAAAAAACGCAGAGTCGCGTTTTATGTCAGGATTAGCCGAGTATTAGCTTTTATATTTTCTGTACTCATTTCATTCTGTATTAATCCAGGCTTGACAATGTAACACCCTAATATTATATCTAGTATTTCTTAATAAACTGGATGATTAATACAGTGTACCAACATTAGGTTATGGTAATAATGACAGTTCGCGTAAGCCCGCCGAAACATCAGTTTTGGCGCGTAGAACGTATATATGTTGTCTGTGGTAATATATTTTCTGGCTGTCAAGCATTTTTGTAACACGAAGAGAGAAACGTTTGTAAAAGTTACCGATTAAAACCACTGAAGAAGTACTACGTTTTCATATTTCAAGCATCTTACGAAACCCCAGAAGAGGCTCACGAGGTGAGCTTTCACTAGTGATCAAACAAATGTTTCTTTTTCATTTTTTATTTTTAAGTTACAGTTACCTCGGTTATTATTTAGGTAATCCTAATGAGTGTTTTTGCAACAGCGAATGTTTTACGAAATGCAAGCGCATTCGTTAAAGTTTAAAAAACATTCCTGATTTTATATTAGCTCAATGCATTACCTATTAACTTCGCAGATAATTTGATAGAAGATATTGCTAGTGAAGTACCTAAGTCAAATTATTAATTTTTTTCTTCTCTGAGAAACAACTGAAGTCGGTATGAGTTAATACATGACTGTGTTATCTAATCTAATCTATCTATCTATCTAATACCTTTAAACGAGCAATTCTTGCATATTTATTTATTTATTTATATGTATACTTACCTATATATTTCGGGGATCTCGGGAACGACTCTAACGATTTCGATGAAATTTGCTAAATTGAGGTTTTTGGGGGCGAAAAATCGATCTAGCTAGGTTTTATCTCTGGGAAAACGCGCATTTTCGAGTTTTTATATGTTTTCCGAGCAAAACTCGGTCTCCCAGATTTTCATTTATTACGCAGCAGCAGGTACTTAGACAAGGTAAGTTATTATACATTTTGGAAATACTGACAGTTAACTGGAAATTCGTAAACCGTATTCCAAAAACAGTAAAGTCCAATATGTCCATTCGTCAGTTAAAGTGAATCTAGGAGAAAAACTGCAACTTCCAAAATTTTCGCTTAAAACGATTGAATATCCGTCTAGGATCTATATTTTCTATATTGCTTCAGTATTTGAGTTATATCACTCTATACGCTGAAGAAATTTATTTATTAAACAACATAATAACAGCATAGGTAGCTTCAGATCCACAGTGCAGGCTTCGTCATCATACAGAAAGCTCATCCACCTCATGCAGGTTTCGTCAAAATAAAATTCTCTTCTTTATTTATTAATTTACCCTTCGTAAGTCGGGTACAAAAATAAGTACGGCGAAGGGTCACCCAGGTACATCTGCATTGTGCCACAAAAGTGAGGCAACATCAACTCGGTACAAATAAAGTAAAACATCGCGGTTGCAAAACTGCTCCGCTGTATAACGGAGAATAATACTAAACCGCTTTCTCTACTAAAGCAGAACTAATAACCTTTCAACATAACATAACATATCAAACGATTAAAGACCCACGCCGAACTATAAAGATTCTACGTAAAAAGGCAATAGGTAGGTAGTACCGATACGCACAGTGCATGCAAGATTGTTATGCCTATGTTTAATACGACATATACATTATACAAGTACGTGATATAATAGATTTCTACAATTATACATATTATAATCACGATAACACATGTTTTTTGTGTGACACATATGACCCAGAAACGAGCTTTAAAACACTCAAATAAAAAAAGAAACTGATAAATTATTTTACATACTATGTTGACTTTTGTATGAGTTCTACATTTCCTGCTACCCAAAGGTTGTCTGGAAGAGATCGCTTTTTAGCGATAAGAACCCCTGTTGTTACCTGGTTCTATTTTCCTTTAAAATTTCTTTGTAGTTTTACATGTATGTTAAATGTATAATTATTGGTGGAATAAAGAATATTTACTTACATTACATAGACTTAGTGCTGCTCGCTTGCACCAATGCAATGAAAGTGTGCGCGAGATGAGATATAAGTAAGTACCTACTGCGAATAATATAAATCGACGTCAAATCAGGGTCAGACTTTTTTAAACTAGAATGGCGCTTGTAACTCTCGTTTACATTACAGAATTTGCCTTCTGAGTAGTTTCTACGTATGTACATCTTATACGAACCATCAAGGACATATCAAGTACCAAGATATACGGGCAGCGTAGTTAAGTATTTCGGTTTCGTAATTCGTACAATAGCGGGGCTCTGTGACGCAAAGGGTTACTTTCCCGTAAACTTGCACTTCCAGGCTGTAGCAATGAATGGCCTTCGTTTTATCATGCGGTACTAGAGTAAGACTGACTTTATTTACTTAAATAACTTGTAGAAGGACCGAAAATCTCACTGAAAACGTCATAAATATGAAGAGTTGTGACGAATAATAGGTAACTTAAAATTACACTGAACAAACATATTTTTCGTACTTTTTGTTGTGTCATACTTACTTATCAGCTCAAAAATTCCGTGTTCATTTTCAAAAATTATCATTGAATATAGATTTCAAACTCGATGTACCTATGTAATTAGGTATCTACCTACTCACACTGGAATCGAGAAAAGGTATGTGTATTTACTACACTGCAATGCCAATGGATATGCCAATGTTATTCTTTATCTTTAGGTATATTATTAACTATCAATTTACGAAACTAGCCATAATCTACAGGACTAGTTATTATAAACACTTTAAAGAAAGCAGGAAAGGTCAAAAATAAAGGTAGATTACATTATAAAGGTTAAAATAAGTATAGGTAGCTATTGAGAATGTTATCGCTACCTACACAGCACACTTAATTCTTCCCATGTCCCTCATTATTTTTAAACAAACAAGATGGCTGCCACATGTGACAAGTATGGAACAAACCACACACGACAATCTCGTAGCCATTCATATAGGAAAGTGGCATTACGTCGCCGTGACACGGCAGACGGGTCTTCATCCAAATGCTTCGCTGATGCGGGCCTAGATAAACCAGTATTTGCATGTTCTCCGATTCCACAAAGTTAAGGAGCTTAAGGCTCAAGTTACGCTGGGTTTTTCGTGATCTCGACTTGTGTTTGTGAGGGAATGATAACAAACGGCACAGTTCCGTGTCCATTAGCAATTCGCCATGGGCCATACAAATAATAAAAAGGACACAATCCGATAAAGTTAGAACGTATATACGTTTTTTGGAGTCGATTGTAAAGTTTAATTAATATTATGACAGGATGTTTTTGGCTAACTTGTGCCATCATTAATTTAAATTTTATGCTCTCCAGCGTTATCGTCACTGGTGTCACTTTAAATGTTTTATGGACTCGTGAAAAAGCCCTCGAGACCTACCTACTTACAAATAAGTTTCAGAATTTTTGTAAAAAATTATAAGAGCTATTTATTTGTTGTGAACGCAAGTTCAAGGTAACGTACCTTTTATTGACTTGATTTACGTGTTGACTCTGATGAAACAACGCAATAAAAGTATCTGTTTGCTCGAAATTGAGATATATCTCTAGATTCCGCACTCAAAAGTATCTGCCACAGTCTAATAATTAGATAATAGCGCATAGTCTGATACGCTACTTTTGATGCTGACTGTTTATCTAAACAGATAAAAAAAAAATTTAGTCTGGGGACCGATTTTTGAAATTCGACCGCTCGATTTCGTGTTTTTCGTTCAGTAATAACCCACTACTAGGCATGTAAATTCTACTAATATAATTGAAAACGAGTGGTCAATACCACTAGATTCCCAATGTCTATCGCTTCAATTTCAAAAATTACCATTTCGCCGTTTTCCACCGATTTTCGAGTGACAAAATCGAGCGATCGAAATTCAAAAATCGGCCCCCTGCATGGGTGAAGTAGGTTTTCAACATTTTGTACTGAAAACACTCATCTTCATGTTCACTGTTGAAATGCAAAACCATGTCGAACGCTGTGAATGTGGAATTCCTAAAGCTAAAGATATCATGAATACGCCTCCACGTGTCGTTTGCTTCTGAATTAACTCGAATGAAAATTACTGGAATTACAAGCATTGTATAACTTTTTGATTTTTATTAAATATAAAGTAGCGGGTTCAAGCCTCGTTTGACGCTCAATTATCCTAATGATTCCAGTTTGGAAAATAAATCTAAAAGAGGGTCAAAAGTTATGTTGTTACTAACCTACATTATGTAATAAAGGGTCAAAAGTTATGTTGTTACTAATAACCTACATTATGTAATAAAGGGTCAAAAGTTATGATGTTACTAACCTACATTATAAACATAAACACATTAACATTAACATTAGAAACAGAAACGACTAGAATAGAACCAATCTACACAACCAGGCTGTTGTTTTTTTAATATAAATATATTTCGTATTATATTTTGATAGCTTGGTTCACCGGTTGACAACGAAACGAGGATCCTTTATTCTCAACCTTCGGGAACAATTATTTCCAAATTCGTTATTCTTAGAAAACCTGTACAAACTTAAATAAAGTAGGTACTAGTCAAATCAGGTGACTTTGTTTTTTTATTGCTAAAACTAATAAGAATTTAAGAACTAGGTAGGTACTTAATTTCAAAGTGCATAGCCACTGTATGAATGAATTCCGCTCATTTTGTGTTCATGTAATTTTGCAGCTTGCTGTACATGCTCTTAGAAGAAAACAATTTAAGTTTGTAAAATCCTTATAGCTTTTTACTTTTTATTTATGTAACAAGGGAACAAGAAAAAAAGGTTCTGAGCACCCACTTGTAAAACAAAATATACCTAAAAAACCGGCCAAGTGCGAGTCGGACTTGCGCACGGAGGGTTCCGCACCATCAATGAAAAATAGAGCAAAACACTATTAGTTATTCTGTGGCAAAACAAGCAAAAAAAACGGTCACCCATCCAAGTACTGACCCCGCCCGACGTTGCTTAACTTCGGTCAAAAATCACATTTGTTGTATCCCCCACTGGAGCCCCACTTAAATCTTTATTTTATTCTGTTTTTAGTATTTGTTGTTATAGAGGCAACAGAAATACATCATCTGTGAAAATTTCAACTGTCTAGCTATCACGGTTCGTGAGATACAGCCTGGTGACAGACGGACGGACGGACGGACAGCAGAGTCTTAGTAATAGGGTCCCGTTTTTACCCTTTGGGTACGGAACCCTAAAAACTAAAGTTCGCCGTTCGTCCTCCTCTCAATATCAATGAAAACAGGTGCTCACTTTGTGTGGAAATTTTATTCGAAATGGCCCGTTTTCTTTGTTCTTGAGTGTACGTACGTTCAGTCACGTAGACGCGCCCCACTTCTTGTCTTTCCCTAGGCATAGTATACTTTACATACATACTTTCTTGCCTACCAATAAAATCGTACCTACCCATTAGTGTAGAAAAACGGAGTTTTGTTTTACTGGATGACTGTGTCATAGACTACGCAGTTTCCATGTTTTTCGGCTACACGAGATACTTGTTTTTGTTTAGGTATCACAGTAAAATGCGTCTGAAGCTGTTTACAGACCAAATGACGCATAATTACGTCTACGTCCCAAGAATGCGTGATTAGGACCGAAACGTCACAAGCTCGAACAAAAACACAACAATCAACTCGAACAAGCCTCCTTACCTTACGCTTTGCCACGCTTTGCCTTACGTAACAGGTTACCTGTTTTAATATTAAATTTTAACTAACAAAAAAAGTTGTTCCAAAACAGGGAATATTCCGAACTCGGTATAAGTTGTTAGGAGTAGCTAGTTTCCTAACTTTGCTTAAACAGTTATTAACAGGCAATTATTAAAATCTAATTAAGTTTATGGTGCTATGAAACCAGTTAGCATCTGCTGTTAACAGTGGCGCCATCTAGTTTAGATGTGATAAATTAAATTGTTACCAGACGAAGGAAGTTCCTATTAGCATTAGATACGTTTGGGAGTACAATTAATTCCGCCTAATTCCAATAGATGTCTCTAAAAGTCCAAATTAAAATTTCAGGTAGAATAGGTAGGTACATTGTATTCTAAATAAAGCGCCTTGAAATCGGTAGATGTCGCGAGACCGAATGATGAATCGGAAATTCGGAAGTATGGATTATTTAGTGACATCTATGTTCCTATTAGAAAACTTCAGTAAAGAGCACTTCCGTACCAAATATTCGAAAATTTCAACCAAGTCAATCTTAACAGTTTAGTCATCTACTCAACCCTGCACTAGATGACGATATCAAAGGGGTTTAAAAAATTTTACGTTGTAATGTTGGCGCCAACAACTTATATTGAAAGCCAAGATGTTTACTAATATTACGTCGGATTTCCAAAATTATCTAATTTCCACATGGAAAATAATCGGAAATTTCTAATATTTTTGTATCGGAAATTTCCACTTCCAAAATGAAAGTATCCTTCATTTCCTATGAAACTTTCCTGATATATCCGAGAATTTTCCCAACTTTTTGGAAACTATCCGCAACTTGCACACTGTTGTAAAGGTGCCAAAGCTGATGAGAGCTCGTTTCGTAGAGTAGGCACTGTACCTATGTAGTAAATGTTTGGGCCCAAAAATAGCCAAAAAATTGGTAATAATTGTTACAGAATCATAGCCAATTTAATAAAACTTATACCTTTTTGCGTACCTATATTTATTTGCTGGTAGGAATTAATATTCTCTTTGGACGTGTAGGTAAAGTACGAAAAAATCTAAGGTTAAAGTTATTCGGGTTATTCGGACTTACCGTAACTCGTGATTATAATATTTATAATTTGCCATGCCTTACGTCTCTTGTGTTGTCTTGAAGAAAACTGTTTTTTAGCGTCTACCGCCAATAACAACACCATTTTTTTAAATTTCTATTTATTGATTCAATTTGAACTTCGAACTCACAATAAAATGCAGCACAGTAAACACAAAAATCATCAAACCATTTATTATAATGTACTTATTTAAAATACATGAAAGTGACAAGGAAAGGTACAGAAACCAGGTATTCTACCAACATCAAATATTATTGACGAACCACGAATATACAATACTTGTTCAATTTAAAACACCCGATATTTAACGGTGACAGCTGGATTTTGAGCAAAAACTTTCCAATAAAAAAATATGTGGTCGACTTGTAAGTTCCAGTTTATTAAAAATACACAGCGATTGATGCGGGATTAACTTACGTTTTAAACAGTGAGTAACTTATGTAAATGCGGTAAGACAAGCCGCGGGCGCTTTGCCTACTCGCCGCGCGCGGCGCTGCCGTCGCCTCACACCCGGCCGTCCTGCTGCTACACTCGTCCTCGGACTATGCGGCGCGCATCGAGTAGCGCCGTGGCGCTTCTGATATGACTTCCTTATGTAGTAACGCCACTACGCCCGAAACGAATAGAAATAGTGTATATAAATTAGCTTATGTAACAAATAAGCTTAAATGTATATAATACTGAGGCAGAATTACATCTTAACTACGGCGTAACATTAAGTGTGGTACGTGGGATTAGACACGAGCGCAAGCCCTTACTTTAAACGGACGAATGCGATATATAATTATATTTTGCTTTATATCTATGTATCTGACGCTAAAACATCTATAATAATGTATTACTTTTTGTACATCTACTTATATAATAACCGTACATACACTTACTAAGCTTATTTGCTTCGCGACCGAGTACCCAAAGTGTGTACACAACCGTAGCCGAAAAATGCCGAATTATTCTAGATGCCTCTATGTTGTTGACTAGATAAACGAAGCTTCACTTTATGATTTCGCAAAATTGTTACAATAATCAAAAATTTCGAGCGGATGATTGGTCCGCCTATATAAACACACGTTGAGTACAGGGCGCTCGGGAACTGTGAGTATTGTCCCGCGGGCGAGCAGGAAGGGGAGAGCGGAGACTCGAAGGGTCCGAGGGAGACAGAGAGAGGACAAGACTAGAAGAGACACGGTGACTAGAAGGAGACTAGAGTGAGCTCTCGCCCGCGCCGGCTTGGCCGCCCGTCCCTTCGCTAAGTACACATATTATTAAAATATATCTTCGCACTTTATTACATAAAATTCACGTTATGTTCTACCTACGTTAAAAAAGTAAAGGAAAGCGGGCTTTAAGAGTAAGTAATTTAGGTTCGAATTTGTACGCGGAGCCTATTTACACAGCGTACCATGGACGTTTATTCCACTGACCCCGGTGACAATGTTCAACGGGAAAAAGACATTATTACTAAACTAATATTACGTGAAAACGGAAAAAATGAGATCAATCATGAAATGTATCAAGAAGTCTTAGAATTACAAAAGAAGATCTAAAGTAAGTTACTCATTGGACACTGTCGCCGAGGCTGCGGCCTCGAAAACTTAAATTTAAAACTCCACTACAAGGTGACACTTATGAGTATCTAGGACACTAGACAAAAACTTAGTCTAACCTTATGAAATAATAATAAATATTTTGGTGCAAAAATAACTACACATACCAAATGATACTCGATAATATCCTGTAAAATTGCGAGTAACCGCAAACCAATGTTCACTAAATCACGCAAGCTTTGCAATATCAACTCAAGTAACCAAAGAATAAAGCTGGTATTGATTAAATCCTACATCTCTCAAGTGAAAATCTCTTGTAAAATGAACCCTACTGTGATGTTGTTAAAGTTTACTTTACAAAAGCCGTCGTGTTGTTGTTGGATGAACCTCCCACCGGGCATAAAGTACTAAAGGGACACACACATTCATTCCATAAATAATTAAAGGGCAAAGATTTAGGTGTGAAGGGCGAAAAACCCTGTATAGGGATAACTAGCACACGCCACAACAAATCGGAAAATACGAAACACACTCGGCTCAACGAGACCTTGTATCGAGATATGTACAGGTCTGATCCTTGCAGTGGTTGAAACTGCGTTTACAATGCCATATTTAGCCGTCCGACCGCCTGACACGACGGCCCGTCTGAAACAAATGACAATCTAGTAGTCTTGTCGACAGACGTTTGACCGGTCGGATCAAGCGATCGGATCATAAATATGGCACGGGCTAAAACGTATAAGCTACTGATACGATCCACGAGACGGTGCGACCCGGGCGGGAGGGGATGTCGGCCGCTTACTCCTTGACCTCGAAGTACTTGTAGGTCGGGTTCTCGTAGCCGTTGATCTGCATGTTGGCCACGTGCCGCTCCTCGGGGGTCGGGGCCACGGCGCCGGTCTGCTCCACCTGCAGGAACATTAGTATCTGTGGTCAATCATGTTGTGCCGGTGTCAGTCTGTATGGACGTATGTTTTAAGATAAGAAGGCTCAAATTTAATTGCAGTCATGTCAAATGAGATAACGAGGACAGACGGGTAACATTACCAATATATAGACAAAGGAAATGATTCGACTGACAGTACTTTACGATTTAGAATTTAAAGAAAATAACATTGAGAAAGAGATTCAACCAAAGATAAAAACGGCCGATGATAGAAGTTGGTGCGTAAAGTGATCGTAATTCCACAAGTCACAAGGATAGACAATATTCTGAGGATAAGTGGAAACTACCGAGCAAGGGAGGCCTGCATGCTGTTCTGTGATATGTGAGCAACCTGTAGTGTGTAGCGTGTAGACTAGGGTGGAGTGAAAGTGCCCAAATTTTTTTTTCTTTTTTTTTAATTTCCTGTATCATTAATCGATGATCCTAAGTAAAACCTCTATTCATACCAAAAATCAGACATCTAGGACTTAATCTTCAGGTGGCGCACCTTGAAGGTAGTTTACAAAAAACTTTAATTTTTACGCTTAAGTGGCTCCCACTATTCGAAGTCGATTCACGATTTAACTTTATAAACGCGGTGTTTTTAATTATATCGAAGTGTCATCTCATATATGAATCGGTTTTATTTGAAGTAAATACAATTAATTGCTTGTGGCGAAGAAGTGAAAATTGAAAGTAAAGTGTTACAAAATGGCAAAAACTCGAAAAGATTTGAGGCGTCCTGTGTTTGGCGATCCACAAAAATTAAGTGGTAATATGTTGCCGACGTATAGTGATGTGATTAAATATTACTTATGGCACAGAAACCATCTACTCGAGTTGAATAATGGAAAAGATCCTTCAGTCAAAGATATTTGTCTACACTGTAGACCAGGGATGTTGCGGATGCAGATTTTTTGACATCCGCGGATGCGGATGCGGATGCGGATATTTAAAGGCTCACATCCGCGGATGCGGATGCGGATGCGGATGTCAAGATTAGGTACTTAGAAAACGTCAAATATTACATTTTTAGTATTTTTTTATTTAAAAAAAACGAAACGTTTAGTATTTGAGCAAGAATATAGGAGCGTTATATTTAATAAAAGGTAACTTGGCCGACTTTTCTGGATCTAGACGATTTCGTTATAGGTAATGACGAAATTACATAGCACTTTCGCCGCCGCTAAGACGTTCCTGTACCGACTTGTCCGACATCCGCATCCGCATAAGCTCCGCATCGATTTTATGCGGATGCGGATGCAGATGCGGATGTTGAAAATAATGCGGAAGGTCCGCGGTTGCGGATGCGGATGCGGATGTTCGCAACATCCCTGCTGTAGACTAACCTGCACGAAGCCCTGCGGGGCTTGCCGGTCGCGGCGGCGCGCCACGGCCAGCGCGACGGCCGCCGCGGCCGCCAGCGCGGCGCCGCCCACGCACAGCGCCGGGTACAGCGCGCCGCTGCCGCCGTTGCCCGAGCTGCGGATCGTGTATCCCTGCGAACACAACACGATATTATTACTCTGTAGATCTATGGTGTTATTTATTAATCAAAAATACACAAAACACACAAACACAAAGAAGAGATAATAAAATTAATACCTTAAATCTAAACCTTAAAACCTAAAGGGACTAAAAACTAAAATACTACTAAATATAAAACACCTCTCCCAAATCCCCTGCTTCTGGCATAGACCCCAGAATGCTGGCGGCATTACCTCTCTGCACAGCCAGACTCAACCTCTGCGCAAAGAAGGAGCCCGCTCTGAGGTCCCCCGAGACACCTATCAAACGTTCCGACACCTTTTTAATAAATTTTTTGGTGTCGGACGACCAAGGACCCATAGTTTCCATAGCAAGCGCCGCAAACTCATACTCATTCATTAAGAAAGAGTATTTGCGGCGCTTCACTGTTTGGGCTTGGTCAGCGGCAGTCCCAGGTTTCCGATCTATGGTTGATTATTCACTTCAGGTAAATTCGACTTCGAGAAGGATGTTAATCACTGAATTAGATTAGGTACATTAGACTCGGCCGGTCGACGTCCCGAATACTTTGATCTGTCTTTCGATCCGCCGATTTAAATTTCAGCAGTGATTTGTCCCACAGATATTTTGACCTTTTAAACATTGTAATAAACAGACAGTTGAAACGGTTATAGTTTGTAGCTTTCTAGTAGACCCCGAAGGCTTATCCTATTGTCTATTGTTCAGTAAAACCGCACGTGCTACTTACCTGCAAAAAAGGGTCCTAAGTATTCTATTTGGCACCTGAGCGCGGGCTAGTCCAACGCTCAAAAAACCAGTGTAGGTGCGCTCTCCGATAACGCGCCTTTGTTACGCATCTCGACGACACATTTTAGACTGGTTCTGTAGCGTTCGACTCGCCGGCACTCAGTAACCGAAGTACCGATTTTTTATGCAGGTGGTTGTGGCACGTGGCACGAGCGGTTTTTCTTAACAATAGACAATAGGATTAGCCTTCGGGGTCTATTAGAAAGCTACAAACTATAACTTACAGGTTGAGAATGCGACACCTCGTGCTTGAGCGCGTGCGCCTGCGGCGGCGGCGCGTGCTCCTCCGCCTGTTCCAACGCTGCCCGCAGTCCCTCGCCTTCCGTCTGCGAACATCGATTAGGTAATCAGAATTAATTTGATTTCCAAATGATTAACATAGACTTTAACCAGAATGAAAAGACAATAAAGATTTGGAAATTACATTATGCAACATATAGAGCGCTGCTTGAGAGCTCTCGTACACGGCCACGGAACACACTCATTTGTTTTAACTTGGTTTTATCACTGTATTTAAGCGTGTATCTACGCTCAGAGCGTTGTGGGGCCAAGGCGTTACCTACTTGTGTGCTGAACTTACAATAGGCATGACGAACTAATGTAGTATCTTCCTGTCGCTTGCCTGTGATCTGACTGCGGCACTCTAACTTCTCATGAGCTCTAATTTTTCGTAACTAGCTAAGTAGGTTACTATGAATGATTTAATTAAGAACAAGTGTAGAGCAGGATAGCCAAATGGTAAGGCCACGGAGACCGAACGCGCCCGCAGTTTTTGACACACCTAGCACCTACTGGAGTAGGTACTAAGGACGGAATAGAAGGGATAGGGTGGAGCTTAAGTTAAAATTTCTCTATTTCGTACCTCGCTAGTGGATCGTCGGCTGGATGTCTCGCCCACAACGTCGGTCTCGCCAGTCTCGACCTCGGGTACCTCCGTGACCGTGCTGGTAATGACCTCCTGCAAAATAAATTGTAAGTATCGTAGTTCACTGCTGAGTGACATAGATCAGTCCGCTAATAGTGGTCGGTGCAACTGGACTAGCCCTAACCATAGAGAAATATAGTAAGACAAAAGTGCTCACTCCATACATCAGTTTAGACTATTAATTTCAGTGTCTACATCTAGCATCGAGTAGCGGAACTATCAGTACTGCTACTTGACAATAGATGTAGCACCGACCGGAAAGTCTTATGCTGTTGAGATAAGACTTTCCGGTCGGTGCTACATCTATTGGCAAGTAGCAGTACTGATAGTTCCGCTACTCGATGCTAGATGCCAATAGTCTTTTTGGTACTAAAACTGATGTATGGAGTGAGCACTCTATGTATTTTTTTCTCTATGCCCTAACACTGGTAAACTTACAGTAGTGGTTGTCTCCTGTGTGTAGGCAGCACGGGTGGTGATGTCGTGGACAGAGACGGACGACGCGGCCGGGGCGTGCGAGGAGGACGGCAGCGGCGCCTGCGTGGTGGGCGCGAGGGTAGTCTCCTCCGAGTCGACGACCTCGCTCGCTTCGTCGTCGGTCTCTTCTATCTCTTTCACGCCGTTGGAGGTCTGGAAAATTGAATTGGTTGCCGTTTAATGGATGTAGATGGTCAATAAAATCTTGTCAGTAGCAATGTACTGCAAATTAAAGTAGGGTAACACCATGTAACACTCAAAGAGCAGAATTGCGCTAAGAAAAGCAGCAATGGACATCGAACCAAAACGTGTTTATTTTTCCGCCCTTCATACGTCAGTTCGAGTGAATTATCATAACCTCAAATTTTAGTAATGTTTACCGTCAACGAGCATGATTGTACATTGTAGGCACCTTAGCTTGAGGTCATGCATAATCTTGGTATTTAATGGTGACAGCAGGAATATCTCTTCAAATAGAAACAATTCAGAATGTAAACAATAAGATGATGGCTGTCATTCACGATCCACATTAGATAACACAAAGATGACACGCGATTTTGGAATTATTCGAACACAGTGTTGCTAACCCGCGATTTTTCAAATTTGCCGCCTTTTACTACTGACAAGATTTGGTTGATCCAGTATAGATGGTCAATCAAATCTTGTCAGTAGAAAAAGGCGGCAAATTTGAAAAATGTAGGCGCGAAAGGATATTCCTATAGAAAATTTGAATTTCGCGCCTTTTTTTACTGACAAGATTTGGTTGACCAAGTATAGTTGCTAATGTACAGAACAAAATTAACAAATGCTGGACGTAGTTCTTCTGAGCGTCTGCATATGATCAGATGGGACAAATCCAGTTTATTTACTGGGGAAAGTGCAATCACGGTGGATGTGTTTCTAACCCTTATTTCGCCATATCTACTTGTACTCTATTGTAGGCACGTCACTCGTTTAAATTGACTTAATGCATGTACGTCTACTGTCTACTGCCAAATTTGGGTGGTCTTTTTATAGGCCCCTGTACGGATATGATGGTCGTTCTTGTCTACGTGACAGCGTGATAAAACGGTGTCCGTCACTTTCTTTCCCACGGTGTTAAACAGTGACAGTTATTTTATCACGTGGATAAAGATGGATAAAGCTATCCATAATAGGCTGGCTGGGCGGCTAGAGGATATTTAAGTGTCGGTACTAACCCTAGCCCTTTCTTCTTGAATATCTTGTCGCTGACGGGTGCGCTGGTCTCTCTTGGCGCTCAGCTGTTCCCTGGCGGCTTGTTCCCTTTGCACTTCGGCCTCGATGCGGTCCAGAAGCAGCTCTTCGGCCTCGGGGGTCATTGACATAAGAGATACGGCCATGTCGTCTTTGGATTGCATGGACTATGGGAAAACAAAAAAAAAATTATAAATCGCCAAATATGTTTAACTAAAAGAGTAAGGGTAGTTTTATAAATTCATTCTGTCTACAATCTGTAGACAATTTGGGTTTTCAGTTGCTTTAGCTATACGGTTCTATTGTTACATTAACAACTTAAATTAAAAGCGAAACCTTGCTTGCTTCCCAATTCTTCCAAGCACTTATATCATTCGCTTTTTAGGGTTCCGTACCCAAAAGGGTAAAAACGGGACCCTATTACTAAGACTCCGCTGTCCGTCCGTCTGTCACCAGGCTGTATCTCACGAACCGTGATAGCTAGACAGTTGAAATTTTCACAGATGATGTATTTCTGTTGCCGCTATAACAACAAATACTAAAAACAGAATAAAATAAAGATTTAAGTGGGGCTCCCATACAACAAACGTGATTTTTGACCGAAGTTAAGCAACGTCGGGCGGAGTCAGTACTTGGATGGATGACCGTTTTTTTGCTTGTTTTGCTCTATTTTTTGTTGATGGTGCGGAACCCTCCGTGCGCGAGTATGACTCGCACTTGGCCGGTTTTTTCAACTTCTGAATCCTCGGGTCTGGTGCTGGTTAGTTTGTATACAGTAAAAATAGGTAGAACATGAGACTAACCTGAACGTAATCCTCAATTGCAGTGCCAATGTTGTTGTACAGATGTGGGCGTCGGCGCAGGGAGGATAAAGCGCGTTGCAGGGCTCGGTCGGCGTCCTGGAAAAAGTATTTTGTTTATTGTAATTTTATTTTCTTAGGCCGTGGCCTATGATCGCGGTCGTTAAAAAGGTCGATGTCTATACAATGTAATAATGATGTACCAAGACTGTCCAAGACATATACCAAAGTCTTGTTAACTAACAATTTACTCGTATGATAGCTGATAGCACACATTACCTACATAACAAAGCAGTACACAGTGTGTAACGGTTAACCGCAGTAAAACATTTTTCACAAACTTTTTGGCACCCCGAGTCTCGAACACGACCTCTCGAGTCGAGGCAGCAGACGATTAGTTTCTATAAAGTTTGGGCACAGCTAGTATGCAGCTTTGTTATGCAGTGATTGTTAGTATAGTAGTTGTAGCTTGACCTGTAGCCTGTCGGCGGCGCTGGCGCGCTCGGCGGCGGCGGCCTCGCGGCCCGCGGCGGCGGCGCGGCGCCACGCGGCCAGCGCGCCGCTGCGCTCGGCCGCCAGCGCGCGCACGAGGCGCTGCAGGCACTTCTGGACGCGGTGGGCCTGTCAACGTTCAAGGTTGAGTCGTTTGAAGGTTAGATTAGTGCTGGTTTGAGCGGAGCAAATTAGACGCTGATTTGCGTACGTATTCAACTGCGGAAAAATGCGATGCATAAACCAAACTATGTTAAAATGTCAAAACAAGACCAAGTGCGGGTAGTTCGAAAAACTCGCGCGGTTAGACGATGCTGATGTCAACTTAAGCCAGTCTTCTCCGAGACCACGGGGACAACGCCGTCCTCGAAACGTCCGAGGTAAATCTTAAAACTTAGATACGCGATTAAGTCCCGTTGTATAATTTAATAATGTCAAAACAAGTATTTTCACACCGACTGTTTTTATTTTATATGGGCTAAAACTGTCAGATTTACCTGCCCACTGTGTCTACATAATACATTATAGGTATATATATATATTATATTATTGTTAGAGATCCACAGTGCAGGATGAAGTCAAAGGCACTAATTAGAAAGCAAATCACCAATGGGGTAGAATTAATATAAGCGCGGAATACAGAAACTGGTCGACGTTTTTCTACGCAATGCACATTTACAAAAAAAGTGCGGGAATTCAAGAACAGTGGTGATGGCATCGCGTCCGCAACCACGTGTAACGCTGATGAAACTGTTTCGATTGATCAAGTTGGCAGGAGTCGATAAGTATACCAGTGGGGAGACACTCCAGACTTCGGGCAAACTCGGCTCCGTTCGGCTCAGCATTGCTCCGAGCAATTATTAGGGTTGAAACAACTTGACGTCCCTTTGCGTGCACGACCACAGATAAGATAATGACTTGAATTTTGACAACCCTAAATAACCTAAAAGGATAGTGCCATAAGTTAGAAAGGGATATCATGATTCGACCCTGAATCGCTGTCAAACTTCGGTTTTGTAGGAAGTGTACTTTCTGTACGGTAATACTATTATGTGATTATACTTACATTGGGTGGCGTGTCTCGCAATGAGCGCGTGTAGCAGGCAAGAGCGGTGCGCCGGCGCTGTGCGAGATGCGCTAAGACACGCTGCTGATGCAGGGCTGCAAGCCGACGGCGCTCGGCCACGCCTTCTTCCTCGAGAGCCTGCAAAGGCATCAGCAGGTATTTTTAAATGGAGAATGCAAGTGTAAGACTAAATAATAAATTAAAAAGAAGCACGCATTGTGATTCATTATTTGCCACCTTACCCTTTTAGTAGTATTTTTAGAAATAGAAAATATGTATTCGTAAGCACAAACATAGAATATAAAAAAAGAGAAAAAACGTAGGAAGGAGTGCCATATCTCAGCGTGATGCTGGCGACTTCCAGCGCTAATCTTCCGATGCGACCATCCGGTGAAACAATCACGACAAACAAAAACAATAAAAAAAAGAAGAATCATACAATAGACAGAAACAAAGTTAGATATGATGATTAGTTCACGTAATAAATACCTGCACGTTAGCCTGGAACTTAGCGGTCATGCGTTGCCGGAAAGTCTGCGCGGAGCTGGGGTCCGAAGTCATCATCTGCTGGTATCGCTCTTCAAGTTCAGACCACTCCTTCATCACTTTGGTGATCTGATAAAATTAGGATAACTTTGCAATATAACGGTATCGAAGTGCAACTGCTAAGTGGCAGGGAACATTTATAGCAGGGTCTAACTAAACATACTCAGTCAGATAAGTAGGTATGTAGGTCATACTCAAACACATACTATGAGATGCAGAAACCAACACTGATATCGCGAAAAAAATTAACTGTCCGTCAGGAAACATCTACAGCGATTTTAATAAGGTTTGTCTCTTAAATGGTTCGGTTATGACGATCTAGGTACAATATAATACTCAGTTGGAAGAAAAAATTGCGTTCGTAATAGACTCTGTATACAAGACAAGTGGAAAATTTTCCTGATAATCCCTTGAAACCATTGTATACAACTCTTTGTAAAGACCAGCCTACCTTTTCACGATGGGTCTCCTCAAGGCGCTGCTGAGCATCCTTGTAGCTTTGGTGTTCGGTGCGCGGATCGAAGTGAGAGAAGTACGGGTCAGATGTTGCCGTAGACGCCTGGAATATTACATCGTATGGATAAGTTTAAGAAATTTCTGATACAGTTAAACATGGAACTCATTAAATAAGCGAACTGTAATTGTAACCGAATAGATATACAGCAGCGGTCGGCAACCCGCGGCCCGCGGGCCGCATGCGGCCCGTGAACCTGTCACTTGCGGTCCGCGAGCCTCCCTGGCTATTTTGTATGTAATATTGACAAACGACTAGGCATAAATATTAACAAAGTGCGGCCCGCGTCAACTTCGTTAACTACTATGTGGCCCTTGGCTGCTAAAAGGTTGCTGACCCCTGATATACAGTAACAAGTTCTAGTGTTAAGTACATGGGGGTGTTTTTTTTGTTGTCCCCTACACTTTTTTTTCAAATTTGGGATTTTTTATATTATTTCTACTCAGAATCACGAGCTCTTTCTATCCTAATAGAAGAAAAAAAGTGTCCCAAAATTTCCATACATTTTTCGATCTTTCCATTTCGCGACCGCCATACAAAGTCTATATGAAAAATGGTGACGTAATGGAAACAAAAACCTTAGGACACTTTTTTTCTCCTATTAGGATAGAAAGAGCTTGTGATCTGAGTAGAAATAACATAAAAAATCCCAAATTTGAAAAAAAAATTGTAGGGGACAACAAAAAAAAAACGCCCACATAACAGTTTCTATTGTCTATCGACACTATTAAAAGACAATTCATAAACTGATGTCCAGGGTGCTTGGTGATTCAGGCCGAGGCTAGGCGTTGGCTCCAGGGATGTTGTGTACCAAGTAGACTATTTATTGAGGGGTTCGCAACCCTAATCCTATTAGTTGTCTCTAGACAAGTTCTTACCGTGGTGGTGGTAGTGGTAGTAGTAGTAGTGGGGGTGGTGGATGGTGCGGACGAGGACTCGGGCCGTGGCCAGGCGTTGTCGTCACCGTCTGTATAATCATCGTCCTCATTGTCATCGTCTCTAGATAGATCCGCGTCTTCATCTTCATCCATGTCTGAAACAGTATTGGGACGGAATGAGATTTAATTAAATATTGTTATGCCGGACAGCAGATTATTATTAGCGCGTGACTATAAACTCGACAGAAGTTAGCGAATGCGCTGATCCAGTTAAGATAATGTTTGAATCGCCGTAGATAAAGTAAAATGTAAAATTATGATTGCACGAATGTATATAAGCACTAGTTAACACGGAATAAATTAGTATAAGTTTATCCGCCAAAGATAACTTATCACCCGGCCGCTGTCGCTAAAATTGTGTATTATATCATTAATTTGGCCCAGAAATGGAAGGTAGTGAGTGTGTTAAAGCTTACACAACTTTCCTGAGATTAACTTTATCTACTGAATTCATAATACAAGCGGACCATTCGCATTACATTTTTTATAATTACTTTTTATATATTATAGTTTGATATAACGTTATTTCGAATAACGTAATGAATGGCATACTACCGTAATACCTAATTAACGGTACACATAATGTTATTATTGGTATAATGGTCATAATCATAAGGTATATTTACACTTCGTCTAATATACATTGCCATAATTATTACATACTCTAAAGCATATTATTTGTTATAACAAGTGATGTCGTATAATTATTTGTGTGGCATAATAGTTGCATGACATAAATGGGTTAGGTTAGGTTGGAACTGCGACTCCACAAAAACAAATAAGTACCTAGCAAAAGGAGGGTTAGGTTAGGTTAGAACTTTGACCCTCCGTAAAATGAAATACCTAGCAAAAAAGTGGTTTAGGTTAGGTTTGAACTTCGGCCCCCGCAGAATCGAAATCCATGAAAAAATTGGTTAGGTTAGGTTAGAACTGCGACCCCCCTAGAATAAAATATGTAGCAAAAGAAGTAATATGTAAATTTTTATGTTATTATTAAATGATATATGACAAAAAAATTATACAATATATGTATTTATACTTGATAAAATTGTATAAAGTATTACGTTATACAAAAATATAATATAACAAATGTCATTATAGCACATGTGTATATGTTATTTAAAAATTATATTACAATAGGCATTATATCAATGACAGTTTAGATGAAATTACAATATAACAAAGGAAATGTATAATAAAAATTACACTTTAACTATAAACTCACCGTCATCAGCATCGTCATCATCGTCATCGCTCAGGTTCAGAGTGTCGTCATCGTCATCATCATCAAGCGCGTCATCGTCGTCCAACAAGTCATCGTCCCGCTCGTCCATGGCCGCTGAGGCCGCCAGCATCTCCTCGCCTCCCGGGCTCACGGGCACGCCGACGTCCATGGGCTTATGCATTTTCACGTTCTCTGTAATAGAAAAAGAAGATATTACAAGCGAAATAGCAAGACAAAATTCAGTCTCAAATTTATTGATACTTAAAATATTTTTTATTTGCAATTGCAATGCAATGCAATTGAAAGGTCACACTACCTTACCATGGATAATTAGACCTTTTGTTGCTTAAACTACATTTGCACGAAACCTAGACAACTTAGAAGGTTTCATCAGATTGTGGAGAACAATAGTTAGTTATTTTATAATAATAAAATGCTTAGAACAACAAAAAATAAACGAGAATCAAGCTGATTTGGCATTGTGAAATTCCTTAGTCGCGGTCGCGTTCCAATGGGCGCAGCCAGCAGCAGCTTTTGTTGTGGATCTGGTCGAACAGGATGACAGTCGTGGTAGGTAGTCAAAGAAACAAGGATCTTACCCTTGAAGTGCTTCGGGCAGCACACAAACTCGACTCCAGAGAACAAGCTGATCCCACAAGGCAGGAGCATAGCGAAGGTCCTCAGGCGGAGACCACGCTGCGCGCAGGCGCGGCCTGCAGTGGCGTTCCAGCGGGCGAACTGCCAGCAGCGGCTCTGGTTGTGAATGTGGTCGAAGAGACAGCTCTCCGGAACCAGCAGAGCATCCGATTGGAATGGACCTTCTGCCACCAAATTGGTAGTTAACAAAGTCCAACGCACAATGTTAGTTAACAATATGTTACTTGATTATTAAACGTTATGCGTATTTATGATTGCAAACTATATCACGTAAATGTTGTCTATGATTTTTATCTTAGCATGCAATCTTTAAGTCTCTTTTAATGATTACTCCTAGAGTTCGTCTAAACTAACTTTTCACGGACTATGAAGTGACAAAGTGTGGACGTGCTACTGCAAAGTCTGTGTAGATAGTTCAAATCACTCTTCTCAGTAGGCAATATTAGTATTATCGAACCACCTAAACTATGAAGGTTTTCGCGATTTATTTTATAGATTTGGTATCCATAAATTACAGAGGTCTAAAGTCTATTTTTTTATTCGGTAGACTGAAATGACAGTTAATAGTATGAACATGAAATGTCATTTCATACTATTAACTGTCATTTCAGTCTACCGAATAAAAAAATAGACTTTACGTTATTCCAATTTTCTATTTATTATTTTATTTATTAGTGATAAATCACTTCAGTCATCATCCTAATTCCAAAGATCAGGTAAAATTACTTATTTAGAGCAAAATAAAATTGATTGATTGATAAAGCATCACGTACCAAGACAACGGAAAGGCTTGACCCATCTGGTGACCTTGCACTTGGCGGCGTTGCCGGAGCCCAGCTTGCACCAGTTGCTGACCTTCACGTAGTGGGACGCCTCCACGATGTTCGTGATGTCGTGGCTTGGGTACACCTGGAATTGAAGAATGATGATTGAGAACACAAATCAGCTGTATGACTCATTTTTATTAATCAGTATATAGACACTCCTTTAGAACCAAAACAATAGTCACTTCACTACCTTTAAGGTGCAGTGGGTTCAGCCAGCGGAGTTATTGAAAATTCGTCGCGCTTGTTTAGATCATAATACTATTGCCATAAAAAGTGGCTTTCCAACACAAAAGCGCCCTTACGCTTCAAGTGCAATACGGACGTTTCCATCAGAAATACCAATAGAAATAAAAAGGTCCTTATTGGAGATGAAGCATAAGGACCTTTCACCGATGGAAAGCCACAAATATGAACAGTCTTGAGGCATTTCTCTAGTAACAATGATATCCGCGATCCCGGGCACGCACGGCCGTCCGCTCAGTGCTCAGCCAGCTATTTCGGAGAAGGATCTGAACTCACTTCACCTAAAGGTTACGTCTTCGGATTTCGACAGCAGCAGCAGCGAGAATCAGGCTACGTCACGATGCAATGGCAAGGATATCCCATTATCGCAATTTTATCAAAAACTAAAACCTGAACGCGAATGCTTTGAAGTTGATTCCGATTTTATAAATAGAAATTCAGTGACCCGTTTTAATATTTGTCCGTCTAGGGTGTTTTGTATTTAAATGGAAACAGAATTGATTGAAATTTATTGCTGTTTTCGTTTTGCTACAATATCCCGATTATTCAAAATTAAAGTTATTCTAAAATATGCAGCTTAACAGAAAATGCCCGTATTAATCCTGCGGGCTCAGCACGGTTCCATTTTATATCGACTATCACTATGCCCGTCACTTTCGCACTTACATACTTGTTAGAACGTGACAGGCGTGGTGATAGATATGGGAGAAAGGGATTATATGCGGTAAAACACCAAAATAAAATAAATACATTATTACTTTATTAAAAGATATACCTACTTAACAAGAGACACAAGGGTTCATGAAAATCTTTTTGTTACATTTTTTCCAGAAAAAGGCTCTGAACCCGATAAAAAAGACGTTTAGTAAAAATCCAGTCTTGTTGAAATCATGAGGTAAATTAATGCAAAAAGTTATGAACTCTAGTTAAAACTCGCAACGGGGTCAACTCGTTATTCAAGTTGTTTCGACTAAAGGCTTCCAGTTCTGAGGTTTAAACACAATTTACTCGGCCCAGGTAGAGGGGTTTTTACAAACTTTTATCCTTTAAATTAAAGTTTGGCCTGTGATGTTTCTAGTCGACGGGAGAACTTGGAGAACGATGCTCCTTTGTTTCTTGACGGGATAAAATGAACTTTATTTATCCGTTACGATAAAAATCAAAGGCTTGCAACTCTTGTAAGAATATCGAGAGTACACTTTGTTCTTTATCCTAGACACTTGGTAGTTGTAACCAAAGACATTCTTGTTACATTATACCTATACATACTTGTTACGAAATAATCAAAGGCTTCAAGAAGAGTACACTTTGTTCTTCATGTAGACACTTGTTAGTTGTAATGGAAGACATTTTTGTTAGGTAACTAGAATCTTAAAGGGTTTAACGGTTTACCTAAAAAGCTAAAAAAAGCCTAAGGGTGGAATCACATCTGTCAGCATCGAGCCGCATTTTATATATGAGAAATCGCTCGTTAGTATGAAGATGCGTACGCATCGGAAAGCTGAAAGCATGCGTACGCATCTTCATACTAACGAGCAATTTCTCATATATAAAATGTGGCTCGATGCTGACAGATGTGATTCCACCCTAATGTGCTAATGCTAACCGTTGTTAATAGCTGAATGTAAAAAAACTTTGCCCGAGATTCTTATACTTGGTCAACCAGATCTTGACAGTAGAAAAAGGCGGCAAATTTGAAAAATGTAGGCGCGAAGGGATATCGTCCCATAGAAAATTTGAATTTCGCGCCTTTTTAAACTGACAAGATTTGGTTGACCAGCTATATTTAGGTATATAGTGCATTCGCTTCTGACGGATTTATTGTTTTTACTACATCGTGTTGCCTTATGCAATATATAAATAAATACACATTGTTCTTACTATTGTTGATAGAAGCTATTGTTTCCAAAGCTACTTGTATAAACCCGAATATTTCATGCGGCTCAAACTTCGAGCTCGTTAGTTGACGTCGAGTAGACTTGATTGGATTTAGACAGAAACCATCGAGTTGGAAGCTCCCACAGCGGAGGAGTCGATAGTTTGCATCCACCGCGCTCCAGTTACGCTTACATTTCTCCCAAACTACCTAATACTTGAGAAATTACTAATGTTGTAATACTAGAGTCTGTGCGGAAAGAAAAGAGTCGTAGATTGTATTGGGCCCAATACATTCCACGACTCTTCTCTTTCCACAGAAACTCTATATATTATGGGTAGCGTGGGTAGCTTATGCGCTTCACGAAGTCACATTAACTTAAATCCTTTAGGGTGCCGTACCTCAAAAGAAAAAAACGGAAACCTTAATAGGATCACTTTGTTGTCCGTAAGTCCGTCCAATTGTCTGTCTGTCAAGACCCTTTATCTCGGGAACTCGTGGTATAACAAAAATTGCAACGATACTAGTAACTATCAAAAATATTTTTTGATAAGTACACACTTTTATTGCCGACTGTACTTTGTATGTATATCAAGTACGTGTCAAGACCTTTCAAATGAGCCTAAACTCAATGTGTTTGTCTTCCCATCGAAGAGTTCCGTTTGCTACCTTCCGACTGCATCATCAGATCAGCTCCATGTTAGCATTTATTATTGCATTCTCATCGCAAATACGGAAGTATGTAAAATTTCAACTCAATCAGACACCGGGAAGTGGTTCAAATTTAAGTTACAAGATTTGAAGCACCATAAATACAAAGGGATATACGCAGTGAAGCTATATAAGGGACGTTATCTATGAAAAGGGACCTTATTGTCGATGGCGCTTACGCCATTATTAACGCTGCTCCGATATAAATAAAATGCCGCGCGACGCTGTGCGGCGTAAGCGCCATCGACAATAAGGTCCCTTTACATAGATAATTCCCCATTAAAGTGTGTAATAAAAGTGTGTAAAAAGCACACCTCACCTTCTTGCAGTAGTCGAGAATCTCCATCTTGTCCTTCAAGCAGTTGTGCGGTTTGGTGGTGAGATCGGGCGTCCACCGGCCAGCAGCGGACATGTACTGCGGGTGGTACGTCGAGCTGGCCTCGCAGAGGACCGCCACTTGCGGCTCCGCCCCGCTGCTTGCCTGCAACAAGGGACATATAGTTTGTAGCTTTCTAGTAGACCCCGAAGGCTTATCCTATTGTCTATTGTTCAGTAAAACCGCACGTGCTACTTACCTGCAAAAAAGGGTCCTAATTATTCTATTCGGCACCTGAGCGCGGGCTAGTCCAACGCTCAAAAAACCAGTGTAGGTGCTCTCTCCGATAACGCGCCTTTGTTACGCATCTCGATGACACATTTTAGACTGGTTCTGTAGCGTTCGACTCGCCGGCACTCAGTAACCGAAGTACCGATTTTTTATGCAGGTGGTTGTGGCACGTGGCACGAGCGGTTTTTCTTAACAATAGACAATAGGATTAGCCTTCGGGGTCTATTAGAAAGCTACAAACTATACTATCGTAAACTACCAGTTTTCTAATTCAGTCATGCGGTAGAATGAGATAGCAATATCACTTGCTCCCTCTAACGCATAAATGCGTCCCTTGGAGTGGCCGGTGAGTGGCCGGCGCTGGCCCATCGTGTAGAGGAGCCATTACATATTGAGGGGGGATTTAAGTCTTCTTGAGGCAGAGGTAGGGTTGGAGCCGGTGTAGCTTTATTTGACGTTCATAAGCGCATTGTAATATGCCTATGCCTACTTAAATAAACTATCTTTCATCTTATCTTCTATCTTTATTTTAGTCTAGCCAACCGTTTCTGTGAAGCGCCAAATTTGTAAAATACAGGTGTAAAAGTTTTATCGTTGGTAGAAATTTAGAATTGTCATCCTTTCTCACTTGGCTGTCCCATCCCGCGAATTCGGGTGACATAGATTTTTTGTTTAGCATGGTTAAAAATATTATACAATATGAGTAGGTATAATAATACCTACTCATATTTGCGCCAATAGTTCTTCAATAGCAAAGCGAAAAACTGCAACTTCAATCGTTTTGAAAATATACGAAAGATACGTAACAAAATACCTAAAGACCAATTGACTGATGCAAATAATAAATCAATAAGGCCAATAAATGATATGGATAAATGTATGTATCAGCTCATTACTGGCGTCAATACATTTTAAGAGATGCGTGACGTATTTTTTACATAAATAGGTAATTTTATCAATAATAAGTAGGTATTTTTAATATTATTATTCTTTATTGTCCACCATAAAGTAAAAATATTTATACACAGAAAGCGAGATACAAGTTTAAGACTAGCTAACAACACAGGCGGTCTTATCGCTAAAAAGCGATCTTTTCCAGACAAACTGTAATAATACCTTTACCTTTACAATATTCAAGGAACTTATGTTAACATAATTCGTCAGCCCACTTCCAACATTTCGAGAAACTTCCGTAGGTAAGTAGTTGTCAAGAATCCAAACTACTCGACTGAATGGACCCAAAGTTGGTGCATAAGTTAGTATGACAGAAATGCCTGATTGGTCTAGACTCTAGACTAGGGGAAGTCCGATTACCTTGCAGTTTTCGAATAAAGGAAATGCTACCGGAGAGGTCACTCACCGGGCAACGGGTTGTCTGGAGTGCCACTACTTATTGCAACAATTTTGCTTGGCAGGTTTATAGTTATTGCTCCAGTGGAATAATATACAAATTTCTATTTTCTACAATGTATACAAAGGCGAAACTTTTCATAGCACGAAATCAAAATATCTTAAAATTTCACTTGTAGGTACTTCTATCCAAAATTTCGTAAAACTTTTTACAGTACATATTGGGCTATACTTTTCCGCACTAGTGCGTAAAATAGCACTTTTCGTGCGTATGTCGCAACTTTAAAGTGCCATATCTACTGTAAAACGTTGTTCGATACACGTGCGAATAGGTAATTCGCAACTCGTGTCGATTTAAAACACTCCCTTCGGTCGTGTTTTAAATTATCGCCACTCGTTTCAAATTTCCTCTTTTTCGCACTTGTATCGAAGATAACTATTCTAGCCCACTTGTATCGAAAATAACTATACTAGCCCACTTTTAAAATTTTATTATGGTAGGCACATAATAGGAAAAAGATTTAGAGACAAATTTTCAGTTATAAATTCGTCGTGTGTCTACAAAAAACTTTTTATTTCAACTGCTAATTGGCAAACGAATGATTTTTTTTAATGGAAATAGCAGCGTTGCTTGGCAATTTTACGAGGCCATTTAAGTTTTTCTACTTCGCCGTATGCTTGCAAGACCAGTGTTTCAATACTTTCCAGAAGTACAAGATTTTAGCAAAAAGGTTTGAAAAATTAAAGCAGTGCAGCAGTTTATATTATAATTATATTGTACTAGTCACATTGTGTGAACAAAGGGAAAAGCTAATGGCCGAACCTTGTTGCATTTGTAGCACTTAAGAAAATATTTTAGTAGTAAAACTATACAGCGAAAACAAATTTTTGTTCTATTTAACATATGAATCTCTTCAACGTATTTACTAAACTTAAAAGAAATGCAGGTGTATAATAAATAATTACCTAATGTTTAATATAGTAACGTTTGATGTAGAGTAAACAAAATACTGTAAATTAGTTTGTTTATCTTCAATGTAATACATTTTCGATATTGCTTATTTATTGAAGATCCGAGTATTACCATGTCTACCTAAGCTATTTTCTGTAAACATTTTCAATAGCGTGCTCAAACCTAATCCTCCACGAACCTTTTTCCACATGCTCCGTACTCAAAGTACGTTGAACCCGATAAATTCAAAGTACATTTGATGCAGTCACATGATCCAGCAAATAAAGCCGGCAAACAGATTGATCGAGTACGAAAAAGGAATCGAGTTTTACAGGCGGCACGGATTGGAAAAAAATAGGAAAAGAAAATGGGAATAGGAAACAGGCAAATACCTTGTGGAGCCTAGAAACTAGATAGGTGTTGTGTGTTGGAAAGTTCTTTGTCAGTTTTAATGATAAAGCCGATGTGCAGTGCAAAAAAGGATGCTGATAGCAATATATTTCGGTACAACCGCTGCAAAAATATGAATGCACGCCAATACAAAGCAAACAATACATATTGTATTGTTGTACAGGACACGGACGATGCGAGTGCCGTACCTATGTACAATTATACAGGTAAATAACTTCTACTTTGTGATTGACAGTGGGTTTTATACATTTTGTTTTTTTTTACCGTATAGGCTTCAAGACATCGTACATAGTTCCCAAATTAAAAAAAAATCCCGCCGAAATCCAGGTGCGACTTAAATTTTATTCGACAGAACATAAGATAAACTCGACAACGAAATAGCAAGTTTTGGGTAAATACAGCAAATTAGCCAAGTAGTGGCTGGCGGAGCGAAAAGTCCTTAATTAACAGAGTCGTTCTGCCGGTAAGCGAGTTCGCTAAATGGGCTGACTGGCTTGGGATCGACTGAACAAGGCTGATTTCGAAAATCTTTGCACAAAAACAGTCGCAGATAAGTGTAGGTACCTACGGTAAATTGTGTTTTATTTGGTGCGTAAAGCACGTGCAAAATTTTAAAGTACATAAACGTGAAGATCCGAATATGACAAGTTTGTTAATTAGGTACAAATGTGTATAATTTTTAACAAATGTAATAGTTAAAGTTAGGTAAGTATATTGTTCATGTTCAATGCGTAATTCATCAAACACTTGAACTAGATGTACTTAATCATTGAACGAGTAAGATACACTATAAACATTACATTTGTGGTGATGATGATGATTGTATTTTATTACTAACAAATTTTGTAAATTCACGGTCACGCGGTCTAACGATCGGCCATCGGCTGCAGCGCTGACAGCCATATGTAGGTACCTACCTATATTACACACGCCGCCCGTAGGCGCACTGAGTCCCTAGAGACAGATGGTTGTTATTCTTGCTGTCAATATAAAATATTTAATTCCGCTAGTTTTGATTTCGCTCATTCTCCTTCCCAATTTTATTATTTGAAGTATATTAAAGGCACGTTTACCTTCCACTTCTACACATTCTAAGATTGAAATAAACTCGGATTGTAATTTGCAACAGTCAATAACCATTATAAACGATTCTGCGAGGTTCTAAGGTCTGTTAAAAATTGCAGTTTCTAAATGACACCATAAAACAAAAGCCACATCAACAGTTGCGAGCTCGCGCAGGGTGCTAAGTGCAAACTCGAGTCGCAACACGAACTTCGCGCGTCCGACGTTACACATAATGCCTCTTAGCTCGCCGACTGTCCCGCAACTTCGGAGTTATGGGTAAATAAACATATAGGTAGTTGGATACAGTCGCCATTAGACATATCGGAGCGGCCGAGGTGCTCAAAAATATCTGAACACGCACTCTAACGCCTTGACAATAGAGGCGTGTTCGGATATTTGTCGGCCGCTCCTATATATCTGATAGCGACTGTACCACACATAGACAACCAAAAATTAAATATCTGTAGGTACCTACTTGATGAAAGGATACTGAAACCAAATGTACTTATGGTTGTGAATTACATACTGCCCATAAACTGGTCCCGATGTAGTTTTGGGTAAGTAAATCAAAATAATGCCAAATAATTTTGCGTAATAAGTATAACCCAGAAAACAACCTAAAACGCTCCAAAGAAATCAATTCAATCAAAAATTCCATAATATTCAACGCAAGCTGTTATCGTGTATTTGTCTCTTTCTGTGATAGTCATCTAATTCTCATAACGACTCTTTGTCTTCTGTTCTAAATACATATCACTGTTGTATAATCAACTTGATTTCCATTTTCAGTAGCTCCCAGCAACAGTGAGTATTCTCAATATTAATCCACTACAGTAATAAACAGTGGAGAGATGAACACTTTAGAAACGCAATATTCCATTACGCCCGTGCTCAAGAACCAATCCTTAATAAACTCAAAATGGAACTCCAAACTATGCCTAATACGATCTCGAATGCGAACTGCCGTCAGTCTCTAACGAGGCAACTTGTAGTTATGTCTGTGTTGCAGTTATTGCTGTGGTTGTAATGTACTCGTAGGTATAGAACAATTGGAATCGTGCCGCTATATACCACCGCACTAGAACTAACTATTACAACGCCTACAATTGCCGGCGAAACAATAGGTAAATTGAATTTAAAGCCGCAAAAAGTCTAATTAAAGTAGACAATAATTACTTGGAGAGTTTATTTGGATATTCTGGGAATTTTCGAAACCAAAGCATACAGCGTTTATGGAGTGTCATACAGCGCTTTTTTGCTGCTTGAGATTACAACTTATTTGAGTTCATTCGTTTTATTATGAAGAGCTTAATATTTCCAGGCATTGTGATAAATCACATCACGATTGCTGCGTAAATAAGCTGGGCGAAATTAATCGGCGCTGATGATAGCCAATTATTACTCAATCTGTCTTCATTATGTCCAATGTTGAGAGCCAACGTTTTGGCTTGTACTGTGAAACCGTCAACTTTGCTCTGATGTCCGTCAAATGTTGCCACCCATCAAACATTTATCATTATCAAGAGAAAATGAGAGAACTGTGTTAACCATTATAATTACCTATAATGAAAACCACAGATGGATACTTATCCTAGAACTGTCAAAGTGATTTCGTAAATGAAACGGCACTGGAAAAAGGACAAATATCAAGTTTACGAGAGCATCTACAATTGTTTACAATAAAAGGAGGCTTAGCAGCTTAACGTAGTAAGTACGCGAAAAAACCCCAAGGGGACTTTCATAGACAAGTCTTATTCTCAGAACGTTTTCTATTTTAATTCCCAGTTTGTCAAATCAAGTGATCACTGATCACTAAAGTGTTTGTTGGTACAGTTATCGACTCGATAAAGTACAGCTTGCTCATCCTCAACAGTACTCCAAGATTTAATATTAACGCAAACAGTGGCCGCACACACTTGTGGCGATATTGCGAAACTTGGAGAACGGAGACTTCACACGATTCCTAAACGAATGTACTTCAAACTTTCCTAGTTTCGGTCAAGTTAATGTTATTGCGACGGCAATAAATAAGAGATTGATATATCAAGGTGATGAGTAATGTCGTCATCATATTATCAGTTTGTCTATACATATAGGTACAACCAAGATTGTAACATCACGAGGAGGCTATTTGTTGCACTGGAAGAGAATGTAGGTATTTTTGATAATTTTATTATGGTTTAGTCTTCTAAATCAAGACAATTCTGTTTTAGGTAGTTCGTCATTCCCAATTGGCCTAAAAAAAGTAAAGGCATGCTTTTATAAAATATTGCAATACCTCTCGCCTAAGCCAACTAAAAATCGATCTCGTACCGTCAAAGTGATTTTGATAATAATTTGTGAATGTTATATAAGCGAATTAGGTGATAACATGATTTTTAGGGTTCCATACTCCGTACCCAAAGGGTAAAACCGGGACCCTATTACTAAGACTCCACTGTCCGTTTGTCACCAGGCTGTATAGACAGTTGAAATTTTCACAGATGATGCCGCTATAACAACAAATACTAAAAAGTACGGAACCCTCGGCGGGCGAGTCCGACTCGTCCGATTTTTTTTCCATTGCATCCAAATTTATCGAAATTTTATTTTATACTCGGGACGTCCTCATTTTTCTTTAACGTGACCCGTCTATGTCAACATAAAACCTATCGAAGGTTATATTAGAGGTTAATATGGCGTACAATTAATTATAATAACCCGCCAACAAACCAGGGCACGTAAAAGCGCGTTTACAACGTCGTTCGCCCCCAAGATTAATGGTAACATTGATAAATACAAGCATAAATTGATAAGCTTGAGACGCATGGAGGGAAGCAGATTTTTACTTTTTGTCCACTGTTGAAGTAGGTAACGTAATGTTTTTCGAGTACAGTCACAGTTTGAAAAGTTTTAAGCACACATAGTATAAAGTGTCATTCAATGGAACTTGCTAACTATGTAAACAAAAGTTACTAGTAATTTGACATTCAGTGTCAATTTTAGTATGGCGGTTTGTTTACATAGTTAGCAAGTTCTATTGAATGACACTTTAGTGTTTGAATGTTCTATAGACCTAAAAAAAAGAAAAAGCTTACGCGAAATCAGGCATCGAGAATCGTCTTTCTGCTTTCTCTCATAGGGCCCATTTAGACGGCGCGCGAACTCGTATACGATTTTAGTTACATTGCGGACCATTGAGGTTACGTCAATTCAGCCGACCGATCAAATGACGCAATGTAATGAAACTCGCATGCGAGTTCTCGCACCGTCTAAATGAGCCCTTACGATCTGACGGTGAATCTTGTCTCTATGATAAACAAAATATAAAGAACGCAAGTGAATTTGTCTAACTTCACTTATCTTCCTGGGGTTTAGTTAGTCAAAAGATAAAATCACCTAGGCAAATTCCTAGATGTAATCTAAAGGCACTTTGTCTTATAGTTGCCTTATGCTAACAGTAGAAGTGTCTAAAGTGTCTTTAAGATTATCCTTAAACTGAACCGAGTTTGTTGCGGGTCCCATATTGGGATACCCTTCTCCAATTGAGGGGGGACTTAAATCTTCTCGGGGCAGAGGTGTAGGGTTGGAGCCGGTCTACCTAGCTTTATTTGACGTTCATAAGCGCATTGTAATTATGCCTACTTGAATAAACTATCTTTTATCTTATCTTATATTATCTGAATATACAATAGGTACCAAAAAAAATCTTACTCTGAGTGTGCGACCGCCGTAAGGCTTTTACGATAAGAAGGCAACATGCATCGAGTATTTATGACGTGCATGTATGTTGCGGCTATTTAATATAATGACTCTTATATTAGCGGCTTAGAAACTTCATGCATTTTATTAAGGCTTTCATAGTTAATAGGTACCTACTTATTTTAAAATAGGTTTTTTTGTTTAAAGCTTTACCATATTGTACCTACATAAGTAACGATCTATTTTACAACATCGTTTTATCGTAGTTGTGAATGCAACGACTTTTAATGATAAACTGATTTTCATTTGATATGGGTATCTCTTTTGGGTGGACAAAATACCTACAACTTATATTTTAGGAAATCACGTAAGTCGACTAAAGACTGATAAAAACTAGACACTTAGTATGAAAAAATCTGGTTAAAGTGATTTGATATTAAAGATATTAACTTAAAGTAACAGCGCAATAAATACAATATTCTTATGTTGCCGAATATAATTATGTGAGAATGTATGTTTAACAATAAAATCCAAACTCACGCGAACGGAACGACTTCTGCAAGCTTTGGCAAGCTTCATACTGCTGTAGTTCGATAAAGTACTTGAACATGCAAGCAGCAAGGTGTTACAGCTACCTACCCTACAGTAAAATAGCACCTTGTCAAAATAACATTATGCCCTGTCTAGACGTTCCGCATTGGATTTGCCTGCACTCGAATCTAAATAACCATTCCATTTCGAAGTGCCGTCGGTATTTCGGTTTATAAGTTTTGGTTCATATTTTAGTACCTACTTCGAATGGAGCTATATAAATTGTAAACTAGTTAGATTGTACAAGGTACGTAATGGTTTGTTACAACTTTAAGAGTAAAGACTTCTACAACGTTAGGTTTTATATTTTTAAAATTGTTATAAAACGCGAACACCAGTTTCTGGATGTCTTTTGCTGGTTTGCGTTTGAGAGTGAGGCTTACACAACATTTTGAACATTGTTATAAAACTCTCTAAACAGTGTCGATGTAGTTTTAAATATAAAAGACAAAACCGTCTTTTAAGTAAACATTTTAAGGTTTACTTTTTTAGGTGTTTAATGAAGAGTTTTGCTCATTGACTACTTCTTATAGACTCCGTATTTTGAAGCGTCCACGTATGCAACATACATAATTTTTATATTACCTGCAGCAGCGCATGTTAACTTTCATGATGCTCGCTATGATGCACTTCTTGCGTCACTTTCATCTGCCATATGAAGGAAATAAATGTAACACGAATGATTGGGCAAAAATTCGGCATTAAGATTTCAACCAAACTACATTTTGAGTCTTCGCCTTAATTAATTAAGTCCTAACCTTGGACGCAACGCCGGTTTTGCGGTCGCCATTTGTCTTAAAATATGGTGTATTTATTCTGCAAATCTGTGGTGTCGCTGCAGTAAAGAGTGTCCTAAGCGGCGATTATAGCAACTGTTGCAGCCGTTTCGTGCTGATATTACTAAAACTTTACTAAATATGCTATAAGTTACAAGATATAACCACTAAAATGGAAGTTTGTAAATTAATATACTCCTGTTGCTAAAAGTCAGCTAGTTGAGAATACATTTAATTAATATGAAAAGCGGATTTCCTTTTTTTAATAAAATTATACATACTATACAGAGTGAGTCTTTTATATAACTGACGTATTTATTGTATTGCTTTCAACATAGCTTCAGTGGTACTCCAAAATGGTACTTAAATCTGCCATTTTATACCTACCCATTTTTAGGAGAAAAAGCATGTTATTACCAAATATTAAACATAAACAGTCCTTGTTTGCTTGATTCAATCAAACTTTCACGATTTTCACATTTAGAATAGTTGTGTTTCGTATTACGTGTCGGGATTGTAACGTATTTTCTTTCTTTTTCCTTTGCAACACACTTCCATTTTCGCATTTCCGCCCCCAACTACCCAAATTAACGAAGTTAACATCACCAAGAAGGCTAGGAAATAAAACCTTTTTAACGGCATTCAACAGTCAAGGCCGGTGGGCTAGAGCTCGCTGTAGAACTCTCTGGAACCTTGTAGAACACTTTAACGGTTGCCAACTGGCAGCCGGAATGCTTCGGCAGCCCTGTTGAATAAAATAGTGCCGCATTTTACGGGCTATGTTAAAAGTCAACAGTTTTAACTGCATTGCAACACAGGGAACTTAACTTGCAAAAGTAACAACGACACGGCTACCGTTTAGGTACAGATCATTTCTCAATTTGACGACTTTTTGGAATACTAAGAAAACGAATTCTTAAGGGGCCCACAGATTACCAGTTCGCCGGACGATATCAGCCTGTCAGTTGTTCGGAATTTGATTCGAACTGGTAATCTGTGGGCCCTTTTAGGTACCTAGGTACATATTAAATTTACATTTTATGTAGGGCTATGTTATCTATCTATACATATAATAAAGCTGAAGAGGGTCGAAAGTCTGTACATGGAAGATATTCGAAAAAAAGTTGGCTGAGGATACTTAGAATCGATAACAGAACACGTTCCAACAGTTTTTAGAATTTTTGTCTGTTTGTCTGTTTATCTGTTTATCTGTTTATCTGTTTGTCTGTTTATTCGACCGCGCATCACGCGAAAACGGCTGAACGGATTTAGATGAAAACTTAACTAATCTGTCGAGAAAACCCCCGGCCTTATTTTAGGCTATAAAAATTCAACCCCTAAAAGGGGGGGCAGCCACCACACTCGATTGAGTTAAGTTTGCACCTGAATCTTATGGCGCTAACTAAGGAAAGAGGTGCAAACTTTTTTGTTGTGTACTTTGAAAAAGGAACATTTTTCTCAGTCAATGTCAAACATCTTTGTAAATACATATTAACTCACATTTACATACGGGTCTATCGCGGGTCTATTGACAATAATTAACATTATGTGTAGTGGGTGGTTTAAAAATGTGATGTCTACCCCAAACTTTTTCATACATTCATTTTCGTCAGGTAGTTGCACAAATCTCTGTTTTGACATTTTGCTGGGATATCAGTTAGCCGCTACCACGACCAGTGAAACCTGTGTCGAAACGTCGGTAAATAAAGGTAATAAAATAAATTTCGAGTTAGACCCGTTTATAAATGTGTCTATCACACATTAACCTACATTAATACTACGAGTATTGTTTACATGGAGCTCGGCCTTTGGCTTTCGCATTAGACATCCACATCAAAATTTCACGTAAACCATTGCGGGTGTGTCCCTGACGTAGGAAGCCTCTCAATTTTTTTTTCTATCAAAAAAATTTCGCGCTCGCTACGCTCGCGTTTTTAATACGATTTTAAGGGTTAACCCTACTTTGATAAAGGTGACATTCTGGGCACCCTACCGAGCGACTACTAACTACGACTTAAGCACTGACATCCTGGACGCTTCGGGCCTTAGGCCCTACGCGGAGCTCGGCCTTCGCATTTAGACACGTATACTATTGTTCTGTGTTTAAGCACTGACAGCCTGGACGCTTCGGCCCTACATGGAGCTCGGCCTTCGGCTTTCGCATTAGACATCCACACCAAAATTTCATGTAAACCATTGCGGCTGTGTCCCTGCATAGCCTCTCAATTTTTTTTTCTGTCAAAAAAATTTCGCGCTCGCTACGCTCGCGTTTTTTATACAATTTTAAGGGTTAAGCCTACTTTGATAAAGGTGGCATTCTGGGCACCCTACCGAGCGACTACTAGGTACTACGACTTAAGCACTGACATCCTGGACGCTTCGGGCCTTGGGCCCTACGCGGAGCTCGGCCTTCGGCCTCCGCATTTAGACACATACCATTGTTCTGTGTTTAAGCACTGACAGCCTGGACGCTTCGGGCCTTCGGCCCTACATGGAGCTCGGCCTTCGGCTTTCGCATTAGATATTCACTGACATATAGTCCTCTCTCTCCTCTTTTATATTAAAAAAAATTCGCGCTCGCTGCGCTCGCGTTTTTAATACGACTTTAAGGGCTAAGACTACTTTTATAAAGGTGGCATTCTGGGCACCCTACCGAGCGACTACGACTTAGGCCAAATTTTTTAATTACGTTTTTAATTTAAGTGTTATTAATTATGTTTAGACTATAACAATAAGAATAAGGTTCCTCTCTCTGCGGCCCTGACCACCGGTAGCTTGGGCCTTGCCCCGCTGCCGGCGGCACCCTAGGTTAGGTTTTTTTATAATGTGTTTATATATGTATTTTTTATTGTTTTGTAAGTGTTTTTATATTTTACTTTTATATTAATATTATAAATAACCTAACTTATGATGAAAAATAAACAAAGTTAAAGAATAAGAATAATATTTATATCCTTTTAATTGTATCCATCTGTCAACTTTACTTCAAGTTCCGCCTCCAATTAGGGATGAATTAGCTTACTGACACAGACCGAATTCAACGCGGGCGGAGCCGCGGGCACAGCTAGTGTACAATAAAGTGATTACTACTACTAAATTGTACATATCTTATTACCTATAGACATGAAGCTACTGGGCACAAATTAAATTAGATGTTAATTAACAAAGCTAGGACTTAAGCAGGCAGGCGAATTAAAATCCACCTAACTTTCCTTTTTATGTTAATGCATGTAGATGGCGCCACCACTCGTGAGGCTGACACGGGCTAGGGTCGCTGTCAGCACTTTATAGGAAATAATGAAACCGCGCTGATAATTAATTTATTCAAGATATTATCAAAAGAAGAGAGGAGACGATTGATGACAAAAAACTGGGACAATTAAGTACAAGTAAGTACTTTTTATTAGTCTGAGGGTGTTGTTTTTTTCATCGAAGTTATTTTTTTTTACGTCTCTCCCCCTTAATGTTCAAAAACTTGCCTTGATCTGATCTGTATCAAGTACTTACTTGCCTATCTATAGTCGTATTTTTCCTATTTTTCAAAAGCCTTGCTTATTGCTTGCCCTTTACTTTGATTTTTTTACTATAAAAGGTATTTAAAGCTTCAACATAAGGATTGATTTGATATTCCACGCCATGCATTTTGCTTTTGCATGCATATTTTATACATATAATCGATACCTATTAAAAAATATTCGATAAGATTCTCATAACTTCTTCCACTTAGGTAAAGGCAGCGGAAAAGATAAAAGGGTACTTCAAACCCGTTCCACAGGCGGATGAACGAATTAAAAAAGAAACCTTAATGAAGTGACAGCCCTACAGCATCACTTGGCAAGTCTAGTGGCGCGCCGCACTTAATGTTCGTAAAACTCTTTTACTTTGTCTCCGGTTACTACCGTTTTATATATGCAATTAATTTAAGTCGTACGTATTTGTTCAAATGGATTTACCTGCTGCAGGAACTGTTTTTCAGTATACTAAATTGCATAACCAGTTTTAAAAATTGCTATCCATCTATAAAATCGATGATAAAACCTGTGCTATGCAATACTAGGTATATAGCGAGAAACGTTAGGATTGATGTTATTATAGTTATCATGTATTTTTAGTGTCCGACCGAAGGTTCGGTTTCGGTTTCGGCCAGTTTCGGCCAAAAAATCATGTTTCGGCTGTAGTTTCGGTTTCGGCCAAAAAACGGCCGAACCTTTCGGCCGGGCCGAAACTTACGAAATGGTACTTCGGACAAAGACCAAAAGTTGGGGAATAAGTAGGACAACAATATTAATACCTACATATACTGATTCATGTATATTAGGTACAGACATTAATTGGTTTATTATAAAACACAATTCCACTAATGAGGACGCCACTGGACGGTTGACGCAGTCTTAAGAGGCTGTCAATACCTATAAGTGAATGAGATAGCACTGTCGCATGTTACTGGGCCCTGGGCAAGATAATAATAAGAAAACTAGCCTCACTTTTTACCTCAATTTACCATTGGTTTGTGTTCCACATGTCCTCTACTTCAGCTTAGCCTTTGGCCTCGCTGCGCCATGCTCGGCCTGCGGTCTCGCTTTTGAATACAATGGACATTGGTTGGAGTCTGTGCTCAACTACTTATCCTGAAGCCTTAAGCACGGCTTTGAGTTCGCATGAAAGTTCGCCTCAATGGGGCACTTCGGACTTTTCGGCCCAGGTGAAGATCGGTACCCGGCCTTGCGATATTGTTAACAAAAAATTTCGCGCTCGCTGCGCTCGCGTTTTTGGTTGACCCTGTGTCTACATGTTAGCTTGACTGGTGAATGAATATAGTTAGACCAAGAAAATTCTGCAATGATTTTGATAGCATACGTCATAATTTCATAAAAGTTTTGACGTTTAAAATAACACTTGCACTGCGTGTGTTATCAACTTATCAAAATCGTTGCAGAATTATCTTGGTCTACCTCTAGTAATTTTCATAAAAAACTGCTTAAGTAACATCAATTTCAAGGACATTGGGTGTTGACAGCCCCATAATATGTGTGTAAAAGCGGTTTTATGACATTTTTTCAACGATTTTAACAAGTCTACAAAAGTTTCGGTTTCGGTTTGGGTTTCGGCCGAAACTAGAGCCAAAGCCGAATATTCGGTTTCGGTTTCGGTTTCGGCAAAAAAACATGTTTCGGTCGGACACTATGTATTTTATCGCTTATTTTTATACTTATTTTTTTTTTTAAATACTTAAATGAATATTAATCTAAAACTTAATTCGATGGATAACGGCATTTCAAGCTTTTTTTAGACACAAATAAAATGTGTGCACAAATGAGTCCATACAAAATGTAATGAATTGGCAACCCTAGAACCTCACTTGGCAAGTCTAGACTCTAGAGGCGCAGCACTTAATACTCGCAGCTGTCCTTACACTCAATTCTACTTTTTACTTACCATACTAAGCATGGAATTTACGGGAACAATATTTTTCAAGAGTTCAAATTAGCATCCGAACAAATTGTGCACGTTTTATGAAAATCCTCGGAAATAAAAGAGATTAAGAGATTCATTTCTTCAAAGGAATGTCACATGCTTTCGTGCACAGACATACATTTCTTTTTTACATGTTGTTTCAGTAGTCAAGTTAAGCGGTACATTGCAGATATTTATATTGAAAGAAGCAAGAATATGTTATGTACATAGTGTCTTTTCGCGTTCAGTATTATGTATTATCAGTACATATTTTACCAATCAATCAGCCATTTATTTGCAATAATAAATACTGTAACAAAAGGTGTTAGAACTATTCAGGTACAGTCACCACACGGGATTGTTACGCCATTCCTAGAGTACTAACTAAATTGGTTGTTCCATACTTACGCTATGGAATGTCCAATTTAGTAAGAATCCTAAATGGCGTAACAATCACGGAGCGTGACTGTACAATGTGTATTTTGCTTGCAAGCAAGTGTGCAAATATAATTTCAAACTCTAAGCATAACTTAAATAATAAACCTCTCTCTACAAGACACAGGTGCTTGAATATCGATCGTAGTGAGCGTTTTCGATATGTAGTGAATGTTTTCGTAACTCTCCTACGGATTTTTCGCCACGATATTATAGACGGAGCTGTGTACGGTGTAGGTAGCTCTCGCTACAAAAGGTGGAAATAAGCTAAGGGAGTTCAGTAAAAGCGAAAAGTTTAATTTTAACCTATTTCAGTAAATACATAGTAACGGTATTCGGGCCAAGCTAAATTTGCCTTCTTCTTCTTCTTCTTCTTCTTCTCAGCATATTTGCGTCCACTGCTGAACATATGCCTCTTTCATGGATTTCCATGTTGTTCTGTACGCGGCGGTTCTATGCCAGGTCGGCCCTGCCGTCTTTCTAATGTCGTCCGACCATCTGGCTCGTGGTTTTCCGTCACTCCGGCTTCCCAGTCGAGGTCTCCAGAGCAGTACTCGCTGGCGCCATCGGTCGTCATCCCTTCGACAGATATGGCCGGCCCATTCCCACTTCAGTTGCGCAATTCATTGGCAAATTTGCCTTAACAGTGTCAAAACGTCAACTTCCTATGAACATATGACGTTTATAATGACACGCTACACTATTTCTGTCACCTATATAAAATACTTATATAACATCTTAGAAAACTTTTTTCAACTCGTTGATAATATCGAATCTTATATTAATAACATTTCCATGTCCCTAAAGATAAAAGTTTCTGCAAATCCAGTTTGCAAATTAACCTATTAATCTAATAATCAAAATAATTTAGCTTAAATATAGTTGCAAGAAAACACAACTTTTGTATCTCATTTAAACTCTTAGAAGTTTTCCCCGGCATTTTCAACTTAGATAGTTCAACTAACCAGGTTTCATTTTCCAGCTCAGACGTTTAAAAGGCTTTGTAAGATAATACGCATTAGATTTAAAATTGCAAATTACTTTGTGAAAGACATTGTTTGTTCTGCAAAGAAGTAAAAAATGTGGCTGGAATTTGCACAATTTTGTACAAATTTGAATAATATATTCTCTTACATAAAATATGTATAGGGGCACGAACTTTGTATGTAGGTATTACGTGTTTATTCCGTCCTACACACACTTTCTGCTTTAATTAAATTAGCTAGAATGCACGAATGTTTATAACATGCGTAAATATACATTTTATTTTGTACCCTTGTAATATGTGACTCGTTTTCTTTGTTCTTGATAAAATACTATCTATAACTTTAATTTACAAGAGTCAAAATCTCAAAATGCTAATATTGGACATCATTGAAAATTCCTCCGTAAACCGGAATACGCCTCGAATTCGTGGATTTTTTACATATTTCACTGGAACCTAATGATATTAAATTCCTACGGCTCGTCGGTAAATTAATCGGATTGGGTCGTAAATCTATCGGTAGCACACCACATTACGGCGGATTAAACAGATTTAAATATGCGATATATCGGTAAACAGATTGAACTACCGTATTGGATGCACTTTTATTGCATATCGTGAACTTACACACAATACACACACTCGTTTAAAAGTGACAGCCACTATGACAGATAAAACAGATGAATAGTTGTTGCGTGAGTCCAAAGAGACTCCACTCCAACCACGCTAAGTTTGCATTTGTACCAACTCTTAAGTGACAATGTATGGCCACGCTATACTTCACGTAAAATTTGGCAAGCGACTAGCGTGTATACGGTTTCTATTTATCAGTAGAGTGTCATTCAATAGAACTTGCTAACTATGTAAACAAACCGCCATACTAAAATTGACACTGAATGTCAATTTACTAGTAACTTTTGTTTACATAGTTAGCAAGTTCTATTGAATGACACTTTAGGTATAACGATGAGGTCAAAGTTATGATAATTTTAATAGCGTAAGAGCCTACTACTACTGCCTAATACTGAACCTTTAGGGTTTTGAGGATTCGTCGTGATGACAACTTCGTGTTACCCTTTAGAGACATATACGTTCCTTATTTTGATGATAACGGATCCCAAGCGACTTTCATAGTTCCGGCGGAGCCACGCGTATTGTTATTAAAATTTTAGTAGATAGTTTATTCAAGAAAAAACTCTAATTATATATGAAAGAAATCTAGTTATATATGTATGTGTGTGTTATTTTAGTTCGAAAAGTCTACCTGTTTTGAAATAAATACCTATAAATTCCTTACTAAAACTTACTCAGTTCAAGAGAATCAACTACGCTCAAACAAGAGCACCGTTAACCAAAACGGCTTCATAACAAGGCCACGTACTTCTCATAGTTACAGCAAGTAAACACTAATAATTAGAAATGCCCCGAATAGTGGTTTTGGCCGAATACCGAATACCGAATATTCGGCCCCTCTCTCGGCCGAATACTGAATATTCGGCGACCGAATATTCGGCATGACAAGCGAACATTTTGAGTCACAATTATTATGAAAACTGATCGCCAACAAATCTCAACGTTAGATGACGTTAGCTAAGATATATTTTTGTTGACAAAATCAATGAATAGAGTCAAACAAATCAGACTCATGATAAAAATAAAATGTTTTTCAACCAACAAATGCTCAAAAAATGGTCTTCGTATTTAACAACTTTCCAAGAACACATTCTAAATATACATCCATAGTTTTTGGTTATTTTTATTCTGCAATTTTTCTTTTTAAGTAGATGCAACAGATATTCGGTATTCGGCCGAATAGTAGGCAACATTCGGCCGAATACCGAATATTCGGCAAAGTGGCTGAATAGGCCGAATACCGAATAGTTGCCGAATATTCGTGGCATCTCTACTAATAATGGCCGGCAAACAATTAGTGCCGTTGGCGTGTTCAAGCAGCAATAACCTCAACTAATTTGTATTCCCGGCTCGAGTGGCAATTTATTCACAACTTCCTTCAACATGCTTCGATAGCCTATTAATAATGAGAAAATAAGGGCGTCACTTCATTTTGGTAGGTACAAATGATATCAGTAATAATCAGGCCTCGGAGTTTTTTTAGCACGGTAAGACTAAGGAGAGCTATGGAGTCTTTGTTAACATTAAAATTAAGTTCATACTCATACTCATCCTCATTAATTAAGTACAAGTAAATTATGTACAGCTCTAGACCTAATAAATATCAGCGATCATCACAATAACGAAATACGTAACTATATATTCATGACATAATGTGACATCTGATTTACTCATACACATATTTAGGTAAAGAGGTTTAATCATAAGTGGCCTATCACTTAAAAAAGTACTTAAGACATGCAACCTATGATTATAAACATTGGTAATACGTATTCGACATATTAAAACGATATTCCATAGATATTAAAACTGTTTATTATTCATTAAGGTTGATATAGAGCTACAATATTTTAGAATAGTTATGCGTTACTCTTCCTTACGTCTACAAAACAGTTCGTTCACACATAATGGGCAGTATAAACGTCGTAAGTCGCATTCATGGGCATCATTTACAAGACACCAATAGTGACGGCAGCAATCTTCACAATATCCAGTTGATTTCATCCCTTCATCTTTAAGAGATATAGCCTCACGAGGTAGTCCTTTGACAGTGCATTAAGTGCATTATCTAAAGCGGCCAGTGACAACGTATAGTTCCTTATCTTAACAGTAATTATAGTATGTAGGTACGTTAAGTACTTAAATAAAATATTGGAGCGATGACACTGCAATATGGGTAATATAATAATATTAACATACACATATACATATTATTACTTTTTTATAATATAACATTTAATTAAATATATGTAAACAGAATTAATTACATATAAGTAGTCTAAGTATTTATAAAACGATTCGGACGAACTTAATTAATGAGGATGAGTATGAGTATGAATTTAATTTTAATGTTAACAAAGACTCCATAGCTCTCCTTAGTCTTACCGTGCTAAAAAAACTCCGAGGCCTGGTAATAATAATAAGTTTACAGTACATATGGGGCTACTTTTCCGCACTAGTGCGTAAAATAGCACTTTTCGTGCGTATGTCGAAATTTTAAAGTGCCATATGTACTGTAAAACGTTGTTCGATACACGTGCGAATAGGTAATTCGCAACTCGTGTCGATTTAAAACACTCCCTTCGGTCGTGTTTTAATTTATCGCCACTCGTTTCGAATATCCTCTTTTTCGCACTTGTATCGAAAATAACTATTTCTGATCATTGTATTTTCTAATGGTGTTATTCATTAGAAAAGGACAAAAGAGTATGTTCATTATTCGGTATTTCTATAAGATTCCCACGATACAGGCTGTGCCTAGTGTGGGGATCACTGTACTGTTTTTATTGATACTTCTGTATTTCCTGAAATAAATACGAGGGGTGTTCAAAATATTCTCGGTATGAGAATTAAAACAAACAAGTACGAAAAGTTTGATATTTTTATTTTTCAATATACTCCCCCCCTATGTTCATACACTTAAAAGATCGATCAATTATTTTTTTTAATCCTGCATAAAAATATTTTTTATCTTTGGTGTAAAAATGCTCCTCCACTGCCGCCTTCAATGCTTCATCATCGGAAAATTTATTTCCACGCAGATCCTTTTTAAGATTGGGGAACAAAAAGAAGTCGCTGGGGGCTAAGTCCGGACTATACGGTGGGTGAGTAACAGTTTCAAACCCACATTCAACAATAGCTGCCTTGGCAATATGAACAGTATGGACGGGGGCGTTGTCATGCAGAAGCATAACACCTTTGGTTAACTTTCCTCGCCTCTTTTCTTTGATTGCATCCTTTAATTGACGTAGAATGTTAGCGTAGTACTGTCCTGTGATATTTACACCTTTTTCTTTATAATCGATCAGTAATACTCCTTCAAAATCCCAAAATATCGTGGCCATGACCTTGCCAGCTGAAGGGATGACCTTGAACTTCTTGGGATGAGCTGAACCCTTAATGTGCCACTGCATGGACTCTTGTTTACTCTCTGGGTCATAATGATGAACCCAGGTTTCATCTCCAGTAACTATTCTTTGCAGCACCTCATCAGGATTTTCACCGCACAGGTCAATAAAATCGGAACAACAAGCTACACGCATGTCTTTTTGAAGCCGAGTCAGCATTCGCGGAACCCATCTTGCACTTACTTTTGACATATTAAGATGGTCATGGATAATATCATGTACGGTACCAATAGAGAGATTGGTTACTTGTGCTATAGATTTTACCTTCACTCGACCATCTTCCAATATAAGTTTTTCCACTTTATCAATATTTTCTTGTGAAGTAGCTACTACAGGCCGGCCAGGTCTAGGGTCGTCTTCAACACTCTCCCTTCCACGTTTAAACTCGCTTGACCACTTTTGAATGGTAGATAAAGAAGGAGCAGACTCACGGTAAACACAATCCATTTCCTCTTTTATGGTTTTTTGATTTTTACCCTGTTTTGTCAAGAATTTTATCACGCATCGATGTTCTAATTTAGTTAACATTGTCAATTCCCACATGATGTTCATGTTTGTTCAGCAATTGCAGAAAAACAAAAGAACATCTCGGTTCGAATTATACTTTTTTTTAATGTCAATGAATAAACCTTAGCGGCCAGTAACGAAAGAAATTTTAGAAGAGGTTGTAAGATATCAATACCGAGAATATTTTGAACGCCCCTCGTATATTTTGTTTTTTTGTTTTTTTTTTTCATTTAGTAATTAAGATTAAGATTAGAGGTATCTAACACGCTCACTGTGGCGTGAGGGTCAATTCGACCCGTTGAAAGTATTCTTTGTTAAAAGTTACAATAATTACCGCGGCAAATTTTATTTTCAGTCATATTTATAAATCGGTTTTAGTAACTAACTATACTAGTACTTTATGGATTTAAAATTTTATTATTATGAGTCATAATGACATTATATTACGATCTTCATCTTATCCCACTAATTCATTCTGAAATCAAATAGTCAAATAATGAATTATTTTTAGCACTTCAAATTCTCATGAATCTCAATGGAGCTGGCTTTCGGTCAACATTACTTTTTACACTGCAGAGTAAAAAACTGATTTAAACCCAATTTTAACTGAGTCTGTCTCGCTGTGCTCGCTGGGCAAGGAACGTAGTTTATCTTCGTTTAAACGTCGACTGCGAAAAAGCTGTTTAAGTTAAACTTTAAACTCGGGACGTTCCTAGTCATTCATAAAGTAAATTCTAGTTTGGTTTGAAGAGGGTACTGCGGCCGGAGGCGCAAAAAGGGACTGTGCCGGAACAGTGATCGATGGAGGCTTAGCTAGATTGTAAAAATTATGACAGCGGTAGTCTGAAATTATGAAATTATTCTGTCATTCAGTGCGGTAATTAATGTTCAATTCATCAGCATTTAAATATTATCATGATATATTTATAACGATGATACCGTCAACGTATATTGATCTTCGACCGGCGCAGTGAACTACAATAGAAAAATTTACTCGGGAAAAATCTAAAAGAAAAGACGAAACTAACATTTATAATACTGTATTTAAAATAAATTAAGTGGCTCTTTCGAGACCTGGCTCCTTCATGCCACTTCTACCTGTCCTTGGATGTAAACTCTTAAGTACTGTATGTACATACTCATGTTAAATTCGGTGAAATTCCACAGTATTCATAACCATGCAGTTAACAATAATCAGAATAAGCCTCCGGACATCCACAAAAACGTCCCAGCCACGGAAATGATGTCCACAAAAATGAGCATAGCCCTTTCGCGAAAGTAATAAAGATAAGATACTATACAAGCATTACCAGTTTGATTCAATAACGCGAAATCTCAAGCTTATCGCAAACCATACCGTGGTTAGGGTTCCGGTATCCGCCCGGGTAAGGACCCGGATTAACACTTGAGAGATTTATTTACCCTACAAGACGTCCCGTGCCGGCTCCTTTACCCTTTCAAGTGTGGTACACACGAGTGTAGTTTGTAAATTTCAAGGATGTGATGTATACCATATTTTATTACAATTACAAATCACTATATACATAATGATGAGGTGACAAAGGCCAATTTAGCACAAATTCAAGTATTAAAATCTATCTTTATTTAAGTTGAAGAAGTTATAGACAAGCGGTGTCAGCCAGAATGTCAATTAGCCAGTCTTGTTCGAGACCACTGGCACTGGCACGTGTCGTTCTCGGTATTTTGTAGGTAATTTCAATGCTTAAGTATAGGCAATTAAGATGAAAAATTATAATTATAATACTAGATAAGCCTATCTGGGTTAGGTGCCGCGTAGGACGCTGCCAGTAGGTAACTTAATACAAGACTAGAATTACAAAGTCTGTTAAATTGCGTGAAAGATAACTTTTACGTAGGTTATTATAATTACAAAGATAATAAATAACAAATGAAAACAATGAAAGATAAAGAATGGATGTACAAAAATAAAGTTCAAAACTAAATCACTGGATCACTCGTGTAAAAATACTGGTATTAAATAGACTTACTCACCTACTATTAACATGGATCATGAACATACTTAACGAGAACAAGAACGAAAAGTTAAAGTAACTATAACTACTTTAGAATTAGGTCAAATAAACCTCGAAGATTTTGATCACTTCCTTGTCCTCAACTTCCTCTTGTGTGTAAAAACCTTTACCCTTACTCCGTATCTGCCGGTTAATGGAACTTTTTGTCATTTTAATCACGTCTCCGCCGGAGGGGATTTTGTTCTGAATATTCCGGTTAAATTAATTGGATCTAGCGTCCTTCATAACATTCTTCTCGTTTCGACAATTAAATTAACAATCAGGCTTTATTGCAATATACGATTATCGATACAATCGGCTTTGATTACGACGAAATACTTTGAACAAAACCCCGAGAACATGAATCAAATAATTCGTTACTTTAACCAGGCGTGTCTCACTCCGCGATTTCCACGCTTTGCTACAGGTAGCTAAAAGTACATCCGTTCGGCCCCAATTTTGGGGAAGGCCATAAGCCGCGTGTGGCGCTGTCGCCACCTAGCGGCCATATCTGTACTGATCGTAACAGATGCGTTTTGTTAGAGAGTGAGTCTTCTGTACTTAGTACTATTATTTATTCTGTGCTTTAACCAAAGATTTATTGATTGTATTAAGATATGTAACCTCAATGTAATGCCGTTATTCATAAACGTTTGTAAAATCTAACAAACTGTTGATAATCGTTTGTCCAATTCGTCATTTTGATATTTATGTTTGTTAGAAAGAAATGAAAATCAAGAGAGGTTTAAAATTTAACACCATTAAAATTAGCTGTCAAATTTGTAAGAAGAGAGCACGAATTTGTCATCTATAAACTTTAAAGGGTTCTTGTGTATTGTTTATCTATAACTAGGAGGAAAATCTAATTTCAATATGAATATGAAGTTTGAGGCCTGTCTATCAAGTGCCAGTTAGTGCTATCATTCATAAGATCGTAAACAAACAATAATGTGGTTTCAAAATAATAGATTCTCATATTTCTGATATAAACATTAACTAGTTTGATTAAAATGATTAAATGGTATGTATTATTTTACACACTGCATATAAAATTAATTATGTGCGATACAAGATAAACACAATAGACTAGATTTGATAGTTTTAGTCACGAAACTACGACAATAATTCGATTTAAAGGCTATTACAGCATATCATGATGATATTAACTGAGAACAATGGCCGGGAGCAGCATTCGAATAAAAATAATCTCATCTTGGATTGATACGAATATCAGTGCATCTCGTCCATACTCATAAACAGGTGCAAGCAAGATGCACCGAGAACAATATTAAATCATGGCAAATCAATATCAAAACTAAATGTATTTTCTTGAAATCGGAATGCCGCTGGGCGATACCGGCAGCGGACAGGCTATATCGGTTTTACGTTCATTATTTTACAGATGATTAAAGCTTGATGGAGATTACCGTTCAATTTACTTTAAAACAATATTGCAATCGAATTTCCGATGCGGCTTAAATGTACACATTTAAATGTAAAAAATAAATAAATAAAACTCAGCTCATATAACCCAGCGGCGTTCCCTCGGTATTTTTAATTAAAAATAATTAATTTACTAACGCATAAAAACCAGCATTTTTAAATGGAAATATTATTTCTCTCTTTCCGCAAACTGAAAATATCTACGGTTGTAGGACCAAATTAAAGACTAGGGAAAATTCGAAAGTAGCTACAGATTACTGATAGTAGGTAATTTGTTTAGCAATTAATTAAATATGTATGATTAACTTAATTGTGGTATATTTCTCTATTTAAAAAGTTTACACTTGGATGGTGTAAAGTAAAACAGGTGGTGGTAGCTTAGCCCGCGGCCGCCTGCACTACCAAGAGTGTCAAATGGGGCTCGCCGACGCCGAACCCTTAAACATTTGTTAATTTTTTTTTCAGTTGCATAGAATACGTTAGATATTCTCGGGAAAAAAATTGGCAAGGGTGTATTGTCTCTTTTCTTTACTTTGGAAAAGTGTGGGTTCAGTTTATTTTACTGTAACAAAACTATTTTATATTTTTGCTGTGTGTACATTGTATACCTTCGAGGTGTTGTGTAAATATGTAAGGAATCATGCTTTGCTATCAGTGTATCGCACAAAATATAGGGATGCTACCTAATGATTAAAAATTACAAATGAGTAGGCAAGTCACCACCTGTTTTACACAATTTTGAGACTGATTGTCACGGCCGGTGTCCCCTAGTCTCCTCCCATAGCCCATTATCCAGTCCATCCAATATTCAAATCTATAGCCCATGACATGACCTTAGTTCCCATCGCAGCACAAAAGTGCTGCACTGCAATAGTCTGCACCTGGCGGGGACCATCTCCGTATGTATCACATTGTGCGTTCGGGGATGGTATCCGCCACGTGTATCCCTTGCTTTTAGATTAAAGTTTCCTAAAGGGCCTCTGCGCTGTTGGCTTCGGCCCCACGCACGCCTCCTAAAGGTCCGGGACCCCACGGTCCCGAGACATGGAAAAGACACAAATAATAATAATAAATACCTATATTTTATAAATTAACAATATCATATCATACTTCAACCAGTAATTATAAATGTGACCGTGACACCAGCCCGTATTTGTGCGTAACACGGTCGTATTGATTTTAGAGGCGCGCGCATCTTTGCCCCCACCCATAGGGAGGGGTAAAAAAGGAGGGTTCGGAATCGAACCTTTTTATGGGGGCACAGGAATCTGAGGTTAATGCTGTGTGTCAGCTACTGACAAAGTGAGATGTCTGGAGTTTTTAAAATTATCTTTATGTTTGTGGAAGCTGATGTGTTATATGATTAATTAAATAATTTTTTGAAATTTACATTTTTTGTTTTGTACTAAAGCGCGACTTAGGGCGATTGTGCACTACAATGAAGTTTACTGTCCGGCAGTCCGAGTTTTTACGGTCCGATATGGCACGCCATTAAATGTATATAGTAGCTTGTGCACTAGACGTAATTTTACCGTCCGACATTTTACTTTTCCCCATTCCGGACAGTTTTTTTCCGGTCCGAGATGACAGCCATGAAAAACGTGTTTATGCTTGTGCACTGCGTCTGGAATTCATGGCTTGGCCGAGCGGGGGCGGGCCTCTCTTTTAGTAAAAAGACGGACAAGTGCACAAGCCAATCATCCGTTTTTTTCATGACACTGCGCCGCACCCGCGAGTAAAAAGACGGACAAGTGCACAAGCCAATCATCCGTTTTTTTCAAGGCAAAACTTACCATGAAAACTCGGACTGCCGGACAGTAAAATTCATTGTAGTGCACAATCGCCCTTAGGTTGTGTTTAAGTCACGGCTAACTGTCACGGTTTGACATTGACTGCTAGTTTAGTGAAGATTGCTAACCCGCCGATAAGCAATATATGTATGCCATACCGCTGGTATACAGTTAGTTATAAGTGAAAAGTAATTATGTGCGTACCTATTTTGTTAATGCAAATTAATTTGTATATTCAGTCACTTTCATTCTTTTTTTTATGGAACGCTAACGATAGCTGCCTATTAATAGATAGTTACAATACATTATAAATTAAAACTTCTATTTTTATTATATTTTTTACGTCGGCTGTCATAAATAGTCATAATTCAACAAAAATCAGTAAATTTTTTGAACCTTAATTACAGACAAAATTATGCTAAGTAAAAAAGCATTTTTTTTTTAATTCTTTTATTTATTTATTATTTAACCGTTTTATACTTCCCACGATTTTTTTGTTGACTCTAAAACACAAAAGCATAAATGCGAGCGCGACACACATTCTTACTAAATCAGTAGGTTCTCTCTCAAATTATATATTCCTTGGCGGCCGTCAAGTTAAGCCAAAAACTTAAAATTTAAAATCAAAGATACAAAGATTAAATAAAGGTTAAAATGTCTGCAAAATTGAAGGAAAATGCTTATTGGAGACACCGGCCATTCCTATTACAATAGGTGCCGTGCCCGTCATCCTTTGGTCACAGATCACTTCCATAAAATGGATCATAATAAGACTATACTCGCGGTGGTATTTGATAGTCGAATTTAAACTGTTGTGAGACATACTAACATTGAATAATTTTACGGCATTTGATACGTACGGGTCTCGGTAGCTCGGTACATTTGTGCTCCCAGTACCTACATAAATACATTGTTTAATTTGAGAGTGCAAACTACAAACTAATTGCCGTTGCGTCTACGTGAGGATCATAAACAGATCCAGATTCTAATTTCCCTTTCTTGTTACCGAAAATTAGAGACTGAGTTTAGAACTAAATATCTCCACAATTTTAGTACAGGCCAAAATTCCGATTATGACTACGACATATCCTTGGTGCATGCGAAATGAAGTGAAAGTTGTGCGTGCATAGTGCATCTCGCACGGCAATTATCAAGGTCGTATCGAAACCAGTTCAAAACCATAAGAAGCGGTTAAATCCGAGTCGGGCTCACGGAGTCTGCAAGACATAATCTCCGTCCTCAACATTACCATTCCTCACCCCGAGGCCCGCGAACCTATTCCTTCCGCCTGGCGCCCACCCTTCCATCCATCGCTTATTACCTATTTCAACCTTAATTTATTCAATGATAAGGCCTATTTTACTTTGCATAAACTGTTTTATAAATAAGCTACGGCCACAGAATAAATTTGGAAAAAATGGGCATTATTTTCTTTATTTATTGCGAGACACTGTTATTTATAAGTCCATCTTGGGAGCGAATACGGCTATTAGCTGGCTTTTTCTCGATTGGAGAAGGAAGATATCGTAAAGCCAAAAAATAATACGTTTTTAGATAAAGGTAAGTAAGTACTTATTATTTACAAGGTTTCGTAATGTCTTATAACTGTCACGCTTATTAGAGCATTTAGTAACTGGAGACGCTATTTCTGTCACTTTCTGTATATAAAAGTCTGCCGATTTTTGCGGGGGAGGGACACGTCAAATGTATGGCTATTTGTACGTAACGTATAAAGTTTCAGATACACGTCAGTCCAAACAAACGTTTGCACAATTGTGCAAGATTTTCGATAGAGGGATAAGCTCTTAAAGGCGACTCCGGTTATTAAATGCTCTAAGCTGTCATGAGAACACTCGTTAAACCTATTTAGCCTTGGAGGATATAATCAAACGGAGACGCCATGTCTGTAATTTTCTGTACAAAACAGTCTGCCGATTTTTGCGGGGGAGGGGAACGTCAAATGTATGCGTAACGTAAAAATAGCCATGTCAGATAAACGTCAGTCCATACATTGTGTATGACCGTTGGCCGCCTATTTTCGACAGAGGGGAAAGCCTGTTAATGGCTACTCCGTTTAGTTGTATCCTCCAAGTATTTAGCGCTAATCAGAATTATGAAACGGTTTTGCGACATCTACATACTATGAAAACTATGCTATGAGCTACGGCGTAGCACAAAGCTCGTAGCTTGGCAGTGATTGAGTAGTAAAATTAAACTTATTTGGAAATTATACATAACATATTAATTTTTATGAATGTCCTGTTGTCGCGCTTGCTCGAAAGAGATTTCAAAGTATTTTTGAATACTGTTTAACAAATAATGTCAAAATATTTAATTTGGAATGACGGTTTTTTCTGCTTTACACAAGCACACTGTGCCTAGGACATTTGTCAAAAGTATGGTAGTGTTTTTTTTTTACATTAAGTTGTTTTTTTCTAATAACCTACACACTACACATGTCCCGTGTTTGTATAGTAAGTGGAATTTACGCTGATTTAAACTTTCACGATTTTTACTCATTATTATTCACAGCGACGGGACTTAATCCCGTAAGTTTTAAATGTAAGTGGAATTTAGGCATGTAATCACGCAAAGCCCAGTTCTACATTATTTAAATAAGAGCCATCCATCCCATATTTTGATAAATTCGTGTTATGAATACCAACCTGACGCTTAATGAATATTGAACAAACTTGAGCAATTATATAAAACCTCTGCTTAGAGTGCTCGAGGATACTTCGTAAAATAATATTTGTTTTTGAGAATTATTAAGAAAACCTGTTAAATATATCAATCTACGTAAATATTCTAGAACAATAATGTAATTATGCAATAACCTAACCATAACAGCTAACCATAACATTGAGGTAGGTACCTACTTTAATTTTGATTTACCCATAGGTTAATATTTATTAATTATGTACTTATTTAAGATTACAATGTATTATGCACGTGTATTATTTTCAATTTCAATATAATTTATTCCACATATAATAGTTTGGAGATGGAGGAGCACATTTTAGTTTAATATCCTACTGGGTTCTCTATCACACAATCCTAGCTCTTTCTAATTTAGTTAATATGTAAATATTTCCAATATTTTTCTGTAGCACGAAATAACAATTCTTTTGTAACACAAAGAAGAGTAGGCGTAAGTCTTCTTATACTCGTAAACTGGTAAAATGATGCCAAAAAGAATATTTACATCTACGAAATTGCTAGATTTTTTGACGGTTTAATTTTTCGAAGCTGTATTCAAGCCAGCCTAATAGCTGTTCAGTAAATACAGCGTCATTTAACACAGCCGCGGAGCGATTAAATCTAGATTTTACATGTAAAGCCTAAATTTATAGCCGGATCTGATCTGATACAGGCGATATATCGCGTTAATTGAATTGCCTTCTGCCACGTAGCTGTGGAGGTAGTGCTTAGTTATTCACACATACTTACCTACTGGATGTAGCATTTATTATCCCGGTTTGACGGGTGCAATTTGGTTTGACATTTACACATTGGGGCCTATTTACACATTGATTAGTGTTTATCGCGAGTTTATGTATTTGCTACTTACGTTTAGTGGCAAATGTCATAAAAGTAACTAACTTAATATTACCCAGACCGAATCGTACCCGGCTCGTTGAGCTTGGGGCCCTTTGGTCCTCATTATTTCCGCTGCGTTACCCGTCTGAACCGCAATGGAGACCTACTGAACCAGATCAAAGATCGCAGCTTCTTTCTATGTCACAATCTTTAAATACCTACGTCATTTAGTACTAGCACCCTAGGATTTTTCACCACACCAACTGGTAAAGACTCTCTTGATTGTTCAAAAACTGAAAGCAAAGTTGCATTTTATTCACATGTGAGGCAAAGTAATCAAATGCAAATTTTGAGTTGTTTTCTTATTTTTGCTGGTAGAATTGAATTTTAAATGATGGTTTTGAATGATAAATATTTAACAACATTAATTTGGATTTGATTTGGTTTGAATTTGTTTGATATCTTACAGTTAATATTTTCTTCGGGTTGGTGAGGTGAAAAATGTTATGTTTCACTCGGGGCAAATTTTGTTTAACCTCGTGCTTTGAAATCCTCGCAACGCTCAAGATTCCATTTTTCGAACCACTCGCATCGCTCGTGGTTCAATTTTGGAATCTTTCGCTTGCTCCGGCATCAATATTAGCCCAACAACAACTTTGCTCCCTTGTAAAACAAATAACTATTGATCTACTTTTAATATGTAACTACTTGACACCATTTTTTCGACTTCAAGAGAAAGGTAAATAGCGTGTTCTATCTATTATAGATGACAAAGTGGGTTACATTCGCCAACATTGTAGGGACAGTATACTGATTGATTTGTATTATTCACGGGAGCTCGTATCACGGCACATCTAACGTCAGACCAGATTTACGATCGCCATATTGCTTTCAGTGTATTGTGCCTTTATCGCTGCTACAATCTCGTGTATCAGAGAGCAATTGGACGAAGTGGGGGCTTTAATAATAATAATAATAATTTATTTATAAACATCATATTACAGTGATTGCCTTAAAGACTAGAAACTCTGCTTCCTAAATAGGTATAACCTGTACTTTAGGGTAAACAGCGCTCGAAGTGGGGGCTTTAAAGAAAATAACTGTGTTAATATTATATTATAATAATATATCTTCTTGTGTATAATTTAAAAAAAAAACAATAATTTATAAGATTTTAACTAGCGACCCGCCCTGGCTTCGCACGGGTTAGCAAATTATACATAAACCTTCCTCTTGAATCACTCTATTTAAAAAAAAACACGCATCAAAATCCGTTGCGTAGTTTTAAAGATCTAAGCATACATAGGGACAGACAGACAGCGGGCAACTTTGTTTTATATTATGTATAGTTCGTTTTTTTTTGCATTAGAAAGAACTTGAAAGAAGGTAAGCGATTTTGACATGTCTTTTAATTGAAAAACACTTTTTAAAAATCAATAACTATTACTTAAGAAAGCAGAAGACTATAAAAGATCGTATTACATTCATAATTGTTACATATTTACCGTAGCTTATTTTTAAAATGTGTTTTTCAATTAAAAGACACATCATAAGATTGTTTACCTTATTTCTAATGCTAAAAAAACGAACTATAGTGATTAAAGAACGCATCGTGACATATATTTCGCAAATGGTCCTTTGAGCCGAAAATCTCCAGCTTAAAATTGGTCACGTGCAATCAGTACGGATATGATGGTCGTTCTTATCTACGTGACAGCGTGATAAGTATTTTATTTTTCATGTGGATAAAACCGTCCATAATACGCCTGCTGTACCAGATATAATGGGCGCATTTGTCTACGTGACAGCGTGATAATGGCAGGGTCTGTCTCTTTCAATTGCGTGGTGTTAAAAAGTGACACTTATTTTATCATGTACATAAAGCCAACCATAATACGCCTGCAGCATGTGAGAATGTCTAGTGAAATTGCAATGTACCTTATATATTATGTCAAAGTCAAAATAAAAATACGTTTCGATTTTCAAACATTGGCAATATCGGCTGTATTCGAACTTTAAGATATATAAGATATATATGTTTGTGCAAAGTATCAAAAAGATAGCTGATAAAAATTGTTGCTGTCTAATTTATGAAAGTTAGTAAAATAGTTGTGGTGATGCTTTAAACTAAATAAACAAAGCAGCTTCAAATAAATTGATTATTTCGTCAGTGATAATTTAAATTAATGAAATTTCTTCTCCTATTTAAAGTGCCTAATACATACGTACATATACACACAAATTTCTTACACGTGGTTTATACAGCAGGCGTCCTAACTGGAAAGGTCTCACGGGTACCATAAATTCGTTTATATTTAGCCATCTTATCTGCAAAATGTAACGAACGATATTAGACTCTTTATCAATGTGATAAGAGCCTAGTCGTGCCTACGATAAATTGGTCTCAAGGAGGGTTTGAATCGATATAGGTATGTTGTGGATCTTGCAGCAAACTGTCACTAAACTATCAAGTATCTATCAGTCCTATCGTTGCGAGTAAAACGTTTCCGAACACAAATATTAATGATTCCTATTTCTACTTGTTTACAAATATTCATAAAACTAAAAGCAACAGGTTTTCAGGAGTATTACATTCGATTTTATTCTAATTTTAAAGAATTTACGTAACGTTTTTTTGTGTTTGTTGTGGAATAACAAAAGAGTGTATTTTACGCTTAGCGCCCATTTTAAGCAAATACTATATTATTGATTGAATCATAGCAAAGACAAAATATTAAATGGTATTATACAGGGTGCTTCCTGTAACATGAGCAATAAATTAAACTAAAGGCTGTACTCCTCAAACTGACCAACATTAGATCAGCAAGTTTTAAAAATTATGAATCCTTTAGACTTCCACTTTTTCATACAAAAGTTGCTGAACAAATGTTGGTCAGTTTGAGGAGTACAGCCTACAGTTTAATTTATTGCTCCTGTTACAGGAAGCATCCTGTATACCTATGACCGTCCGTTATCCCTTCTCTTTATAATTTAACACGCAACGACTCGATAGTACTCGTAGTACATTACGCATACCAAACAACATTCTTCGGTAACCCACTACAACCACTAGGGCCACTAGCATTCCACAATGTGGCAGCATTAAGGATTCACGCATGCACTGCAGTGCGGGGCCAAGTTTGCGCAGTGGGAGCCGCAGGGGCACGTGCGCCGACTAGGAACTAAGAATTTGGTGCGCTCACGAAAATCTGACTAAAGTTCATTAAAATCTCATTTTGGAACGGAGCAGATTGAATTTAGTGCTGGAGCTAGGAACATGATAAACAACTTATGGAAGCGAGCTAAATGGATCATTTAAAGGATAACATTTTTTTTTAGCCAAAGTAATGTTATAACAAGCTTTAATTAAAACTAGAACAAAATACACGTTAGCTTTTCGATAGTGAGTTAAAAGATATACGCTAATAAGTGTTACTACAAACTTAATCTACATATATATATATATATATATATTTTATAGTATGTAATGATGTAACATTAATCAAGGTATAGATTTTAGTTATTTTTTAGGTTAGATGGAAGAGATCTCTCATAGGGATAAAAGTACTTTCTAATGTATATTATCTTCTGTTATTCACCCTTGTTTATGTACTTACAGTAAAAACAGTAAAAAACTTACTATTTACTAACTTAAATTATGAGTTACATTGCAAAATTATTTTTAAAAAATTTCATTGTATCAGTTCATGAAACAATGAACGAATTGATATATCTCTATTAAGATATTCAAGTAAAAATCGAGGAACTAATTCTCGGACTGCAATGCGGACTACAATTGGCACGGATGCATGTTTAGAATGCTAATTTTACGCGAGAAACATAATATGAACCATTACAACAACCACATTCATTCACATACTATCTATATCTTAACATTACCTACAATTAAATAATATATCACAGAAGAAAACTGCTACAGAAAAATATTATCTTGTCCCCAGAAAATGAATGAATCGTGGCACATAATTATTGCGTGGCATTTCAGAGCTACGCCATGAACAACATATTAATGACCTTACCAACCTTTCATACCCAATACACCGTAAAATTCATAGGTTAGTAAGCACGAGGCGAAGCGTGTGACCAGTTATTAAACCGGCCAGGCGCCATATCGACTTCACTTTCCCACCCCTACAACTCTCTACTTATTGTCCTGAAAGGTAGACCTTATTTTATATACAACACGATTGCTTTTGAAATAAAACGTTTGGGAAAAATGGGAGGTTAGCAACCTAAGCTATGGATACGTGATGCGAATGTGCTAAGCGTATCGTGTTAAAATTGAGCGGGGTTACTTTGATATAACGCAAACACAGACATAATATTTGGCAGACATAATCTTTTTTTTTTGTATGCATATAAATGGAACCGCCTACATGTGTCCATCCCACGTTGTTTGTCCAAAAGAAATCTTATATACAACTAATACATCTTAAACATCAACATGCTTATATTAATTAACAGCGAAAAACATTTTTGCAGATGATGACATCCCCCGTCCAACAAAACTTCACTCACATGGAATAAATATATGTACATGATTTGTCGAATATTTGCGTAAAGTGGCGTCGAGAAAAAGTACGCAAATTTGTTTCCAGGCGATAAATCTCCTCCAATAGGTGTTTGCGTAACTTATTTTGCGTATTTAGGCGATTCGCAGCATGAAGTCGGTGTATATGAGAATTAATGTAGGATTTATATTCCATTGTGCCACTTTGTGTCGCTGTCACAAAGAGAGGGAAAATATAGCTGTCAGCAGAATATACTTAAAACATTTACAGTGACAGTAAAAGTATTATACTCTAACAGGTAAATTTCTACGACAAAGTGCCGTTTCACATATCAACAGGGCTCGAACAATTCATGCGGATGACGTAAAAATTACGTAATTTTGCACACATGATGATGTTTCTATTTAAACTTCCGTGTGACATGTCGCACGAAGTAACAAAATAATCGGGAGTAAATCCATGAAATTTATATCCTAGTAAATATGACATTTTATAACGTCTTTTTATACATAAGTAAAAAAAAATTCGAGCTACATATAATTGTGAAGATACAATAGCTAAACAATTACAAACATAATTTATTGTTCATCTGAATGACAATGTCAGTCAAAGAGGCGTTATGTACTCGGCTAATTTCAAGTGACGATATCATTAAAAAGACTGATAAATGATAAGTGGTCATTGTTTGTGAAAATACTATTTGAAATCATCCTATGAGTGGCTTGACGTCATCTGCATGAATTGTTCGAGCCCTGTATATCAATAATAAATGCATATTTTATTGGGGATCTAATTATTTTAGTTCAAATAGAAACAACAACTATAAACTTGCGATTAAGTACATCAAGAAAATTCAACGTTCAATAAATTCATGACACTAATTTTAAGAGTGACGTCAATTAAGATAATTTAACAGGACTTGGCTGCGGCACTTCCAAAGCTGAATGCATTTTCGCAAATCAGCATGAGCTTACCAAAGGTCTACTTTGTTGAATTTTGTGTAGTTCGCGAGCTCTGACCAGAATTCGCTGAAATTCAACTCCTAATTAAGAAAGTCCGGAATCATGAGGGTTTACTTTGAGAAGTACTGTTCGTGCCGTCGTTACTTGAGCATTAACCCTTTCACTGCGAGAATGTACACGGACGCATGTACTCTGCTATCTATGTGTGAACCACTGATATGATAAAACACGCCATCATAAATGTAATGTTCTTTAATTATAAATGCGTGTATTATATATAATTAAAATATTTATTCAAAAATATGTTATAATTTATTAATTTTATTATAAGTCCCTGATAAACAAACTAATAATAATCACTGACAAATATGTAATATCGATTGGTTTTTCATTTAGATTCATTAATTTACTTTGTAACTTCAGGTCCCAATTGTTACTCCCGTCAATATTACAAACGTCAAATACAATTGACGCCAAAACAAGTGATTCCAAATACAATACCAATACCTAACTTAAATGAATTTGAAATTGAAATCATGAGATTTCAACTTACTTGAGTTACAACTGTGACTCCCTACATTTGGTTAAAATTTACTAAACTGGCTTTCATTCATGAAACGCGCTTGCAAAATAATAAATTATTTGATGATAGCTTTATTTGATGATATTTGTTTCTATATTTTTAATTATTATTGAATTTTTAATGTTTTAATGTTCTTAATATAATAAATGTGTAAGTGTTTTCGTCCAGCACTGTATACTTGGCATATGGCATTAAATAAATAAGATCATAAAAAATCATGTTCTTTAATTTTAAATCTCACTCTAATACTACAAAGATCATAAATCTCATGAAATTATTCAGCGAGAAAAAATGCTCGCTACCCAAAACAGAGAGTCTACGAGTATCCAATTGCGTTTTTTTATTTTACAACTTATCGCAATAAAGATAAGATTCAAAATCCCTTGAAATTAAACGGTCGCCACCGGTTAGGTAACCGTTTTAATAAAACGGCCGCGGCTCCCGACCTGTCAAACTGTCATCGGCAGGGTCACGTCAAATTACGATACATTTACTGAAGTTTGCTACGAGCTAGTTTGGAAACTGTGTATACGTGTTTACATAAAAGGTTCCTATGGTAAAGGTAGGAGTATTCTAAGTGCTGTTAAGGTCAATGGGATAAAAAATATGTGGACGAGAATTTCTTTGTCATGCGCGTAAGAGCCTTAATATCCTTTTAGCACGCATTTGGATGTGTATGATGTATATGTAAATACCTATATATGGCATACTGAGTATCTTTTACTCGAACAAACCTCATCATCCTCGCGTTGTCCCGGCATTTTACCACGGATCTTGGGAGCCTGCCCTAGTAGCACGGTCGCATTTTTATCATTTATCACCATGCCTGTCACGTTCTAACAAGTATGTAAGTGCGAAAGTGACGGGCTTAGTGATAGTGGATAAAAAATGGAACCGTGCTGAGCCCGCTGGGGTCCGCTTGGCAACTAATTCCAGGAATTGGCACTAGTTTTTACGAAAGCGACTGCCATCTGACCTCCCAACCCAGAGGGTAAACTAGGCCCTTATTGGGATTAGTCCGGTTTCCTCACGATGTTTTCCTTCACCGAAAAGCGACTGGTTTAATATCAAATTGACTGAATTTGAAATGACGTAATTTATGAATAGCCCCTAGGTACGCGACAATTTACTTATAGCATTAAAAATACAAGCTTACGTATAAGTATTTACGGGTTCACAACAAACGCCGTTTTCAGAAATCATCTTATCTGATTGTTATTGACCGCCATTTCAATGTTACAGTAATTACCTGAAACAAAACGTAAATATAATTAATATTAAATATTTATCATAAGTAAAACGATTAAATTATTAGTAGGGCATTTCTATTTAAAGTTGTACCATGACTCACTTGACGAGTTGAAAATATATTTTGGATTATTTGGTACTTTTTCATGTAATTCTATGAGTAAATATTCTAGTTTACCAAACACTAAAGAGAATCGTCATATTTTTAGGATAAACCAGTTAAAATTAATATTTATTAGGATGAGGGAGGTTTTTTGTGGTCCGTTTGGTTACAAATGGTTTTTGATGTAGTAAATAAACGACATACTTGATGCAAATGTTTTTATGTTCAAAGCTTAGAACTGTTAATAAACAAACTAAAAACAATCATCATTGACCGATTAAGAACAAACATTTACCATAAAAGGGAATTTTAGGTGGTTTGGTTACGAGGTGACCCCAAATCGTACCTTATTTTTAGGTTTATTAAATAGTTATTGGTATTACTGCCATGTGACGAATAACAATCATTAGAATTATCAAAACATGTGATTATTGTCAAAAAAATTAAATATTTTAGCTTTTAAACATTAAATAAACAATAATAAATACTTTTGAAAACAAGGGGACATTTCCAAATGGACACCCATGTAACTTAATGGACAAAGTAAAGACGAGATCACAATAATCAAAAATTTACACAAATACTCAGTGAATAATAAAGGACTACAATATATGTACTAAAATCAGTAGATAGAGTTTTAAACATAAAATAACTCAATATTACTTCATAAAATATTACTTATTAATTGCACATGAATTAAATAAGTACAGACAAAGTCACGGTAAAAACTACATATACTCAATGTGCGTGCGACTTTACCGTGTCCGTTTGGTTACATTTTTCTAGTCCGGCTATATGTTACGCTTCAAATTGTTACCAAACGGACGTAACGATTTGTCTGGGCCAGAATTAAATATATTAAATATAATACAAAACTAACCACAATATTCAACTTATTTACTTGAAAAATAACTGTATGAGACATAGTTTTATTTAGTAACCAACCCGGACTATGTCCGATTCGCGATTTCGGCGGGACAACGGTTTTATCGAATTTAGACCCTATTATTGATGTTTTTAAAGCTGTTTTTCATCAATTACACATTTTTCAACATTTAAACTATGCCAGGAATGCATTACTTGGTGTTGCCTTCATAGAAAAAATATGTGTAAAAGTCCATCAAAGGTTGAAGTCGGTGAAGGGGACAGTACTACGGGGTGATTTTATCATATCTAAAAACCTGATTTTAAGTAAGAAAAAAGTGATTTATAGAGCATTAAACTTGATAAATGATGTGTCCATATAATATATTTCAATAAAAAACATCATTTGCCCAGTTAAAAAATTCGTCTTAAGAGTAAATCGCAAAAAATGTAAGGGGACATGCGAAAAACTCGAGGGTACAACTTTAAATAGAAATGCCCAGTATTACTTATAGGTAGTCACATTATGTGTTAGGCAATGACTTATTTGTATTTTTAGGGTTCCGTACCTCAAAAGGAAAAAAAACTGAACCTTTATAGGATGATAAGATCACTCGTGCGCACCTATAGATGACAGGAAAACCTATGAAATGTGCAGGTAAGCGTGAGTCGGACTTAATGTACAGAACCCTTGGATCCCACTTGGCTGGTTTTTAGTGTAGGTAGTAGGTACCGCACAAAACTGTTCGCGGTACACTTATGGGATCACTTCGGTCTTGCAAATCAGTTAAATGTGTTTTTCTCAGAGACCGTTTGACGTAGATAGGAGATAGCTAAAATTTGGAACAGTTATAGCAATTACCACCACTAACATTATTAATAAGTCAAAACCGCTTACTAATTATTTTCATTAGGCATAGCAGATATCAAATCGATGTCAATCGTAAAATTCGAATGCTCCGTCTGTAGAAGGATAATTATTTTAAAATTACTAGCAAATAGGTCGCAGTAGCCTTCAATCTTTATGCGAATCTTCACTATCAGCCTTGAGGCTCGTCCTCGTCCTATATAGCATTTAATAGTGTTTGAGCGAAGTTTCAAGGAGCCACATTCGTTTTGTGAGCGTGCACTTTAATTGGAGGTAAAGGCACTCACTGGCACTCAGAGGTTAACTCAGTTACGGGTACCTTTACCTTACATTACGGTTGCAAGTGATATTTAAAGCTACTGTGTGTTCCTATTGCTACAGCGAGAGCGGGTGAGTGATTCTTGTGTATCCAGTATTATGTGACCCAAGACCAGGGGCGCTACCGCCAAAATCGAAATTCGCAAATTGCGAGCATCTGTCTCTGTGTCTCTAATTACGCCTTCATTGGAGTAAAAGAGAAAGATCCCCGCAATTTGCAAAAATCGGTTTTCGCGGTAGCCCCTCAGTAACAACGAGTGTACAAAAGTTTTCTAAAGCATATTGTCTCCATATGAAATTCATGGGTTAAGTACACATTATTCAATTATTTACGCCTAAATATTTTCTTCAGTGCTCATTTAGATAAAACCTATAAAAATGTTGCAAAATACTCAAAAAAGGGCTCGACTCAGTACCTACTTGGAAGTTTTTAAGCGCAGAGTCGAGTTCTTCAAATTTGGACTTGAACAGTCTGTCTGGTCTTGGTGGCTTTCCGTCGTGAACTGGTATTATTCTGTCGTGTCGTTGTCATGTATAATTTTGAATTTAAATGTCCGTTGTTCCAAATATGCATGTCAGGCAGCCAGTCAGTCAGCTGGTCTATGTCAGGTCGCCACGGAGGTTGGAAGCCACGACAGGACTCAAAAGACTCGAGTCCTACCAACACTGTCTTACTCGTACATAATAATTATGTTACACGCTGATTCGGTTGAGACTTGAGAGCTCTACTCGCCTGAACTTGGCAAGCGATTGCAACAATGCCCCAGGTAATGTGATATGTGCTGTCTAATGAAGGAAGAGGTTATAATGAAGAGACATTCATAAAATATCAATGCAAAATACATATAAAATGCGCCTTTAATAGAACCTGCACATAGGTGGATAATTTTTTGTTGGAGAATAATTTTGACAAATAAGTACCTACCTAATAAGCAATAACTTGAAAAAAAAAACGAGTGATGATACGTCAATTCAGTTGACTCCTGAATGACGGGATCAGTTACAGTTAAGTAACCAGCCCGCATACGGCATAGCCATCGTGCATCGTGCTAATCGCTTACGCTCCGTAGGTAGCGATCGAAACGCAACAGTCACCGTTGCACTAATGTGGAAGAGTGATAGCTAGAGACAGAGCGTTTCGTTGTGGAAGCGATAGCGATTGTCAACTTGGCTAGGCCGACAGGACGTGGGTTTTAATCCAGCTTGAGTTAATATTTCTTTCATGTATTTCCGTTTAACTCTTTAACTCGACATTAACAAATTAACCAAGGAAAGAGAATCCACGCGTCTTTGACTCTCCATTATCCTTAAGATTTTGGTTAGGTAAAAGAGGCAAAAAGACGATCAAAAGTCCTGACCTACATACCTATTAACCCGTTAATATAAAATCACAATAAACGCTTCGAAGTTTTATCCAAGCGTATAGGTATGTACTTGATTTTTATTATTCAAATATTCGCATATTACTTGTAAATATAAATCCCCCTATACTAAAATATAATATACAAGTATTGTCCCAGCGAACAGAACGACTAGGTATGTAATATCGGCAAACTCATTCAAATTTATAACCTAAATCAAATAAAGCGCACTAAAGTACGGGTTTGAACTGGTTTTCCAATGTAACATAAGGTTGTTATGCGTTACACGCCAGTTATAGCACCATGCATTTTACTTCAATTAACGAATCAACAAACCGTTATTAAAAAATCTATTGAAGCATGAATGTGAATAACGATGTTCAAATGCTGTGACGACCGAAATAAAATTTGAAAAAGAATTATTGGATTAATAAATGTATGAAAACTAGTATTTGGCTTACTTTCATATTTTTTACAGACTGTTAAAACTTCACTTCTTTTATTTACCTCTATTTAAGCAAATTTGTAACTAACATGCGTCGATAACTAGGCTACGGCCGATATTGGTATACTTAAAAGATTTCTGTCGAAAATAAAGTTCTTAATAAATACTTTTATTGCAGTCTGTACATTGCTTTGCCAATTTCCTTGCAGTTTCTATTACTTAGTCGAATCATAAAGCCCAAACTCGACGAATGAGTATGATTCATACAAGAAACAAAACAATAACTTACCCAATAAATAAACAATTTCCTTTAAAAACAATTGTTCTCCTAATGCTAAGAGTTATTATTTCCTCTCAGACGAGCGTCTGTTGGAACTTGGAGTCTAGTCTAGACAACAAAGATTTATGATATTGCAGTAATAATGTCGTTAACTGAACCTTGCTAATGGCAAAAACAATTTTACAATGCACTTTGTCTTAAAGTACTTTTTAATATGGATCGACATAGCCACAAGAAGCAAAACATAACTAAGCATACGCATGCGGGAAAGTAGGTAAGTACCTAACTTTAATACGTTGTTTAATGTACAGTCAGTAGCAGAAGTTACTAAGCGTGCCAGGTGTTCAAAATGATCTTGACACGACTTTATTGTTAAGACAATAAGAGCGTGTACGATTTTGAACACCTCGCCCGCTTAGCAACTTCTGTTGCTGACTGTACACGCGGCAACCCAATGAGCCCAATGGCTAAAATATTTTACAGATGGCGTGGCGCCAGCATAGGTTCTACCTGTCAAACGAAAACTGTCAAATTGTTAACCTTTAGAATTTGTATGGCAATTTCCATAAAAAGATTTGTTTCCATCGCTCTTTTATATATAAACAACATACGCAAACTCGATATATAATAACAATATCCTATTATCGGTATCGTGCAAACCCCTTTCACCTTTACCTTATACATTATAATTCGAGTAGCTGAATTGTATGTTTTACAAAGCAATTTGCTAAAGCCATTAATTTCAGGATTAGGTCTCAGCTTAGGGCTTGTAGTCATTATTCAGCGTACCTGTAGGTCTGAAACGGATTGCCCCGTCTACTCCAAACCCGTTTTACATTCAGTTCGTAAGGCATCTTTGAGAAATTATTAACTAAGGGCCACTTGCACCATTCACCAACCTGGGGTTAAACGGTTAAACTTGGAGTTACCAGTACAATTTGACACTGGGTTAACGGTTTAACAGCTTAGTGGAATGGTGCAAGTCTAAGAGATTGACTGTAGGAGAAAAATTTTGGAAACAGTTATTTTCCTATGGACTTTGCAGTGCAAATTCTCTTTTTGTAGAATGATTCTCTTGAAATAATTAATTTAATTATATTTCTGATTACACTAAAGTGGACATAAGGCATCCTCGTAACGACCTAGCTGTTCTCTTAACTCAAATAGGTCCCCAGCAGGGGCCTAGCTACCTAGTAACAAACATTTATAGAAAACTCCCATCTAAAATTACGTTATTTAAATTGGAATGATGAGGTGAGGTGTCATTTCGTCACATCTATCATGCCAATACATTTTTATTTTTCGACTGACATTTGCCGATAAACGATTATCATACTACGATTCAGCTACGGCTCCGGCCCAAGAACGTTTTTGTTCTACCCTGATATACCAAAAACCTCACATCAACGTAGCTTTACAGATATCATTTCGGTTACAACAGATATTGCTAAACAATAGGCCCGATGGTCCGATTTGCGCTACCGAGCGCTATCGCGTTTAACATCCTAAATAGATTTGATTTATTCCGCAACAAAGCTTATTGAACCAGATTTCGTACCGTGTAGATTGCGGTGGATATTATTTACCGCTAAACAATAGGCCGTTGCTGGTTCCCCGCTAATCGAGCCATTGGCGTTGACTGCTTCCCTACTCATGAAACGGTTACTACTCGTCTGAATGCTCAACCAGTAAAATAATTAGACTACTATAATTGTAACGACTAACCACCTCAACATAATAGGATGTCAGAGATATCAAACACCCACTTAAAAAATACATTTATCCTTTGTAGAACCACCATATATGTTGGGGATTAATGTCGGCCAATAAAATAGCTGTTTGCATCATCCTCATCATCATCATCATCATCATCATATCAGCCTTTTATCGCCCACTGCTGAGCATAGGCCTCTCTTCGAGTACGCCACTTATCCCGGTCCTGAGCCAATCTCATCCACAAGTAACCCGCAATCGTCCAAATATCGTTCACCCAACGAGCCAACGGACTGCAGGCACTCCTTTCGTCTGTAAGCGGCCACCATTCCGTTAACATTTTGGCCCACCTGCCATCACTCTGCCTGGCGACATGTCCCGCCCAGCTCCATTTAAGTTTGGTAATTACGTATCCGATGTTGCATCATCCTAGAGTGTCAAAAGTGGAGAATCCTAGAGGAGCTATATAATGGGCTGAAATCCTCGATACACCGAGGTCACTTCGAAAAGCCTTCGTAGTCGCTAGGTATATAAGGACTTAACAACTGCGGTGACCTCTTGGCAAGGGTATAGGAGGATTCTGCTTTTCTGGATGGAGTTTAACTGGCTATACCTATCCCTAGTTTTAACATACGTGCCATGGATATTTTTTCGTAACTTATTTGCTAGGAAACCCAAAGTCCATAAAGGCCCAGATGAAGCAGAGTGCGAATTTCGTTACATTGCGACTACTGAAGTAACATGAATGCGAGTTCACGCACCGTCTAAATGAGCCTTAACACATTTACTTGCCAGCGCGAGCTACGCGCTACGAACGTAGCCGATGATACACGTATTTTCCGCCTTGTAGAGAAAAGGGTCCACGAGCAGAGAACACTGCACTTAGCGGATCGCTGGCACTGAATGTGTTAACTACGAGGTCAGAGTTAAGCTGGTCGGCTTAACGCAGCCGTAGAAAAGTTCTTATGAATTGTAGCTTGCTATCGCTTTTCCGCCCGCCATTAATGTAGCTAATAGCTAATAATATCACGCGTTTGGTTAACGCTGCTATAAAGCAAAAATACTATAAATATTATTTATAGCATTTTTGCTTGCTTATTGATGTTTTAAGTCGTTAAAATATTATATTGATAAAATCTTGTGGGGTAGAACTTGCAGTTTTATTACTTTCGCAAAAAATCATTTTAAATTGTTTTGCTTCATAGAGGCCCTTATACATTGTTGCTGAAATTTACTAATGTAATACTGTAGGTAATAAGAATTCTGAGCACCTTATTCTTCACATTTGACCCCAACAACCCAACTGGAATGTTGTTTAAACTAAATTTATAACTATCAAATACTGCTGGCATATTCTAAAATGTTTAAATTGTTCAAATCATTATTTTCATTTCAAAAACATCGAATCGGCGAGGCTTGAAACAATAACAAAACTAACCGCCGCAATGGTCGTTTTATTCGAAAACCTAAAAATGTAACATTGGGAAGGAAATGTAAGCTAAATAAACTATCGTAATAAAACTAAAGCTTCCGCAAATACAATCCGAATAATCGAAATAAATCCAACGATCGCAAACACATTAAGGCGCAATAGATTGCTCGCAATTAGCGCCGGTGCGAGCAATGCGAGCAAAACGGCGATGCAATTTCCGAACGAGTGCTGGTGAAGTCTCGTATCGCTATAGCTAGCTAGTTGCAGCTTGGTGGATCCGAGCTACTAAAACAATGTTAAAGTAATGGTAGCTTATGTCAACAGTCTAGATTCAAATTATATTTAAATGTATTACTATTTAGCTAGAATAGCTTATATTTAAGTACATATATACCTAGTTTGTACGTATTATTTCAAAAATAAAAAAATACTTTTTTGGCTCTACGACTTTCGAATGAGTGTGGGTGTAGTTTCGTGTCGACAGAGCTAGCTGCAGCTTGGTGGATCCAACAAAAACAATGTTGTGAAAGTAATGACTTGTGTAATCCTTTGGAATTCAACTTGTATTTTAGAGTTTTTCCGATCAAGTGCGAAGTCTGATCGTATCGGTAATTGGAGATGAGATAAATTCATTTAGAACAATGTGAAAAAAGCAAAGGTATAATTCGCGTGAACCTTCTTCTCTCCTTGTCTTTATCCCTATTCGGGGTCGGCCCCTAATTCGCGTGAACCTTATGGATTTAAAATGTATTTCAACCCAACAAACTAAAAAGGGTAATTTTTAAGAATGTGTACCTACGTATTTTTTTTTAAGATTCGCCCATGGACCGCAACACCAGGGGGGTTGTAAGTGCGTCCCTGGTACCTACCTATTTAAGATGGGATTAGGCCCGGAAATACCACATAACTTGGCATGCCCTGCATCCCTCGAAAAAATTACTTTGTACCTAACTTACGGAAATAATTTAAAAATACCTTATACCTCTTCTACTATCTAATCGACATCCTACGTTTATATATAGAATGCACTTCTCTTAAAAATGTTCTGCTATTTCTCGCAAAGAAAAGGTACAAACTGTATGAGCAAAGGCGGAATGCATAATTCCCCAAATCACGCATTTATAATCATAGCGTTGCCATAAAAATGTGTGCGCAACCACGAAATATATGATAATACGAACCAAACGCTGCTTTTATGACATATGCTAGTGGAATAAAGTGGTTTGTTTAAATAAAACATCACACGGAAATTGAAACGGTCGACGATAAAACTATAATCGTTACAATTTTCCAGCGTTTATTCGTCAATTTGGATTTTACGGATTAATTTCGGTGATGACTTCATTGCGCAAAAATAGGAATATACATGTGACAAATCGAATTGTTTTATTTTATTTAGGTTAGGATGGCCGGTACCACCGTGGCCGGGTGGTTAGCGCGTAAGTTGAAGACGCCGGTTCGATTCCGGCCTCGGCTACCGGATTTACCGGGATTCGGCTTGGTCACTTTTTTTTAAATACCACATCGGTGGCGAATAAGCATACGGGCCGCCTGATGGTTTAGTATGTATGTATATGACATCTATTTCAGTTTATAAGGTATAGTAAGAACATTACATTCAAAAACAATTGCAATGGGTCACCTTAAATGGGATTTTTTTCTTTAAAGTGTACTATTGATTATCTGCTTTTCATTACAATTATATTACTTATAGGAGTAACAGTTCTATGAACTATATTGTTTAAAAATAAAAGACCAAAGAAAGCTTTGCAGCAATTTAAAAGGAGTGTGCTAATTAAGAAAGTTAAGGTACCTATTCATTTCATTCGTTAGTTCAGTTTTCATTTAAACTTTAAACTTAATTTAATTTCTACGGCTGAAGCCGCTAGCACTGATCAAGTGATCAGGTACCTATAGTTAATTACCAATTAATTTGAAATCCAAGATTATAACACGCCTGTGATCGAGCTTTCATCGTTAGTCAACGTGATCGTCACTTTCTAACAAGTACAGGAGGTACAATACCTACCTAAAGGTTGTCTGGAAGAGATCGCTCTTTAGCGATAAGACCGCCTGTTGTTTACCTCTGTCTTCATGTATTATTTGTGTTTCCATGTACATTTATTTTGAGGTTGTGTATTGTATTGTACAATCACCCTAATCACTGTTTTTAAGTACCTACATCGTAGAAGTACACACACTAAAATAAAAATATTAAAGAAAATGCGAAGGTTATCTGCTTTTAGGCATTTATAAAGAGAAGGCAGTGTGAAAATGTAAGCGCAGAGAGTAAATGTGGACCCGATGATCACTTGCACCTCCATTTTTAGGGTTCCGTAGCCAAATGGCAAAAAACGGAACCCTTATAGATTCGTCATGTCTGTCTGTCTGTCTGTCTGTCCGTCCGTATGTCACAGCCACTTTTCTCCGAAACTATAAGAACTATACTGTTGAAACTTGGTAAGTAGATGTATTCTGTGAACCGCATTAAGATTTTCACACAAAAATAGAAAAAAAACAATACATTTTGAGGGTTCCCCATATTTAGAACTGAAACTCAAAAATTTCATAATTATTGATTATCTAGCGACATTCATAATTATTGTCGCCGTAACAAGGTACGAAATGGGTCGGAAATTCAATTTCAAGTGCAAGAGCAAGTGGCGGAAATTTCCAAAAAGTTGGAAACAAGGAACACTTTCATTTTGAAAATGAAAAAGTTCAAATCCTATACAAAAATATGAGAAGTGTCCGATACATTTCGCAATTTTGGAAACTTTTCGACGGCACGTAGTAACCGTAACTCTTGAATCAAAAAACCTGAACTCAGTCGTATACTGTCGGAGCATTGTCAGAAAAATTGGTACGACCATAAACCGAATGATTGAAACGTACAATCGAGTGCAAGCCCATCGATTGAGCCGTGCACCCGATGAGAGCCTGTGTTTTATTTCCCCGATTTTATTGGGTTCCGAGCCACTGCTAACGCGGTATCGAATGCCATCATACTATGCCAAATATTCACTACAAAACACAACCTTACTGTATTGACATAAAAGTTATGGTTGCGTTAAAAAAATCATTCGTGGTTTCGACAGTTTGCCTTACAATAAAATATATCTGTATGACGGGAAAAGCTCAATTTGATGAAAAATATGGACTGGAGTCCAGATTCAAGCTATATTTTATTTTGAAGCGATATTGCTCAAGTAGAAATTCCATGTTTTCAAATTTCTGAAACAAAACAAAAGCGTTCTAATAAAAGGAACAAACAGTAGCGTAGTAGCCTGACTTTTTTTTACAAAACAACACACCTCGTGTTGAAGGAACATACTTTATGCGACAGAGAGTAAAATAATGATTCGTGTTGATTTGCTGTTCATCGGGTTTCTTATTAGTAAGAGATCCGGCATATATGGTCGACCTTCACCGATATGTCTGACGGATGAAACTTGGGGTGTCGTTGGATAGGTCTTTAAAAATAAATAGGGGTCTGCAAACAACATTTTTTGATAAAGTGAATCATTTCGGAAATAATAATTTAGAAAGAACAAAAAACGGTTATTCCTTCTAACTTTTGAAAAATCGATCCAAAAAATATGAAAACAAAAATCATAAAAATAGTGCTAAAAAAACTCATTCAAACAAAATTAAAACAAACTAGATAAGTTAAGCCGTTTATGAGTTATCGCTAAAAGTCTTCCCTTCTTATTTTATTTAAAAGCCTGGCAACCCTTATTTGTGACTGGATTTTCGCAGGCAACCCTATGCCACTGTATTCGCAATAAAAATACCATCATTTTGATGTATAATTCAAGCGTCAGACAGATGAGTGCAATTATCGATAAAAACTCACCTGTTTAAACACGGCAACCACATAATAGTGACCGGAAAAAGATAGGCAACCTAGTTGATTTAGGTATGTTGTACAAGTTGTATACTTTCCATTGGAACTTATTTCGTTTGTCAGACAGATCGGTGCCATTTGAAGAAAAAAAATTTTTTCAAAAAATAATTAAAAATAGTCTTGACCATATTTCTTTAGGCAACCCTATTTATTTATGTTCAGGAACATATTTTCTTTCATAATATGTAAGTTTCGTCCGTCAGACATATCGGTGAAGGTCGACCATATATCCGGATCTTAGACTATATTAATCGAAGGAAGTATTAATTATTTTAGGTAAGTAATGTCAATGCTCTGTTTCACTTCGGTGATTTCGGGGATTTAGGCCGTTTATAGTCTATAGACGAAGGTTTAAAAAAATGTAATGCTGAGAAAATATGATAAACAGTTTTTTTTACGAAAATCAAAACACTGTAATTTACTGTATTTTTAAACTTGAACGATATATTTTATAGAATTAATTTAATAAAAATAAAAAGATTTTAAACCCAAAACGTCTGGAAATTCGTAAAACAATCTAAAAAGTTACCTACGAAATGGAAAACATAAATAATCAAACGGAATATTAATTGAGTTCCCGAGAGAAAACTGATGAAAATTTACGAACTATTAAACCAAACGACTGAGAATGGTTACAACCACTCTAGCGACCTCGTCTACCATAACAGACCTTATTTCTTGTTGTACAAAACTGAATATTCATTGAAGCACGTGGACACTCATTTTACGAACGTCACTGGTCAAATAATCCACAACTTTAAAATAGCTGTTCTGATTTTGAACCTTAAAACAAATATTTTCTAAGTTGCTATTTCAATAACGCCAGAATAGTCCAGGAGTTGCCGGGGCTAGCCGTTTCCGCTCCTCGCCGTGAGAGGGCGGGCCAGGTCAATTAGTAGCTAAAATTGCAGGGGATGACTAAACTTGTGTCCGGTTAACCTTTAGTAGTGCTAAATGTTTCGTTGTGTATCATTTGCATTTTTCTGGATAAGCTGGCTGAATTTGCTTAACTCACTCAGTGCCTGAGCGATGTTAGTTTTTTCTAATACTGCATTCAAATGTCGATTTGCCCTCTACCTAAACTTTTTGCGTAATAAGCTCATAAGGCATCCTAATAATACCTGATCACCACCAGCTGACGCAAGTGTAATCCACCCTTATAATTATAACCAACTACATTTTTCATCACGTAGGCTTCAACCGGGGTATGACTTTTTTACATGTTTGGGTAACTCCCGCTCCTTCAGCCAACAACGCATCGTCAGCTGACCGTCTCAAGGTTTCATTACATCTGCCTCAACTACTTATCGCCCAGGAAAAATAACAAATAACCAATAATCTATTTACAGAAAAAGGGTAAAGATTAATCTTTACCCTTTTTCTGTAAATAGATTATTGGTTATTTGTTTAGGTACTGTTTGTTTAAATCTGTTGGAAATAGTGAATGTAATTACATATATTAGTGTAAAATATTATTTCACTATTTCCAACAGATTTAAACAAACAGTACCTATGCAAAAGTTACAAAAAGTTAGTAATAATAGTTATGACTAACGAAAATCAGACCTGATTCGGGGTCTATTGTCGTATCTTTTGAAATCAAACAATGGGAAAAACGCCGCGAAGAAATCTTTGTAAAATAGTTGATAAAGAATCTGAGCGCCCGAATCGTTATCCAAATGACCTCTGTTTAAGCCCTCACAAACTTGCAATGTCAAAAAAAACGCCCGGAGTTATTGGTTGGAACTATATAATAAATTACCTGAACATCTCAAAAAGGAATCAAGATTGACATTGTTTCGTGCTCAAGTGAAAGACCTATTATTAACAAAGACTATGTATAGCATAAAATTTAAGAATTTAATGAAGTGTAAATGTTACAAATTATGACATGCATGCACCTTAGTTTAATAATTAATTTTTGACTAGTCGCACTTGTTAGTAGTAGGTACCTATAGATATTGTGTACATTATGTATATTTTAAATGTACCTATTACCATGTGTGACGAATAAACTATTATCTATCTATCTATCTAAACACCATACCAGCCTTGTCACGGAGATAGGCTGTCAGTTGTTCCGAAGCGCACACAACTAATGTAGGGCAAACTTGTATCACTCAGCGAAGGAGGCCAAACCGCCACGGAGCATATCGCAAGTTCCAGTTACTCGACAATGGGATGTTTTCTATTCTAGTGGAGGAAATAAGCTGCTTACTCGCAGAGAGTGTGACATGTCCTAGATATGCGTAAAGGGGTCCAAAATCCTTCCTAACTTATGTCTAAAACACTAGCTGATACCTTTCTCATTCAAATTTTCTAAATGGATATCAGCTACCAGGCTGCTGCCTGGTACACAATAAGTGCTCTTAAAGAGTAATTTCAGGAGTGCTAAAGTAAATAAAGAAAAGAAATTAATGAATGTGGCATCCTCTAGATTTACGAGTATTCATAAAGGCCTTATTTATGAGGTTTTCGAGCTAAATTATACGCGAAATGGCCGTGAAGCAGTGTTCTTAAATATAGATTATTTGCGAACAAAATTACGATCACAGTTTACAATAATTATATCTCGGCAGAATTTTATTTTTATAAACAGTGGGCGTTTTGAACTTGCGCTAGGCTTGAAACCAAGAAAGATACTCACATTGCTAAAGACAGATTATTAATCAACTCTTATCTTAAATATAATAGAATCAAAACGTTGATGTCTAAAAGCAAATGAATAAGAAGTATTGGGAATTAGGTTGAAAACTATTTATTCGGTGTCCAACCATGAAATGCAATATATAGGTCATTTAATACTGCGGTAACCCCATCAAATACATTTGATGGGGTTACCGCAAAGTATAGTTTGCTTTTTTTAACTCACTCAATATATTTTTTCTCTCTGCACCAATTGAAGGTATCTCTGTTTGGCCCTATGGTTGACTGGTAGAGAATGCCATTTGGCATTAAGTCCGCCATTTGTACATTGTTGTATATATTTTGTGCAGTAAAGTTTAAATAAATAAATAAATAAATACATTTCCCCAATCGTTACACTGGGCCCGATTCGGATTTTGTAATAGACATCTATTAGATATCTTTTAGACATCGCCAAGATACGATAACGATATGTTTAAGATATAACCTGTCAAATTTGACATTTCCGCGATTCTGGAGATACTCTTGAACGATTTCCACGAGATATACTTAGAGTTCTAATTCACATCTAATAGATATCTAACACGATCTATCGTAAATGTGACATTGGTTGCCCGAATTGCGCTGCAAAAGAGAACTAGTTGAAATCTAAACTATAACGTATCTAGAATGGATCTAGTACGTGTCGTCTCTTGTGAAGATCTTGAAGTTCGAATACGGCAGACTATCTAATTCTGGATGCCACTTTAAGTGAACATGTCTAGAAGCTGACTGCCGTTCGGCCTAATAGATACCTACTATTAATTTGAATCACGTTTAATTATCAAAAATGTAAAATTATAAAAAAAACAGATTAAGCAACAACAAAAACATGGCGCTAGTGCAGGGTGGAGGTAGACGGGCTAGGTATGGCTGCACCGTTATTGAGACCGAAGAAATCTTGGATGGGTTTGAATTTGTGCCTACTATTAATAGCTGAATTATGGGATTGAATTTCTCTTACTCTCAGACTTGATTATATAATCCATAACTTGCAAAGCCTTTGTTTCGCACAGTGGGGTTGAAATATTCTACAGACCACATAGTTTACACTTACACTCTATTCCCTTGTAATAAAGGCAAAAATAGTGTAGCAATTTACGTTGACCGTACGTCACCGTGGCGTGTAAAACCCCATTACGGAGAGTACTTACGTACACGACGGATCACGAACGCCCCCTGCGCCGGCTCCCGACGTAATTACACAGGACATGCACATACAAAGTGCGCGTCCAAGGACTGGGTTTTTTACATGATTCATAGATTATCTTGAATTTTTCTGCTTAAGAAACTTTAATGTTTAAACTCGTATTTTCACTGTGAATTGGAAAATAAAAGGCTGGTGACCATGAATTTGACACCCCTCCTTATGTTTAGGGAGGTCAAATCGCGTGAGATTTTTCTTGTAATTGTTGGTACTTATCTCAATTAGACCTCTACTTCCGTTCATTGCGTTCTCCCTTTTAACGAAATTATTCTAGCAACGTAGGTATGTTATAACATGTTAATAATATTAGGTACTCCTAAGGCTTTCAGAAACCTTAAATGGAATATACGATATCGTATTAAACGAAAACTGTTTTATTTTTTAGTATTGTAAAATAGTGGCCCTAACACGTCTTTTTGGAACAACTATATATCACTACATAGTATAAAACAAAGTCGCTTCCCGCTGTCTGTCTGTATGTCTGTCTGTCTGTAGGCTTAGATCTTTAAAACTACGCAACAGATTTTGATGCGGTTTTTTTTAAATAAATAGAGTGATTCAAGAGGAAGGTTTATGTATAATTTGTGACACCGCGGGGTCCCGTTGTCTCCCATAAAGTTTTAAGTCATAATGTATTGTTTGTTAATGTATTACTCATAAAACTGAAACCGTTAACATTTCAGGATTTTCGTTAGGTTATCCTTTAGATAGGTTAGGTTAGGTTAGGTTTGTTTCATAGCAATCCTGAAAAGTGACGCGTTTCTGAACCAAATGAATTATGACTAATGAAAATGCGGGCAAACAATACATTATGGCTTAAAACTATTTTCACCTCAGCAGCTTGAACAAGGGTACTTTGCTACTTAAAAACAGTGAGCAAAATCGCATTTTGCTCACTGAGTGAGACAAAATGAGCAAAATGCGATTTTGCTCACTCAGTGAGCAAAATACGATTTTGCTCACTGTTTTTAAGTATCAAAGTACCCTTGTTCGAGCTGCTGAGGTGAAAACTTAATTGTTGGTATATCTTAAGAAAACATGAGTGAATAGGTAAGTGATGAAGAAGGAATAAATTTTTCGGGTTCTCTAATATGTTCTCACTGCTGAGGTGAAAAGTTTTGTGAACTACACGAGATCAAAGTTATTTACATCTCGTGCGCTTTTGAGTCCCTTACTACGCTCAAGATTCTAAATTAGATTCACTCGCTACGCTCGTGAATCTATTATAGAATCTTTCGCTTGCACGGGACTCAAAATAAGCACTCGAAAAAATATCAAACTTTGATCTCTTGTTGTACAAATAACTATTGGGAAACAATAGAGACCCATACACCGCACATATGTTATGTTCATTGCAAACCAGCATCGCGATCTCGCCAACATGTAGTTTCCCGTGATTGGCCAGATTAAGAGGCACGTTTAAACCGCAGCCCACCATTTGCAAGCGTCATTATCGGAAATTGCCTGTTCCTATGTCATTGCGTCAAATTTATTGAGCTTTTACCATAGAGGTACAATAATATAGAGATGAAACGAGGGAGGGGTCAAATGACCGAACGAGATACACTTATACAACTTTCAGTAGGAGTAGCAGAGAAAGCGGTACTATTGCTTGTCCTTGTCACAGTCTTACTTTTTGTTTGTTCCCCACCATAAATTTAATATGGTTTATGGTGGGCAACAAATAACCCGACCGAATTGTGTAGATTGTTTTTGGTATATTGTCAGAAATGTGAAAACGTGTTTTTAATATTGTCGCACTCCGTATGTTTTGTCCCTCAGGCGGCACGCGGACACCACTTCTATAGGATGCTACCTTCTATGGCCTTTACCGACCCTGGTGAAAATCGCTTGCGCTTCGCCATCGAATCGCTGTGTCTCTCTATCACTTTCTTCCATATTAGTGCGTTTCGTTCGCTACGGAGCGTTAGCGATTGGTACGTTGTATACGGGGCCAGATTACGTTGGTCCACGATTAAAAAAATATTAAAAGCTACGAAGTGATTTGGTTTTCAAAAATTATTCAAACATCAACATTTAGGTTTTTATGAGTAAGTATCAAAATACAAGATGCGTCATTTTAGAATTTTACCTACTATTCACAATTTTTGTTTCTTTAACATAAAACTACCAATGTGATAATATAGGATTACAAGCATTAATAATTATTCCAACAATATTTTGAAGCGCTGGTGGCCTAGCGGTAAGAGCGTGCGACTTGCAATACGGAGGTCGCGGGTTCGAACCCTGGCTGGCAATGAGTTTTTCGGAACTTATATACGGAATATCATTTGATATTTACCAGTCGCTTTACGGTGAAGGAAAACATCGTGAGGAAACCGGACTTATCACAATACGGGCCTAGTTTACCCTCTGGGTTGGAAGGTCAGATGGTAGTCGCTTTCGTAAAAACTAGTGCCCACGCCAATTACTGGGATTAGTTGCCAAGCGGACCCCAGGCTCCCATGAGCCGTGGCAAAATGCCGGGACAACGCGAGGAAGATGATGAACAATATTTCCGCCAAGCCACCCAACAACAAGACGAGCGTAACATTAGCTCGTGTGCATATGACAGAAGCTAACTAACTTGATAAAATCCCGCAGTGATTCGATTGTCATAATAAGGGATATAAATGAATTAAAAAAAGATCCTACTATTACATACTATCGTTATCGTGTATTATAAATTATAGCGTGTATACTCTCTAGATTCTAGTTATTTTTTAAATGGAAGCTATTAATATTTCGTAACAGTATACATTTTCTTACCAAAAACCAACAACAGCGCTCAGCCGCATATACGAGTAAGCTTAATGCGTGACAGAAGCTAACAGTTGGGTCAATCAACTATTTCTTGTCGTTATTCTGTCCCATCAGCGAGGAGACAATAAAATAGTAGCATAGATTGTTAGAAGAACTGCTGTACCATATTCTACTTACATGCTCAGTAGATGTCTCATTATGAAAAGGTCTTATAACTACCATAAAATGCAAGTTTGGTTCATTTAAATACGAAAAACCTAGAGTTTTAAAAGTGACTCAGGAGATTGTAGCAACGTGTGACAAGAAAAAGTTGATTAACCCAGTGTTTTTCAAAGTGTGGGTCGCGACCCCCAGGGGGTCGCGGCATTTGTCCAAGGGGGTCGCGAAGTTCAGCTTTGAGAGAAACTTATATGGAAAGCAATTTCATTTTTTAAACTTAAAAATAATCCAATCCTTTAAAATTTAAATTTAAAGTTTAAATTTTAAAGGTCGTTAATGTACTAATAAAACAAATCACTATTAGATAGGTAAACTGTATTTTAAAAGTAAAGGTTTAACTATATTCAGTGTGAAGAATGAGCTTGTTTCATTTTGACTAATTTGTCAAACCGTGGTTCCTGCCGCGACACGCAGGCGATTAAATAATTTTCCAAATTCAATCTATTCCTTTTTTTTTGTTTTGATATCGACCATTTATGAAAACGTCAGCTCGCATAAATATGAAGTAGCAAATGGGATCAAAACTTTAAGTGCTTCTTTTGCTAGATGGGGATATTCAGCCAAAACGCATATGTAACTGAGTGAATGATAGAAAGGTGCGTTCCAAAACGCATATGTAACTGAGTGAATGATAGAAAGGTGCTTTCCAAACACTGGTCTGTGGTTCCAAATTTGTTACTTATAGGTACTAGATAGAAAAACGTAGAAACGGGGTTTGGGGGTAGCGAAAAAAATTTAGTGGTCATAAAGGGCCGTGACACCATAAAGTTTGAAAAACACTGGATTAACCCAACTGATAAAAATGAGTTACTTGTGTTATACGGTATATTCATACATCATTATTTACGTTCTATATGATAATATTTTACAACTAAAACTAAGTAAATATTTTAAAACAACAATGTTCCTGCAAAGCCATCCACTCCATCCAGCAACATTTAGCTTGTGTGCGTGACAGAAGCCAACAGTTGATAAAAGTCCGCAGTTACCTGTGTGCGGGCGGTAGTCGAAGGGTTGCCCCCGCTCGGCTCACTCACCTGTAACAATGGAGAGGGTTAATTATGTGGCCATACTGGTTAGCCTACCTATATCTGAGTCATGCTTCAGTGATTCATTTCAATTGTCTCCCTTATCATGGGATAAAGGAGCAACAGAACAACAGAACAGAATAATGGTATTCTGTTTCCTATTTATACATTTCTAAAGGAAATTTTAAAAGGACAATTAGTTAATTTGTATTAGTTAAATAAACCAATTGATGATTAAAAGTAATAAAATGGTTTTTAAAAGGATTCATTGTTTTAATAATATAATATATTAGTGGGTATACTGATTAATCTTAAAATATACCTGGTATGGCGATTATTTCAGGGTTTAAGGCGTTGTAAACTTTCAAAAGAAATAATAACATAATTATTTATTGCGCGTATATATATATAAAATATAGAAAAAACAAATTAAATATGCAGTGTCATAACGCGGGTAAAAATACCTATTATATATTTTTAGCTATAAACATCTGAATATTCTGAACCAAACTAGATTCTCAAACTCAACAGCATTTATTGCGCACATATTATATGTAATATGTATGCTACTACGTAGGTAAATAAGAATATGGTATGGACCCTGCAAGAGCAACCGTGTAATAAAATAATAATTTATTAATATACAGCTAAATCAGGTAAAGCCTGCGTTGCGTGTATAAGGCCTGAGCGGATGCTCGAGTTGGGCGTGCAGCGGGGCGGGGCGTGCGGCGTGCATGTTAAACAAATGCAAGCGTATAGGAGCGGCCTTAGTGCACGCTGCTCAAATCACGCGTGAGCCCGACGCCACGCTGCACGCCCCGCCGAACGCTCCGCTTCGAGCGTCCACTCAGGCCTTACACTTAGGCTCACCTATCATAAACTTTAACATCGGCCACAAAGGAGTGGCCGAGCTCGTCCTTGGACCACCCTCCACGAACTACTCATACCCTCTCGGTCACGCAACCCCTATCCCGTTATATCTAAGCGGTTTTATTACTAATGCGGTAATAAATTACACATGCCTCATGTTTAGATAAAATTGGATTTACGGTTCCATTCGATCTGTAAATAAATATTGGCTGGAATGGAATTGGGTCACGTTGTGGGGAATTTCTCATATCTATTTACTTGCCAGTTTTGTACAATAGTAAAATTGTCATTTAATTTAAGGATTGAAATGCTTTTGCATGTAGTACTTCTACTTAAACCTGTATACGATTGTTTGTGGTTCGAGATATGGAATATGTATATGGAATAAAGAGATACAATATTCTAATATAAAACATGTATTCAGTAGTTACCTACTATACTTCCTTTTGGCATTAAGTCCGCCATTTGTACATTATTCTTGTATTTGTGCAATAAAGATTAAATAAATAAATATACTGAACCGATAGTTGGGTACATAAGACCCAACTCACCAAAACCTAAACCAAGCCTGAAACTGGCAACAATGCCCGCCATCCATCAACCGACACGTCCCGAGGTGCAATGACAAATGCTCGAACCCGACCGACACGTATTTATGCCCTACCCGCCTCAAAAACGCCCGAAACACCTTCAACTCCTCACACACATAAGACTTTATTCAACTAGTCACGTAACTAACCAGCGCTCAAGCAAAAAGAACGTAAGTCTGTATGAGTATCAACTAAACATGTAACTTTTCGAATCGGCCCAGTTACGAGTTACCACTAAACGCCACTTCAACCCGCATTATTAACTCGTCCGAGCGTTGCAAAATGAAAGCTATTCGGAGGGATGAAGATCGATTATGCTTTGTTAATTGTGCGCTCGTTATTGAATGCTTCTGTTTGTAAATTACCGTTTTGCGAAATATGTTAACGGTAGGTACACGGGTAAAAAATATTGCTGCCGACACTGGTAAAAATTATTTTAAAATTCTCGGAGAATATTCTCGATTCGCCGGGATCTTAGTCTTGACAAATTTGTTTTTTTTTTTTACTTACAAATGGCAGTTGGTACCAATGTCATCACGTTATGATCTGATCTTGGAGCAGTAGAGAGAACTCTTCAAATTTTATAGGAACAACTTTAAGTATAGTGATTTGGATTTTTTGAACAAACTAGTCCATCATGAAGTGAAACTACTGATGAAGATCATACAATCAATACACAATCAATGTAATGTAATGTAAATCTATTTTATGGAGTCAGTTAATTTTGGTAAAAAAGTAGGTAGTTTGATTTATTTGTAAGTACCTACTAAATAAAAAGAGATTATATTTCTAGTCTAATATAGCGTCATGTGAAGTTTCAGAGAATGTATTTAATTTGTATCAAGTTTCGTATGTATAAAAACCTATGCCATTTTTCTCGTCACCCGCGCGCGTTAACAACTTTTGAAAGATATAAACTAAGATTAATATCAAGTCGGACTGTTTGTAAGTCCGCCCGTTACTCATAACTTCGCTCTGCAAGTAAATGGTGTTAGTAATCATAAATTATGTTATAACTTAAGAGGAAGTAAACTTAATTGTATTACGAGGGGCGTTCAAAATATTCTCGGTATTGATATCTTACAACCTCTTCTAAAATTTCTTTCGTTACTGGCCGCTAAGGTTTATTCATTGACATTAAAAAAAAGTATAATTCGAACCGAGATGTTCTTTTGTTTTTCTGCAATTGCTGAACAAATATGAACATCATGTGGGAATTGACAATGTTAACTAAATTAGAACATCGATGCGTGATAAAATTCTTGACAAAACAGGGTAAAAATCAAAAAACCATAAAAGAGGAAATGGATTGTGTTTACCGTGAGTCTGCTCCTTCTTTATCTACCATTCAAAAGTGGTCAAGCGAGTTTAAACGTGGAAGGGAGAGTGTTGAAGACGACCCTAGACCTGGCCGGCCTGTAGTAGCTACTTCACAAGAAAATATTGATAAAGTGGAAAAACTTATATTGGAAGATGGTCGAGTGAAGGTAAAATCTATAGCACAAGTAACCAATCTCTCTATTGGTACCGTACATGATATTATCCATGACCATCTTAATATGTCAAAAGTAAGTGCAAGATGGGTTCCGCGAATGCTGACTCGGCTTCAAAAAGACATGCGTGTAGCTTGTTGTTCCGATTTTATTGACCTGTGCGGTGAAAATCCTGATGAGGTGCTGCAAAGAATAGTTACTGGAGATGAAACCTGGGTTCATCATTATGACCCAGAGAGTAAACAAGAGTCCATGCAGTGGCACATTAAGGGTTCAGCTCATTCCAAGAAGTTCAAGGTCATCCCTTCAGCTGGCAAGGTCATGGCCACGATATTTTGGGATTGTGAAGGAGTATTACTGATCGATTATAAAGAAAAAGGTGTAAATATCACAGGACAGTACTACGCTAACATTCTACGTCAATTAAAGGATGCAATCAAAGAAAAGAGGCGAGGAAAGTTAACCAAAGGTGTTATGCTTCTGCATGACAACGCCCCCGTCCATACTGCTCATATTGCCAAGGCAGCTATTGTTGAATGTGGGTTTGAAACTATTACTCACCCACCGTATAGTCCGGACTTAGCCCCCAGCGACTTCTTTTTGTTCCCCAATCTTAAAAAGGATCTGCGTGGAAATAAATTTTCCGATGATGAAGCATTGAAGGCGGCAGTGGAGGAGCATTTTTACACCAAAGATAAAAAATATTTTTATGCAGGATTAAAAAAAATAATTGATCGATCTTTTAAGTGTATGAACATAGGGGGGGAGTATATTGAAAAATAAAAATATCAAACTTTTCGTACTTGTTTGTTTTCATTCTCATACCGAGAATATTTTGAACACCCCTCGTATTATTAAAACTTGTTTTTGTTTGGCCGAATTCGTTCTCAAACTGTAGGAGCATGGTGAATAAAACGGGACACGCCATACATCAAAAAATCATTTGCGTTTATACGAGGGGTATTCAAAATATTCTCGGTATGAGAATGAAAACAAACAAGTACGAAAAGTTTGATATTTTTATTTTTCAATATACTCCCCCCCTATGTTCATACACTTAAAAGATCGATCAATTTTTTTTTTAATCCCTCGTAAAAATATTTTTTATCTTTCGTGTAAAAATGCTCCTCCACTGCCGCCTTCAATGCTTCATCGTCAGAAAATTTATTTCCACGCAGATCCTTTTTAAGATTGGGGAGCAAAAAGAAGTCGCTGGGGGCTAAGTCCGGACTATACGGTGGGTGAGTAACAGTTTTAAACCCACATTCAACAATAGCTGCCTTGGCAATATGAGCAGTATGGACGGGGGCGTTGTCATGCAGAAGCAGAATACCTTTGGTTAACTTTCCTCGCCTCTTTTCTTTAATTACATCCTTTAATTGACGTAAAATGTTAGCGTAGTACTGTCCTGTGATATTTACACCTTTTTCTTTATAATCGATTAGTAATACTCCTTCACAATCCCAAAATATCGTGGCCATGACCTTGCCAGCTGAAGGGATGACCTTGAACTTCTTGGGATGAGCTGAACCCTTAATGTGCCACTGCATGGACTCTTGTTTACTCTCTGGGTCATAATGATGAACCCAGGTTTCATCTCCAGTAACTATTCTTTGCAGCACCTCATCAGGATTTTCACCGCACAGGTCAATAAAATCGGAACAACAAGCTACACGCATGTCTTTTTGAAGCCGAGTCAGCATTCGCGGAACCCATCTTGCACTTACTTTTGACATATTAAGATGGTCATGTATAATATCATGTACGGTACCAATTGAGAGATTGGTTACTTGTGCTATAGATTTTACCTTCACTCGACCATCTTCCAATATAAGTTTTTCCACTTTATCAATATTTTCTTGTGAAGTAGCTACTACAGGCCGGCCAGGTCTAGGGTCATCTTCAATACTCTCCCTTCCGCGTTTAAACTCGCTTGACCACTTTTGAATGGTAGATAAAGAAGGAGCAGACTCACGGTAAACACAATCCATTTCCTCTTTTATGGTTTTTTGATTTTTACCCTGTTTTGTCAAGAATTTTATCACGCATCGATGTTCTAATTTAGTTAACATTGTCAATTCGCACATGATGTTCATGTTTGTTCAGCAATTGCAGAAAAACAAAAGACTATCTCGGTTCGAATTATACTTTTTTTTAATGTCAATGAATAAACCTTAGCGGCCAGTAACGAAAGAAATTTTAGAAGAGGTCGTAAGATATCAATACCGAGAATATTTTGAACGCCCCTCGTATGTGTGCACGGCACGTCTGTACACGCGTCATTGGGTACGTGTGGGTAAGTCGCTTTACTGAGGGCACGCCAGAAGTCCGCCAGATTCACGTCCCGTAGCGAGCACGGGGCGAGGTAATGCGAGTCGGGGCGGGGCGGTGCGTGGCCGTTCTGTATGATAATACTATTAAGGCGAAAACACACTTATCCCATGTACGCAACGTATGCAATACATTATGACAATCAGTACAGCTACCATCAGCTTGTCACTGACTTTATGTCGCTATCGAGAACGTAATTTACTTTCTATACATCTCGCTCGTACTCGCATATTAGTGCAAACGAGATGTATAGAAAGTAAATTACGTTCTCGACGGCGTTTATGTCAGTGCCATACTGATGGTAGCCGTACTGAACCCTGAAAGTTGTATGCTTAGAACCATACTTGTCATGCGTTGTGTTGCGTATGACAAGTATGTTTCTAAGCATACACATTTCATCAGGGTTCAGGTGTCATAATGCGTTGCATACGTTGCGTACGTGGGATAAGTGTGTTTTCGCCTTTACTTATTCTGTGATGGAGCCTAAAATCTCGATTTCACTGCATTAAAAGCTACCGAAACTTTTACGATGGAGCAATAAACAAAGGCCAAGCAACACTTTTCACTTGCAAGGCTAATAAATTTACCCGGCCCTTTATCCGCTTATCTGATGAAGCCGTTCAAGGATTTCTTTCCCGAGCACAGTAACAATACAGCTGGAACAATGCTCAGCCGCTGGGGCGGACACCAGATAACGACGGGAACGGATTATTTACACACTAGTAGCCTTAACACGAGTTTGACACTGCCCTGACACTGACATATTAGCTAGCGTGTGCGTAACTTACTTTCTATGCATCTCGCTCGTACTGGCGTATATTACTGACTTTAAGATATTTTTTACAATTTAAATTTCTAGTAATTATTGTAATATGTATCTAAATTTGAGGAGTTGTAAGGTGCAGAGATAACTGACCCCCCGCAAACAAGTATAAACTTGTTTGTCAAATAATTGCAGCAGGGGGTCAAATATATCTGCGTCTTACTGTACTTTACGAGATAAGATATACCTACTGCACCTGCTATCCAATTAGGGTTGCCAGATCGAAAGGCGCTATTATCGGGAAAAAATATCAATTTTTCGGGATTTTGAGGCTTAAATCGGGAAAAAGAAAACATTCAAATTAAAGTAATTGTATTAAAAACAACGATATTATTTTACATTATTGGCACTACATCAGTTGCTCTGCCCATAGACGTTTTTATAACGCTGCGCTGACGCGCTCGACACGGGTCGGTCGCTCGCTCGACGACAGTTCGGAACTTGAAATTATTGTTTTATAACGTGCAGCTGTTTTTCGGGACAATTTCCACTCTGTCGGGAATCGGGAACACATGCTAAAAATCGGGAGAATCCCGCCAAATCCCGACCATCTGGCAACCCTATATCCAATGGATAATGTAGAAACTGTAGGAAGCAACAGTTGTCACCAATGTCAAAAATGTTGAACCGCACCTAGACTTGGGCAGGCCTTGGTAGGTATTTTAATTTAATTTTATGAAAAAAAAAATATTTCAGAGAAAAATATTAACTGTTAGAGTACTTACCTATAAAATAGTAGGTACAACTATTGTGCGACTTAGGTACAGTCTGCAAGACGCCTACGATGCGGTATATTTTGTTTGATAATGCTCTGTCTATTAGAGCTAGCCTATTAATTAGTCTAGTTAATAGCTGTATTACCTATATCATTATGTTCACTATACAACGTATCGAGTAATCAGCGAATGTAAACAGCTTTGATGGGATTAATTTCTGAATAGCACTAAACGCGGTTAGTGTTTACAAGCAATACATTTGGTCCCCATGTAATAAGTTTATTATCATAGGCAAAACTAACGGAAATAGGTTATATTTCGCAATACGAAATGTATTTATTTATTTATTTTGAGAGTCTGATAGTGGGGTTTTCTACCGTGTAACCACTTCAAAATTCCAATCGGAAATTTGATAAAATTGGCATGTACGCGCGGCTACCATCAGTTTGACACTGACATAAACGCCGTCGAGAACGTAATTTACTTTCTATACATCTCGCTTGTACTCGCATATTAGTGCAAACGAGATGTATAGAAAGTAAATTACGTTCTCGATAGCGTAAATATCAGTTTTGACACTGTTAGTGACTCATGGTAAGGGCTCTAGGCTAACCGTGCCTAAACTAGTGCTGTCACTAGTTTAGGACGTGGTAATAGATAACTTTATTTTTAGTTAAATATACCCTGACCTCTGGCGGGAGCAGAAAGCACAATAATACTGACATGGGCTGCTGCGGTTGTCTAATTTACATATGGTAGGCAATGTAGGTATTCTACTGTATCCATTTACTAAACGATGGTAAGTAATTACCGTAGCCCATAGACACCTCAACACAAGAACGGTTTCAAGTGAGTTGCCCCCAAAGTTGGCCCCACATTGGGCGCCATGTGAAACGTTCTATTTTTAAAGGGTAAATTAAATTGCAAAGCTCCGGCTTGTTCAGGAAAAGCTATAGCACGTTAACACAGAAAATAAAGTGAATTTAAATAGCTAAAAAATGTGGTGTCTAAAACGTTTCACGGGGGAAACCAGCCTGTCACCCCGCAGCACCAGAGGAAGGTTTTCACACTGAGGTCGGTCTTTTCCATGTTATAATTTTAAAGGGCATCAGCGCCAGCTGCAAATAAGAGTCAATTTAGAATCATGAGCAACCATTAATGTAGCAACTTTGAGGTGGGAAAACGCTCTTTTCTTGAAGGCCATATCGCTCCGCATTGCCTGCTAACGCATTGTCTGGCTTGACTTTACAAAACTCGAAAACAGAGTTTCAAAAATGGCGATTTAACAAACATATGCCTAAATAATATTTACGTGTTAATAATGGAAGAAAGGTGATAAAGCGACTATTCAAAAGTTTACAATTCAATTCATAGCGTTTTGTAGCAGCAGAATAGATTGGTAAAATAACAATTTCACAGGATAACTCCCTTCTTTAAATAAGGTACAAAAGTCTGATTTACGAGACTTATAATAAACAAATGCTTCCATTTGAATCCAGTCGGCATGATAAAGTAAATATTCAGGATAATTTTCACGAAGGATTTTAATAATTCTTCAAAGAGATCAAAGTTTCCTCGTAACATGAGCCTTCTTGTAAACAGCTGTGGAAACATTTCAACGAAAGTATTTCTAATATCCATTTATAAATGTAGAATTTTTCAACCCTAACTTTTTCTCAATTTAAGGTATACAAAGACAAAAAAAACTTCCGCTTAAATAGTCGTACTTTATCACTAAATGATTTCTAAGAAAGTTAATTGATAAATATTAGGTTAAAGCAACCTCTTGAAGACTGATAATTGGTTACAAGTCCAAAAAGACATTAAACCCTATAGGTACTTAATTGTATCAAAAACTTATTGCCTATTATTTTACGTAGGTGCAGAGTTATTGATTATAGAAGAGGTAAGTATAAGATAAGTAAGTCTACAGAAACGTACCTCCGAATTTGACACCGACAACTTAATGGTGCCATATGTTTTGTGCTAGGTAAGAACTGATTTGTCAAACGTAAATTTTCGACATATCAATTACCACAAAACAGCGGACAAATTTGAGGCACGCATTTTTCGTTTACTTTTAGACCTCTTAGGCTCTTATACAGTTAATAACTATTTGCAAAATAACACACATACTAGAGTCTGTGCGGAAAGAGAACAGTCGTAGAATGTATTGGACCCCATACATTTCACGACTCTTCTCATTCCGCACAGACTTTACCTACTATGCGGTACATTCTAAGCTATATATTCGTACGTAGAACCGAACAGAGCAGCCAGTGTGGAAGAGCGATAACACACATGAAAACACGGAGCTGTCGGCCGGAACGTCCGTGATCGAGTTCTTCTCATTAGTCAGGCGAGGCTGCCCGCAGGTCCGTACAGGGAAAACTGCATACTACAACTTTTCTTTTATATTTGTGTAGTACAGTCGGTTTCATTAAATATCTTTACAAGCCAACGTTACAAAAATATATTTATCTACACGACTCTAAGACATTGACAATAAGGTAGTGTATATTTTTGGAACGTTGCCTTGTAAATATGCTTGTGAACTTGACCAAATCGCATCGCATATGTTAGCGATAACATACCTAGAAACACATACTCGCTAGGTTGTGAGGGAGGATACCTACACAAAGTTCATGTAATAGAAATATTTATGAAAACTTGAAAAATAGGCCTCAGTACATCTTAATTCATATATAGGTTTATAAGTTACACGTATAAAACGCTTTTAAGTCTTTTAACACTATAAAATTCTTAATACCTATATGTGCCGAAAGAGAATCTAGCATGGTTTTTCGGCAATTTATTTATTTATTTAACGTCATCGTAAAAAGGGTTAAATCAATAACTATTGAGATTACTTCCTTAAACAGATAATTATTTCTATGTAACATTTTTTTACAATAGATTTGCTTTGAATTATGTATGTTATTTTTATAAAGATGACATAACATACAAAGTCATAACCGTACTAATGGATCTAGACGGTCCATTGTCTGCAAGAACCTTAAATAGGTCGTAAAGCTTTGTAAGAAACATTAGAACAAATAAACCCGTTCGAGAGGGCTGTTTTATTTTCAGAGCGGAGGGACTTTCCGTGTGTAAAGGGATTTATTAACTAATTAAAGAACTCTGTAAATTACACTGCACCAATTTTACAGGAAATTTTGTGTTTTTTTACTTAATCGTTTTTAAATTAGGTACTTCAAACACGATAGGTATGCAACAACCATAATAGAAATTCAGAATATCCTAACAGGTACTTTGAAAAAAAATTGATAATTTGCCAAAATCATTCAATTTAGGTACCAAGAATTTTATTCTGTTTTTTTTTTGTAATATCATGGCCTATCATTTACATTCAAATTCAGTAGGCACATAAACAAACCAAACATGACAAGGGACCTCTCACATCCTCAAAAATATTTCATGCTCAGGCGCTAACTTTTAGAAGAAAGAAAGAAGACGAAAGAAAATACATTTATTTAACGCCACAACATATTACATATACCTAGAAATGAAAACATACAGGCATAAAAAAAACATTGGACGCTAAAATAGGACCCCACTCAGCATAATGCCGCGGCAATCCGTGGCGCTGGTTTTCCTGACTTAAAAGTCTTAAAACTATGTGACGACACATACGCCAACGACACTCAAAAAAACACACATTTTGATACAGTAATCCTTTCAACACCATCGATCGAGTGACGTTAACATGGCTATAATGATAGCGAATACACTTAAGCTACTATACGGCCCATACCATTAATCAAAGTAACCGCTGTCAGAGGATTCTTTATGCTGTTTCCGTTATAGTTATTGCATTTAAGCATACTAACTGTTACCATTACGAGTATGATATTAAGGTTTAATTTTGTTGAATCGTCGAAAAGTTGTCTGTCTTCAATAACCATCAGATATAAACTATCATTTGAAAAGATAATCTATAAAATGTCATTTTTACACCTATATATTTATTTAAATTGTATGTTTTCGTTGATTTTAGGACGTGATAATAATGAGTAATAGTTATCAACTTTTTTTTGGATATAAGTAGTATTTTACACGTATTGCCTCTCGCTCTTTAAGACCCATATACCACAGTCTCTTATATTTTTAAAAGTGATAAAGTTTGTACATTGGAACTTTTATTTTATCCACACTTATGCCATTTTCATACCTCAACACCTAATACATCTTTTTATATAATATCAGCCCTGACACCCGCTCAGCCGCGAATGTGAGCCGCTTGGGTTTTTCATCAGAATATCGGGCGCGATTAAGGCCAAGCATTATACACACATTTATACCTCACGTTATATTAAGGGTAGGACGTGACGCGCGGCACAATAGGTAGGTAACGAATATCGAAGGCACTGAAGAGGGTTCTCCGGTTAAATACGTGTACCTATTTCTGGAAAAAACGATATTACCGATTCTTTGAAAGATTTATTTTAGTAGACTGTATCTGTTTTTACAAGCTTTTATTTACTTTCACCTGTCCCGTTGTCTGTCAGTCTGTAATCAAATCTTGCAAGTTAAATTTGATCCACTTCCCGGTTTCCGATTGAGCTGAAATTTTGCATGCATGTATAAATCGGATGACAATGCAATATTATGGTACCATCGAGCTGATCTGATGATGGAGACAGGAGGTGGCCATAGGAACTCTGTGATGAAATAACGCAACCTAATTGTGTTAGGGGTTTTTAGAATTGTCTCGATGAGTATTAGTTGTAAGAAAAGTACAGTCAGCGATAAAAGCTTATACCAAAAATGAAATTTTTGCCAAAAACGAAATTTTTGCCAAAAACTTATTCTGGAAAACTTTCTCGATAATAATAACCTAAATATGACGTAATTTGAGAAGATTTTAACAAGAAATATGTCTAATCTAAACAGATACAAAGTAGGAAAGGAAAAGATAGCCCTATTATATTGAAAATCATTTACAATGTGAAGACAGTCTCATTGAGATTAATTAAACATCTATAGAAAATAAAGTAAACAAAAATCTACTTTAAATTAACCAGCGTATCTCTAATAACCTCCACTACTTAATTAATTGATTAAGTCCTCATGATATTTCTTGAGGCACACATAGAATCATGATGCTATTTAATTACTATCTAAGTTAAACTACATTTTGTTATCTTAAGCTTAAGCTATATCATGTTGCTGAGCTCGTATTAATATCTGCCACGGCGTGGAAACCCCACAAGTGCATACACAATGGGGTTAAACTTTTCATTAGTGCAACTGTTACATGAATCAAAGTTCTCCGGGTTTATGTAACATACTTGCCGTTATTGGGTAAGTGGGGAACTTGGCAATTCTGACGCTATTGAACATGGTTTGATTACACACATATAACTTGCTTCAGGCTTTGCATTACCTACACATATATTTTGGCGTGACGTTATGGAGTTGGTTTTGACAAACTGACGTCTTTGGATAGTTATTAGGGTTTATTTATCAAGAGAAAACAGTTATTTTGTAACTTTAACTCAGAACATATTAAGGAAATAAATTTCAAACTTTTTCAAATGACCACCAACCAAAACTTTATAGTAAACCTGCCACTGGTGCGTTTGATATTGAGAGAGAGAATATTCGCAAATATAATGCACAAATTTAAGTGTATCATGCTAAGAGTATAGTTTCGGATTACAACTAAAATTTAAACTAGTGTAACGCCCTTACAAATGATCAGAAATGTCATAACTTTCACATGCTTAACGCTGGAAACTTCAGTGCGGAAGAAATATATAAAACTTTGCCCATAACTTTAACTAACACAATTTCCTGAAGGATATAAATTGCAACAATGTGCGAAAACTATAACTAGTTAATGTGTTTTAGTTTAAAAGCTGCCTATTTTCTAGTACATTAAACTGTACCATATGCCTCACGTGTGCATACAAGCGTAAAAAGGTTTAGGCAAGATATTATTAGATGCTCTGCCGAAATTAAAATTTAGTTTTAACGTGTCTAATCTTTAATGTTTACTAAAAATGTGTATCTAAAATATTTTTTTACTGCTTAGAAAGTGGTGGCGGAAATTATGTACCTGACGAGTAGAATGGAATAATCTGCCATAAGTATTTGATTAAACAAGTCCTTATTAACAAAGGAGCATAAGAAGGTTAAATATAGGCTTTAGGGGCCTTAAACATTTTCATGTAAGTTTGCAACTTCATTAAAAAAGATACTTTAGCTAGTATCATATTTGATTACAAGTAACAAGCTTTAATAGAACGGGACCCAAGTCAGTTTATCAAACTGTTTTACGTGCATCACTTAAACAAATAACAACAAACGAATCTGTCAACTCATCACCCCATGTCATAGACTAGGAATCCTCTAGACTGAGTTTAGAGCAATTATTTCATGAAACCGATGCTGCCAAAAATACGGGGCAGGGGGACGAGGTGAGCGAATCCCTTGCCATGATTGGTCCGTTCAAAGACACGGACCAATCACGGCACGGGATTCTGACACTTTGACTCGAAGATGGAGTAAAACTACCGTATATAGTGGCAGAGGGGGTAACGTTACTATGCTCAGTCTAGAGGATGTCTTGTCTGTGCCCCATGTACAGTCGAAGTCAAAGATATGTTCACATTTTTCGCCTTATCACAAAGGAGTAAGATGCAAAAGTGTAAACGTATATCTGAAGTCGACTGTACGTAATATTTATTATACCCTTAATGCATAGCAATCACAAACGGCGGTGTCATGGCGCCAGTCGTCACGGAGACGGCTTAATAGCTGCCTAGGCGGAATGTTGTATAGCCTATGTATAACCTATAAAGCCTGAACAATATGACGTAAGACCCTAGAGTTATTATAGTATGTCTAAATTTAGATGCGCAGCGTTCAAAGGGTTGAGGAATGGACGTGTGACTTTACTAAGCTACGGTCATAGCCGATAACATGGGTAGTAGCGAAAACACTTCGTACAGATTAAACGACAATGTGTCGTTTAGTGCTTTTTATGAAACAGTACCCAGGCTTTTTGATTACATTTTATTACTTAACAACAGGGATTACTTTAATATGATGTGCATCACATTGATTGAACACGGAGGCGGAGTAATTAACAAATCTGGCAACTCATCCTTATAAATATCATTTGTTATACTCTTAATGTATCGCAGTAACAAACGGCGGTGTCACGGATCCGGTCGTCAACGTCATGCCGACGACTTAATTGCTACCTAGGCGGACTGTTATGTAATATTGTTATTACATATTGGTAGGTACGGATGCGTATTCAGATTTTAATAACAGGTCATGAATTCCATCTGGATTTGTTATGGATAGGTATCTGTCAGTGTCAAAAGTGACGTTTCTGAAAAAAACGGACACGTGACCTGATCGAAAAACTGTTACATGTAATATCATTGAGTTTTTCTTTATGTTTTTCTTTATTGATTTAAACGCCATCTAGTGAGTTTCGCTCTAACTGGTATTAATATAACTCGAGTACTAACCGTGGTGTGCTTAGGGGTTTCAAGTAATTAACGCTAACGCTAGATGGCGTTAACCTCAATTATACATAGTGCATTTTGCACTAGTCATTGAGTTTTCACTTCTGCCGGCACTCCCTGAGTGCAACCCGTTGTTTTTTTTATATAAACTGGCCATGCATATTTGCAGCTAGCTTTACATATCAGTTGATATACACTTGATGCATCGCAATCACAAACGGCGGTGTCACGGCGCCGGTCGTCAGGGCGACGGCTTAATTGCTCCTACTAATTGCTGCCTAGACGGACTGTTGTATAACCCATAATGGCTGAACAACGTGACGTAAGTGCCTAGAGTTACTGATACGAAATAATTTTACAAGCTTTTATTTACTTTCACCTGACCGTTGTCTGTCTGTCGAGGGCCTTGTCCAAGCAGTTGCTGCAGGATAGGGAGGAAAGCGAACTGCAGTTCAAGAAACTGGTCGACACAAATTCAGAGTTAAGAAGGGACCTGGCAGACAATGATGTGCAGTTGATTGATACCCGCGGTGAAGTGGACCGTTTGCAAGAGGCAGTAGACTCATTCAATCAGTGCGCTTCTACACATGAAGTGGCTTTAACCCGCATCACACATCTGGAAGAGGAACTGGGTGCGGCTAACGATGAACTTAATTTGTTTAGGAGAGAGCGGGAGCACTATGATGCTTCGGAACTACAAAATGTGTACCAAGAGTTGGCAAGCGGCAAAAATCAAATTAGTCCGGACTCTAGAAATTTAGTCTTTTTTAATAGTAGCAATAAGTTAAAAAAATATATTAAGATTAATAGGTATATTAGGAGAACCCAGAAGCTTATCAAAGGCCAGGCATGCATTAAAAAATATAGTAAATTAAAACATGCATTATCAGTTGTGAAAAATAGGGTTCAAAATTGTCATTTGGAGCTTGAAATTAAGGAATCAAATTTCCAGAAGTTACATGCCGATATAAATAGGTTAAAAGATGAGCTTCTGGTAATAACCACCATGTATGAAACCACAAAAAAACAAGTTGAGGAGCACATCAAGGCTTTCAATAAATTGTTGCAGGAAAACCAAAATTTAGAGGAGCGATGCAAGTCATTACTTAATGGAAATATTTGTAATTGTGGACAAATGCCACCGGCAAAGGTTATTCAAGCCGATGTGGCCCTCAACACTTCTGGGCCAGCTGTACCAGTAGTCACACAGCCCCCTAGAGCAGTCAGTAAGACTGTTATTTTTTCAGATCAGATTGGGTTAGGAATGGGCCCATTATTAAGCTACAGATTACAGCAAAAAGTCTCAAATTACTGTTATCAAAACATTACTTTGTCTCACTTATGTGACCTTATTTCAAAGGGATGTTATGATAGCAGTACTACACTAGTAATTTTATTAGGAAATAGTCTTAATGTAGATAAGCTTAGCATAGATAAGTTGATGTCTACTTTAAATATTATTGAAAAATCTGGTGTGGGCAAAATCATTCTATGTGCACTGCCTTATGCAGAGAATATGTCTTATGACTATAATAGTAAAATAGCACACTACAATTCTTTGATGTACCATGCCATATCTGTCAATAAAATGTACCATTTCTTTGACTTAAATAAATTCATTGAACGCTTCATGCTAGCTCCAAGGAAGGTATTTTTGCCAAAGAAATATTTTGTATACCTAGTGGATTTATTGGCCTTTAATATTGAGCCAAATAAATTTAGTAGTGTTATAGCTAATTCTCAGTCAGCTGACAAAGTCAAGGACCCCGTGCCACATTTAAACTAGGTTGTAAGACAGCGGAAAAACGCCTGAGTATGAACATTATTCACCAGAATATTCAGGGTTTTTCCAGCAAAGAATTAGAAATAGGTTTATTTTTAGATAATAATAATGTTGAAGTTATGTGTATTACTGAACATTGGCTGAAACATGGACAGTTTTTATTTGATTTTGTTAACTTTAAATTAGTCAGTCTTTTTGCTAGAAAGTCTGCTGTTCATGGTGGTTCCCTGATAATTGTTAAAAATTGCATGAAATCTAAAGAGCGTAAAGATATTGTAAATTATTCCATAGAAAGAGTTATAGAAATTTCCTGTGTAGAATTAGAAAAATATATTATTGTTTGTGTTTATAGACCACCATCAGCTGACTTCAGCACATTTGAAACTACAATGGAAAGTGTGCTGAAGTTAGTATGTAAGGGCCAAAAACATGTTATAGTCTGTGGAGATTTTAATGTTAACTTGCTCGAGTCCTCTAGTAATACTCTTAAAATGCTGTGTTTGTTTAAATCATTCAATTTATTTAACTTGTTTCTTGAACCTACCCGGGTAGGGGTAACTAGTGCAACATGTCTGGATAATATATTTTGTAATTGTGAATGTATAGATAAGCAAATATTTAACTGTTTTCATTCTGATCATAGCGGTCAAAGGGCTGTTTTCTTAAGCGATATTCATGATACTCCACAAACAATAACATACAGACCCATTACTAGTAGTCGCTTGGAATCATTCAAAAATGAAATTCAAAAAAATCTCTGTATGTTACCATTTTCACATTATAACTGTAATAGTCTGTATGAAGATGTTTTTAGTGTAATTCTTTATCATTTTAATCAAAATTTCAAGGAGAAAACTATTAGTGGGTCAAAAACAAAAACTAGAACAAAGTTTAGTGAATGGGCTACTGCAGGCATTTATAAAAGTAGAAAAAGGCTTTATGAACTTTATGGTGAGAGAGAGCTGAACAAAAATTCTGATTTCCTGGACTATGTAAGGAACTACTCAAAAATCTTCAAGAGAGTGTGTGTAACAGCCAAGACAAACTATACAAGTTCTAAACTGAAAGTGTCGGACAACAAAGTGAAGACAACATGGAATATTATAAATAGGGAAGCTGGTAAATGTAAATCACGCGATTGTCAAGTCAACATTGTCTCGGATAAACAACTTACCATGTCAAACAACGATGTTGCCTCGGCATTCGAAGATTATTTTTCTAAAATAGCTATTAATACCACGAAATGTCTACATTCATCTTCGTCTCGAGCTCATTCCTTACTTTGCGCTAATGTTAAGAAATGTAATATTAACTTTGAGTTTAGTCAAGTAGATTCAGCAAATATTGTTAAAACATTCAAGTCACTCAATTTAAAGAAAACGGAAGATTTATGGGGAACATCAGTTCGAGTCATTAGTCATGTCATAGACGTAATAGCGCCTTACTTAGCCGTAATTTATAATATTTCAATTTCACAAGGCGTCTTTCCAGATCTTATGAAATATAGTAAAGTCATTCCTCTTTTTAAATCTGGTGACTCGAGTAATATGGCTAATTTCCGACCAATATCAATACTTCCTGTACTAAGTAAAGTTTTAGAAAAATTAATGTTAAATGATCTACTGGGTCACTTCAACAGACATACTTTACTTACAAGCAATCAGTTTGGTTTCACAAAGGGCCGTTCCACGACCGATGCCGCTTCGGTACTCATTAAACATATTTATAATATTTGGGAAAATTCTTGTGATGCAATTGGCATATTTTGTGATCTTTCTAAAGCATTTGATTGTGTGGATCATGGAACGCTCATTTTGAAATTAGAACACTATGGTCTGTCAGAAAATGCCCTAAACTTTATGTCTTCTTACCTTAGCAATAGAACACAAATAGTTGTTGTAAACAAAACCCAGTCTAGCGGAGCTGTAGTCCAATTAGGAGTGCCGCAAGGTTCTATTTTGGGTCCATTCCTGTTTTTGGTTTATATAAATGATTTGCCATGTATAGTAGAAAATCTTTGTGAAATAGTTCTTTTTGCTGATGACACATCATTACTTTTTAAGGTTGATCGGAAATCTACCGATTATAGTGTAATTAACAGCACACTCGTTAATGTACTTAACTGGTTTACTATGAACAATTTGCTTCTTAATGCTAAGAAAACCAAATGTATTAGATTTTCTTTGCCGAATGTTAAACCAGTCGATACTAAAATACTTTTGAATAATGAATGCTTAGAGATGGTAGATAAAGCTCTGTTTCTTGGTTTAACATTGGACAAAAATCTACAATGGAGTCCTCATATCGGAACACTAGCTAACAAATTAAGTTCGGCCGCTTACGCCGTGAGGAGAATTAGACAACTGACTAATGTTGAAACAGCTCGCCTTGTTTATTATAGTTATTTTCATAGTGTAATGTCATATGGTATTCTGGTTTGGGGCAAAGCAGCTGACATACAGACTATATTTGTCTTACAAAAGAGAGCCATTCGTTCTATATATAACTTAAGAGCGCGAGAATCATTAAGAGAACTTTTCAAAGAAATTAATATTTTAACTGTAGCTTCCCAATACATATATGATAGTATTATTTATGTTATTAAGAATCTAGACTCCTTCACTAAGAATTCTGATGTCCATAACTTTAACACTAGAAATAGAAATAAGCTTGCTATCAGAAAGTTTCGTGTCCGTAAAGTACAAAAGTCATTCGTTGGGCAATGCATTCATTTTTATAACAAGTTACCTGAGAATGCTTTAAGATTACCCTTTCCAGCTCTTAAGAATTACTTAAAAAAGTCATTGATATTAAAAGCTTATTACAGAGTCGAGGACTACTTGACAGACAAACATGCATGGTCCAAACCAGAAACTAACTAATAAAAAGTAGTAGCAATTAAAAACATTGTATTATGTATAGAGTTATAGGTGACACAGCTCAGGTAAGCAGGAAAGCACATCAAATATTATATGTTGGTAATTAATAATAATCAATCAGATTTATATAATATGTTTTCCCATTTCTTTTAATAACTTTATTTTCTTTTCCTTTTGTAAGAATTTGATATGTTTTCTGAAAGAGCTACGATTTTGTATGATTCCATGTACATATGTATATTTTCTAAATCAAATTTCTATTACACCTTATGTGTATAATTGCATGAATTCTATAGTAATTTAAATTGTATTTTTTCCCTTATTTTCTCGTAATGCATGTTAATTATAAGATGTAATTATTTTTGAAAAGATGTGTCCCGCCGAGTTTGTTGCCGGTCCCATATTGGGATACCCTCCTCCAATTGAGGGGGGATTTAAATCTTCTCGGGGCAGAGGTGTAGGGTTGGAGCCGGTCTACCTAGCTTTATTTGACGTTCATAAGCGCATTGTAATTATGCCTACTTGAATAAACTATCTTTTATCTTATCTTATCTGTAATCAAATCTTGCATGTTAAATTTGATCCACTTCCCGGTTTCCGATTGAGCTGAAATTTTGCATGCATGTATAAATCGGATGACAATGCAATATTATGGTACCATCGAGCTGATCTGATGATGGAGACAGGAGGTGGCCATAGGAACTCTGTGATGAAACAACGCAACCTAATTGTGTTAGGGGTTTTTAGAATTGTCTCGATGAGTATTAGTTGTCTGTCGTAAGAAAAGTACAGTCAGCGATAAAAGTTTGTAACAAAAATTAAATTTTTGCCATAAACTTATTTAAGTCTTGATTTAGATACTGCCTGAACAACAGGCCATAACATGTGTGCTTACAGTTACTATAGCAAAATTATTTTTATTTCAGACTAAAAGAAGGAGCCTTCACAGCGTTGACGAATGGACGTATTGTCAGGCGTGTCTCACTCCGCGATTTCGTCGCTTTGCTACAGGTAGCTAAAAGTACATCCGTTCCACACCAATTTTGGGGAAAGCCATAAGCCGCGCGTGGCGCTGTCGCCACCTAGCGGCCATATCTGTGCTGATCGTAACAGACGCGTTTTGTTAGAGAGTGAGTCTTCTGTACTTTGTACTATTATTTATTCTGTAGTATTGAAATCGCGAAGTGATCCATCGCGATTTCATCGCGTCGCTACAAGTACCTACAACTACATGCGGGCCACACCAATTTTGGTGTCTAGCCATAGCATTTACCGCGTACCGCTACGGAACGGACGCCTACTCGCGCTTGCGCCACCTAGTGGTCATATCTGTCGAATAGACGCGTTTTGTTAGAGTGAATCTTCTGTACCTAGTACTATTATTTATTCTGTGGTCGTGCTATTGGTCGTGCGAATACGCGTTTATAGCAAAAATGTTTCGCAGAAGCAAAACGACAATGTAGTGTAATTAGCGCCTGAGGAGTTAAAACATTGCATTACTATCTAGTGAACATTTAAACTTGCTCTTTTTAAAAACACATCATTCTTGTATTATGTAGGATATAACTTTATGATAAATAGCTGTGGCTACTTTTGATGTTTACACCAAATATCATATAGCTATACTCAAATACATTGCACAAGAGTTAGTTGAGTAGTTTGATTTGAAATTTCGCCCATTTTCTTATAATATTTCGAATTCACCTAACACTTCCTTAACATTAACTTTATGATAATTAACAAATTTAGAGTCTGTGCGGAAAGAGAAGAGTCGTGGAATGTATTGGGCCCCATACATTCCACGACTTTTCTCTTTCTGCACAGACTCTAACTACCATCCCATTAGTGCCAGGAAACACTGTAAAGTCTCTAAAGCAATTAAATGTAATCAAGCAAAACGACTTATCAATGATCCGTAGCAGTTGCTACGATCACAAGATCAAGACGTAGCTGTTGCTACGATCACAAGATCACGACGTAGCTGTTGCTACGGCTACGTGCTACGAAGGTCATTGAACTGTGAATGTATTTATAGAGGAACTCCGCTATATTCGACTTTAAGACGTCTTCACATGCAAGGTTTCGTGATATATTATCAGAAAAAAGATTTTAGTAGATATGGCTTATATGAAATGTGGTGAATGACATGATACTTAGACCGTCATGGTACCTACAGTCAGCAGCAGAAGTTGATAAGCGGGCGAGGTGTTCAAAATTACGTTGACACGACTCTTATTCTGTTAACAATAAAGTCGCGTTAAGATCATTTTGAACACCTCGATAGCTTAGCAACTTCTGCTGCTGACTGTACCTATTCATAGAAGAGAACCCTAAGGAGGAACTTGGTCTTGAACAGAAGGATATGATGTCACGATCCTCAGTATTGAGGGATCGACTGAAGAAAAAGAAGATATTCTTTAATACATTCATAATCCAATTCGAAGTTCACAGCTACGTTAACGCAACTCATATAATAAGACCCACAAATTAGCTCCGCTTTTACGTAATTTGTGCAACGGAAAACTCACGTACTGCCCAAATTGGTGGGTACTTTGAAGTCTCGTTTTCCGTGTGCAAGTACATGCTTATTACTAGCAACGGCACTAAAGTAAAGAGCAGATAACAAACACCACAAGCCGACAAACAGCACACACACGCCAGCTAACGCCACACACGCCGTTATTTATTAGTGAGGCCTGAGTGGACGCTAGAGTTGGGCGTGCAGCGGGGCGGGGCGAGCGGCGTGCATGTTAAACAAATGCAAACGTATAGGAGCGGCCTTAGTGCACGCTGCTCAAATTACTCCTGACGCCGATGCCACGCTGCACGCCCCGCCGAACGCTCCGCTTCGAGCGTCCACTCAGGCCTTACACTTAGAGCTGATAGTGCCGCGTTAATATGAACGCCGGCGTCCCAGTTATGTGATGGCTTCCCTTATGACGCCATCAGCATACGGATAATACTAAACCCCCACTCGCAATTAAAGGGAGATTAGACGGAACGACTGTCAATTTGGAGTACGCTTAACCTAATAAAAGTTGACGCTCCCTGCCAAATTACTCACGTTCATTAGACCTAAAGTTCAACAAAATACAGTCAAAAAAGTGTTCTATCAAGCACTTCTCGAGATCTTTCTAATGAGCCTAAACTTAATGTGTTTTCGTTTTTCCATTGAAGAGTTTCTTTGGCTACCTTCCGACCGCATCATCAAATCAGTTCCGTGTTAACATATCAGTATGCCAAACTTCAGCTCAATCAGATACCGGTAAGTAGTTAAAATTTAAGTTACAAGATTTGAAGCAAATACTTATATAAAGAAAGAAATATATACTTAATCAAAAAAGTGTGTAAAAAGTCGACGCTCCCTGCCAAACTACTTACGCTCATTACACCAAAAGTTCAAAAACAAAATCAATTTCAATTTCCGAACAAAAACTAGCCAATAAGAAAACTTTGTCAAAGAAACGCCCCTACAAGTTTCTATAGATTCATTATCGAATTGGCATTTGTACTATCTGTAGGATGCAACCAAAAAGTTTCATTAGCAAAAAGCTAGCTGACAACCAGTTTCTTTGTCGGGGGAAAAAGAAAGGAGACACGTTCCATTTTTAAAAAAAGGCCGAGGAAGGGTTGTGAAGTTGCCAGAGGAAATAATGAAGCTGGGAAAATCGTCTTCTTTCTATACATTGTAGTGGCTTGCATGTTACATGCTCTGTCTGGCAAGCGGCATGGAAATGAAAAGCTATTGCGGCATGTGTATTAAAGATTCATGTGGTGTGTGTGCGGCATCATATTTTCCGTAAATTGCTGAATTAATATGAAATGATCATATTATTAAGACGGGGAATACTCGTATATTATGTTGAGGTTCATCCAACAATCTCTGTATTGGGGTTAATGGCGATAGGAGTGAACAATTATCGTTGTGTTGAAAAATTTAGAGCGGTGTAATTCAAAGCGTTGCTATCTTAATGTTAAACACTTCAAACTCTAGAGTCATAAAGTGAATTTTAGGTCTCACATTGCTGAATTTAACTTATGCCATAAAAAATATAATCAGTACAAAATCGGCTGCCTGGTACTACAATGCAATACAATAACGTTATTGACATTGGATTTTTGTGCCGAATGGGTAATTCTTATTCTTATGCTTTTTTGTGTTACATGTAAGAATAGCATATATTTTTAAGAAAATAAGTAAACTCTATATCAATATACTTAGCAATTTACCTCTAGTTTTAAGTCAACCTAAATGTATTGTCCTAAGAGTATTAAAAACATATTTAAAAAAAATTACAAGTGCGAAATGTCACGGACCGTGTAGTGTGACTTCCCCGGATTTTGTCATATTTTTTTTTTAAATTATGGAGTGCTTTTGCAATAATTTATATACAATATAAAACACTAATCCTGTTCTACAACACTGTTTAACAATTGTATGGATATATAACGACTTTATATAATTTTAAACAACATACATTTTGTGATCAGTTTTCGTGTCACCGCCGTGTGTGGTAAATTAAACATGCGGTACTCGGTAGAAAATTATCTTTACTACTGGCAACTTTATTAAAGTTTTTTTAGAACAGCAACACTTTGTTGTTGTCAGGTTTGCAAATGGCTGAAGCGAGAAGTTTTGTTGAAAATTATTTATTTGTGTTCATTTGAAAAAACAGTCATCCTTAACGCGTCACCGCCGTGTTAGAGTTTTGCAGTTTCAAGTTATTGTTTGTAACATAAGATATACCTCATACATTGCAGAAATGTTTATGTAATATCGAACATGTTCCAAATTATCACGACCGTGGCCTCAAAAATCTGTCACCGCCACGGACTTTTGTGTCCACGTTCGTGACATATAGACACGTGGTCGTGTCATTCTTAATTTGTTTGATTAATTTAGAGGCACATGCACTCTTCAGAAATGCATTTTTATTAGCTACAGATCATTTGCTATTATTGCCCGACTGCCAAAGCAAAAAATATGTTTTTCGCTTGTATGTATGTATGATGTGTATCAAATACTTTGTCACGCTCTACAGCCTTTATAGTTTGACGGATTTCAACGTCTGAGCTGTCATTAGGTTTATCGTAGTCAAGGGAGTGACTTAGGCTATGTTAAAATAACTATATAAATCAAAATAGCCGAGTTGGCCACCAAAATGCCGAAATGTCACGACTGAGGGACACTTTGTCACAACCGTGTTTATGTACTCATTTTATTTACTTTTCCTGAGGGTATTAAGCTTGACCATATGAATCAAAAAATTGCTTTTTGTATGTACTTTTGATATATGTAATAATATGTGAAAAATAAAAACGTTTATGAAAAAAACAATTTTTGGACACAATTTAAGAATCACCCGAATAGTATTCAATTTAGAATTTGTAATTTAACCTTTCACATGTGTGTGGTGGTAAAAAAAACAAAGGGTTGCACTCCGGGAGTGCTGGCAGAAGTGAAAACTCAATCACTATTTCAAAATGTCTGCAGCACTATGTATAATTGAGGTTAACGCCATCTAGCGTTATTTCGTCGCAATACATGAAACCCTTAAGCACATCACTGTTAGTACTCGAGTTATATTAATACCAGTTAGATGGAAACTCACTAGATGGCATTTAAATCAATAAAGAAAAACTCAATGACATTGTAAGTTTTTCGATCAGGTCACGTGTCCGTCTTACGGTCACGTGATCTGTCGCGAGTTTAACATTTTTCTCCACCTCAAAAAGTGCACAGCGCCGCTAAAGAAGTTTTCACTTAAAAATCGTGGATTCAAACCTCGCTTGCTTGGCTAGGTACGCAGGTCCACTTCCATACCACATGGCATTAACTCTAGCAATGATTAAAGAGGGGATTTCATCAGCTAAAAGCCTCATTGACCGCATTGACTATGTATGGTGGGACAGCGAAACGGAAACCTAATTCACAAATGTGTCGACTGTGAGCTCATTTTCAGTATAAATTCAACAGTCGCTTTAGTCTAGCCACTAGGGGCCCGATTCGGATTTTGAACTAGACATCTATTAGATGTCTATTAGACATCACCAAGATACGACAACGATATTTTTAAGATCTAGCCTGTCAAATTTGACATTTCCGCGATTCTGGAGATATATACTCTTGAACGATTTCCACAATGTCTAAAACGTCTCGTTATGTATTTTTAGATCTCAAAATGTTTTTGAAACAATCTTAATACGATAATTTAACGTAAAAGTGAACATTGGTTGCCCGAATTGAGCTGCAAAATATATGTAGTTGAAATCTAAACTACCAGGTATCTAGTACATATCGTAGCGTTCTCTTCTCTAGGACGGATCTTGTTTTCCGAATACCGCGGTAGTGCCTTTGAATTAAAATGCCAAGCGGACATCATGTTCCTGACTTTGGACATTTTAAAGTTTTGTACTCACAATACGAACTTTGTTGAACGTAGCTATATGTCCACCATTTTTGTTCAACCTTTTAGTTCATTGGCTGGCATTTTTAATAATGAAGTATGGCATTCAATGAAATATAATTGTTTCATAATATTTACTTCTTTAAATATTATTTTTATATATTATATAATAACCTTCTAACTATTCATATTGTACGGATTTCGGCAACTACAGCAACTAAAATCAATAAATTCTACGTCAAAGGCTTCAGCTATTTTTAATTAATAAAGTGATCGACTGAAATTACTGAAATTACTCGCGAGCGACAATTTTAATTAATATTCTGAAGCTCCTCACTTTACGTACCTAAGAATTAATACTAAAAGGAGAAAATCGCCGTTATTATATTATTAGCAGTACATTACAAATTTAATTTAAATTTGAAAACTTACCACAAAATTACTTAAACTTGAAATTAGTACATGGTAAATGTGAAATACAAACTAAGGCAAAGAAAGTATACAATACATTTTTTTGTACAGTAACCTTACTTTTTTAAAACAGTGCATAAAAATGCAAGTTTGTCATATAAGTCATATATAAGTTTGCATATATTATTAACATCAGTTTTGAAGTACTTACAGTATTTATATTATTGTTTTTTTTTTTAAGTATTTAAGTGCGTAAACGTAGTACTGTAGGTACATCATTTTAAAATAAAAACAGATAATTAACTCCGCACAAAACAGTCTAGACTACGCCCAACGATTGGTGAACATCAACACTCAGTAACCTTAATAACCCAGAATAAAAACGTGCCAAAAGGTACTAAGACAGTGTCATTATCAGGACAGAGTCGCATTGTGCGACGGGGGTGGGCGTACAAAAGAGCCGGAACAATGGCTGATCAAGACAATACCCAACTTTTCGCGGCCTTGCCCGATCTACTCGATAGTAGAAAATGTTTTTGGCGAAGTTTATTTATTTGCCGTCAAAATACGTCTTTGAAGAATCAGAATTCGCAAGCGCAACGAATTACTTAAAGAAAGTGTAATTCATATCGCTTGCGAATTCTGTCATCCTTTATATGGTATGTAAAGTTTAGAGAAATGTATATCTAGTGTTATAGTTATTTACGATACAAGTGCGAAAAGTAAGAAATTCGCAACGAGTAGTGATAAATTAAAATTAAAACACGACCGAAGAGAGAGGAAAGTGCTTATTCCCGCACTCCATATACTGTAAATAAAGGGTATTATTTTAATTTTCGCAAATCGAGCTCATGTCAGAATTTAAAAGTGCAGCGTCGAATGTGACAGACAATTTAATTCTTGGAAATGACATATTACTTAGTCGTACCATAATGTTTTTGCTGGTTCATGATAGCGATTTGTATGTAATAAACTGAAAGCCTTCTACTGCGAGAAAATTCTGGAAGAATGAAACAGTGACTTGAATAATATCTTAAGTCGTAAATTCAGGACGACGCCTCGCAAAAAATGAGTGAAATAAAACCTTAATGTACCGTATCTAGTATAAACAGTATGTAATTCAGATACTTTCTTCCAAGCACTCTTCTACAAAGTTGTTTGGGGAAAAGGTATTTTATATAATATTTTAGAAATATTTCACGAGAGCGCAAACGAGACAACATTTCAAGTTGTCGTGCCTGTTTTTTCACCTGTATTATTAGGTAAGGAAACAGGGAAAGCCCTTCGAGATTTAAGTCGGAAGAATGCTTCCAATTTGCAGTAATTTAACCTACTTTATGTACGGTGAGGGAGCGGTAATGAAACTGTGGCCCTGTGGCTGCGATTATGTTGATGTTTATTTTCACGTCCTACAACCCCTACTATTTAGGTACGTGGTTTTTGTGAAGCTAAGAGGTTATTCAGGCCTGATTATCTTAACGAATTGTTTTGCATCATTCTTTAAAGCTTCATATCAACTTAAAATAAAAGTTTTGGAACTGCAGATATCTTAAAAGTCCTTTTTGTCAATTTTGAGGAAAGCGCCAGACGTGATCATTTTTAACCGACTTCCAAATCTAAAAGGAGGAGGTTATCAATTCGGTTGTTTTTTTTTTTATTTTTTTTATTTTTTTTTTATGTTTGTTACTCCATATCTCCGTCATTACTGGACCGATTTTGAAAATTTTTTTTTATTGTATGTATATGCATACAGATTGGTCCCGTTTTTGTCAAAACCCAGTTCTGATGATGGGATCCATGAGGAATCGAGGGAACTCCTCAAATCTTAAAGGCATACATATAGTGATTTTTGTGTTTTTAACAACAAATCAAGCATATACATTTAAAAAAGTGACATTTGATGAAGTGGAACTGCTGATGATGATCAGAACGGAACTCTTCAACGACGCATAGTACACGTTTGACGATTTGTCCTCTTCGTTATGTTTGTTAAGCAAGTTAAGTTTTTAAGCCACATTTTTGTCAAGCTCGAGTTCTGATGATGGGATCCACGAGGAATCGAGGGAACTCCTCAAATCTTAAAGGCATGCATATAGAGATTTTTGTATTTTCATCAAAAAATTAAGCATTTTCATTAAAAACTGTCGCATTTGATGCAGTGGAACTGCTGATGATGATCATAACGGAACTCTTCAACGACGCATAGCTCGCATTTGGCGATTTGTCCTTTTCGTTATGTTTGTTAAGCAAGTTAGGTTTTTAGGCACATTTATGTCAATCTCAAGTCCTGAACATGGGATCCATGAGGAATCGAGGGAACTCCTCAAATCTTAAAGGCATACGTATAGAATTTTATATATTTTCATCAGAAAATCAAGCATTTACATTACAAACTGTGGCATTTGATGAAGCGGAACTGCTGATGATAATCAGAACAGAACTCTTCAACGACGCATAGTACACGTTTTGTGATTCTGAATTTCGATTTTGACTTGGACTGGGCCCCGGACTCCGGACTCGGACCCGTACTCGGACTCGGACCCGTACTCGGACTCGGACCCGGATCCGGACACGGACCCGCACCTTGATCCGGAAAACCACTATGATACCTAAACTAAACAAACCACTATGATTACCATAAAATGTATACATATTACCAAATAAAGTATAAGCGCCGTTAAGTAAGTAGTACGACGTATTGGTTTATCTGTAATGTTGTGTAAACGTATTTATAAATAAATAAAATAAAAATTAAGTGGGTCCAGGCTAGTAGTTGGAGAAGTCGGTTTTTTTCTATTAAAGATTATATTACTGTATATTACTGTAAAGCATCTGCAGTACTTACGTATGAGTCGATTTTATGTAGTTTTGTTAGACTTTAAGAAAAAGTTTTTAAGCATAAAGTCGCATTCTGTGCCGCATTTTATTTTTAAGCATATTTATATGAATAATTAATTTTATAAATACTCTTGTGCATTGACTTTCGCAAATCATCTATATGTTAAAGTAATAAAGAGCAATATCATATTTTTCAAATCTCACGGCCGCTTAAAGTTTTTGCAGGAGCGAGATATATTGCATGATGTTATTGAATGTTTTAACCCAATTTTTTGCTACTGTATCAGATGGAGCCATCTTAACGGTCTACAACCACCTTCAGCTTCAAATCTAGGTATCTCAAATTGGTTTGGAACCTTGCAAATGTTTACAGACTTCCATATATATTTGTGTTCCGTGAACTATTTGTTTAGGTAATCCGTATTTGTATGGCGAAACTACGTAACGATGTGAAAACACAAATAGCACCGAGCGATGTTTATTTTAGAACAGCGGAAAAATGGATAAAGAGATTATTATTTAAATTCCGATATAAAAAGTTCCGTTGGTGGTACATTTATCTTGTGTTTTCCTTTCCGATTAAATTAATGAATCCGAAACGAAAAAATGTTTAGCTTGTTAGTCTATTCCTTATTAGCTTGTTGTTCAACCACTAAACTACGAGTTATGTGTAACTACGGATTAGCAACAGATTAATCAGACTAGTGTTTTATTATTACGTACCACGCACAAAGCTGAAAACACAATTCGCCTAGTTTGCCCAAATATTCTCTCTGCATCGCAAATATAAACGAAAAATTATAGGTAAACTTAGGTATTATACCTGTGTGTTGCAGGCATAACATGTACTTCCTTATAAGCTCGTGAACGCAAAACGTTGCGAATGTTTGGCCGCGTCTGAATATTTTTAATACCTACATCTTTGAAATATTTCCAGGATATTCACAAACAGTACAGTTTGCCGGATATGTTCATAATAATATTAACCCATAAAGCCTGCGCTTTACAGTTGTATTTTGATTTCTGGTTTTCTGTGTGTAACTTTTGGATGGGTTTCTACAGAAGGTTCGGGTTAACGCGGAAGCTTTCGGGTGAAAGCTGAGTGAACTTTAGTGATGCCTTTATAATGACATATTTACTTTATACGAATAAGATTGTTTTCACCTCAGCAGCTCGAACAAGGGTACTTTGCTATTTAAAAACAGTGAGCAAAATCGCATTTTGCTCACTGAGTGAGACAAAATGAGCAAAATGCGATTTTGCTCACTGTTTTTAAGTAGCAAAGTACCCTTGTTCGAGCTGCTGAGGTGAAAATTTAATTGTTGGTATATCTTAAGAAAACATGAGAGAATATTTACAAGAAGAAAGTAAAATTTATCAGTAAAGTACTTGTCGTTCGGAACGGTACTCGATCCCGTCCGGAATAATGCTAAACGGCAGTGCGAGACGCCGGGTCGGTAATAGCTCCCCGTAGACGGACGCAGCGTAAACACCGCACCTGAGGGCATTGCCCTGCTGTTTTACTAACTAAATAAACTGTACGATACGAGAGAAGATAGAATATTGAGGAGAAATACGAGTATATAGAGCAGAGTACTGTTATGGATTGGGTTCTCGGAACTTATACAAGACCAACTCTTACTAAGAATCAGTGTTTAGAAGTCTGTACCGTATTTATCAACAAATTTTACTTATCAAATTTTAAATGATGAAGTTATAACTAAAATTAAATTATGTTACCTTTTGCATGGTGCGATTTGCGTCATCTTTTTAATACGAATAGGGAAACTACAAAAATAAAAATAAAAGTTACAATAAAAACAATAATGGAATCACTACGTCTCCCCTAAAGTCATTACTCTAACTGCGATATAGACGGCGTTTTAGATATCTTGAAATGGACAGACAAATTTCAGGGAGCTGTAAAAAGTTTATCATCGACGCGACTTTGGGAATTTGGGAAATGGTAGCGTCAGCGGAACGTGGACTTTGATTCTAAAATAACTAGTTAATGCACGCTTTGGTTTACGAGCAGCGTTCAGCGGAGCGTCTATATAACAAATAGGTAGTGGAATTCTTCTTAACTAGGGCTTGCAATATCCGCCCATTTTTCATATCCGGATATTTCGAATATTTATTATTTTACTATCCGGATATCCGGATAAAACGGATAATTAGAATACTTACTTTTTATCTAATAAAACTCACATGAACTTAATAAAAAGTGTAATATAATAAAATTGTACTGCGTAACAGCAAGTATTAAGCAATTTTTTGGCGTTCTACCTTTTTACCGATGCTTTTAAGTTGATGTGCACGGTTACACCAGCTGTATGTTGCAGCTGGTGTAACCGTGAGGTTAGGTTAGTTAAGTTAGTACGAATTATTGTGTGGAGTTGCCACTTGCCACGTGACGTGATAATGGCAAAATGAAATTTAGTCAACAAAAATGAAAAATAATTTTTGGCACAAAATTTTTAATTTCTAGATTAGATATGTTTATGGGTGACACAAACTATATTTGTAATAATTTACTAGGTTATGGCGATTCTTCAACCCTCCATTTAATATTGGCAGTCGGCGCTGCGAAATTCATTTCTTAATAGTGGTTTTGATCATTTTTAGAGAATCGAATGTCTTCTAACTGTTAGAATAGTCTCTTCTTGTTGAGTCAATGAAGGTTTTCATTACAGATTTATTCAAGTAGAAAATGCTAAAACCTTCTTCATAATATCTGCTAAACCCTACAGCATTTCGTTCGGCAGGTCAATATCAACCGAATTCTTCCTCCGTTGTACTGATTTTAGTTCTGATAGTAGATAAAGTATTCGGACGCTAACGATAATGACAGCGCATCACGTTTAACAAGAACAAGAACACGGTACAAGTACACTCAAAGTTACTTTTACAGAGCTAGGTCGATCTGCATAAGATTATACTCAAATATTAAAAAAATAAGGGAGTAGTCGGCCAGTAATATTTAAATAATCAGTTTTTATAACGTAAAAATGTATCTAAGTAAATAAAATCACCCGACAACGTGATTAACATAAATTTCAACGTTTTTTAAATAGTTTTATTAAAAATAGTAGTATTCGAATTATTCGTTTTATCCGGATACCAACTTAATCTAAATCCGGATAGTAAATTAGACGGATATCCGGATAAAACGGTTATCCGGATATCCGGATTGCAAGCCCTATTCTTAACTTAATGTCTTTTTATCATTTACCTCGACTAACATAGCCTATTGGACTCGTCATACTGACAAGTCGAATGACATGGCTACAAAGTGACCTATATACATTATCTTCTCTATAAAAAGGCTCCATGAGGTGGTCATGTATAGAATTTGTCATTTGGAGTTGAGTGAGTGAGTGAGTGACTAAGCGGAACACTCAACCCTTTCAAAAAAAGTTTATTGTAAATAGAGAATCACGTGTCGGGTCGGCTTCTGAAAACATTTGTCTATCGTATAAAAAGGGCGACTCTGTAAAGCAAACACTTTTTATAAGGCTTTTAATCTTGTTAACAAAAAAACTGTTAAAGAATACCTTTTTTATATACTTAGCATTAGTAGTAAGGTGCAATTTGTTATTTGAAATTATAAATAAACTTATTACATTCTCAGTTTACTAACATAACCACCAAACTACAAAATAGAGAATTGAGAATTACAGACACTTAGGTAGACAATAAGGACAAATCATAATATATATTATATTAAACCAAAATGTACTTGTACATAAGAACAATAATAATATAGGTATAAACCTATATTATTGTTGTCACAAATGTAAACGCAAATTTTAACTTAAAGAAATATTATACTTTTGATTCTGAATGCCGTCCTTTGGCCCTGAACAAATGTATATGCTACTGTAAAGTGAAAACGCGTTATTCCTAGTTAAAACTAGTTTTCTTGAGAAGACTTAGCCTTACTTTATACCTACCATTCTCTGATAACTTAATAAAAAGAATCAGTTCCTGATGAATGTAGAACAATTATATTGTGACAGTTACTTTAGATCGCTAACTGTAGAGATAAATCTCTATTTGGAAAAGAATCCCCGAATGGCAGATACTTTTAGAGCGTTGTATCATCCGCTACTATTCATCAACTGTACCCACATTTTTGAATAAAACTTCTGGCAAAGCTGTCCGCAACATGGCCGGAACACTTATGAATTCAGATCGCTCTCCGACTATCTGTCAAACGGTTTTGTTTCCACTCTATCTAGAGTCCGAATAAGATTGCGAATATGTAAAAATGTGGAAAAGTTTCAAGACTTGTTGAAAGCCTTTGAAAAATGACGCAATTTTTGGCAACCAGAGAAATTGCGAAAATATAACTAACCATTTTATTTTATTGTAATGGTGAAATAACAGAAAGTACTTTTACCTATGTTGGAACGAATTTAAAAACAGAATCAAATAATTCTTGGCAAGAAAAAAAAACATTTTAGTTGTTCTTTTACGAGATTTTTCAGTTAGTTTGTTGTATACAATAAAGATATATTTACTTAAGTAATTTAACCTTATCCACTGACAAATTACTCGCTGTAGTGATTTACTGATTATTTATTAAACATTTTTAATTTTGATTCACGTAAAGTACAATTAAACCGACTTCTAAGGGTTCTAAGAGGTTGTTAAGACTAAGAGTATTGAAGAAAGTCCTGATTGTTAATCTTACAGTGTATTGATGCTACGGGACATTTCACCCCAGAGAAATACCCCTCGGGGGCCAAGTGGACTCCCTTATCGGAGTACAAACGTAATCAAGTAATCATGTTACAAACCAAATTAAATTCTCTACATACTTATTCTCTACATTGATACTTTACACAAAAAGTTACTCAATATTTGCGCCCGATTGAATAGAACAAAGTGAGGGAGCGTCATATTTAAACGTAATATTTTCATAGAAATTTTGACATTAATTAATTACATTGAAATGACGATGTTTTCATTATGATTGAAATTTTCATCAGTCGAGTCTGTGGAATATGAATATACTTAAAAAACCTTTTCCGCATCATACATAATTTGCAAGCTCGACAAATATTCTCAAACGTTCATGTATGCGTATTTCTAAGGTACGGTGTATAAAAAAACCATTACGAAATTAAATTAAATTTTACAACAATAGCACGCAATTACAAACATGTTTTTCTGTGCAAGGATTTCCCTTGTTACAGGACCCAATGACAACGCTAGTACTATGTTATCCTGGTCCCAACTGTGTAATATAAATGAGTACAGTCTAAAAATCGGAGTCAACACAAGCTCATTTAGTGCTTATTACCAGCAGTTTACATTCTATTTTGGCTTATACATTCATCCACACTTAGGTCATTTTGGCAGTCAAATCTAGTTCAACTAAAATGTTTCCCTTAATGTGGTCTCCAAGCGATTATGACCCTCCGCGCAATTAATATAAAAACCAAAAAACATCATCAAATATTCAAATTCGCAATCTCGACTCTGCATCAGGCCCTATAATTCACGTTTTCCTCCTACGTGTGCAGCCAGCGATTTGTTTCGCTTATTGCTTCAGATAAGAGCGGCTCCTATTTCATCCCTAATGGCTTAATAACCCCCGGGGGTGTCGACCCTACGTGCCTTGATGAGTCCGACTCACCTGGGGTCTGAGAGTGTTTGCTCTATGGTAATTGTAACAGTGATAACAAGGAGTGTTTAAGATAGGGTATTACTCAGGGTACTCGTGTCGAAAATTTACTTAGGTGTTATAATTCTAAATTATTGTGATTTTTGTCATTTATATCGGCTGGCGGCAATTACATAAACATGCAGTGTTATTGGACAGTTAAGGTTAAAATGTCAACAAAACTTTCTTTATGATAGACTTTTGTACTTAATTCTTAGTTTACAACTTTTTTTAAGTATTCCATTTTACGGTTTTGGTCTTAAAATATATGTAATAATAAAACCTACGGAACCATGGTCACTATGAGCAGTTTACGACTAAGGTCATAAGTAACGCGTAATCTCGCCCTACTGCATAAAACATTTTGCACACTATTCTACTTGAACTTACATTTTATCATAAGCACGCAATCGTCTTGGGTCCAATCCTGAAGCCCCCAGTGCCATAACATGGTCATAAAACTGTATGTGTTCATACATTCATAAAGTCCCGTTAGGCCGGATGCACGCAATATCATGATGGTCGTACGAAATTTATAAAGCCTTCTTTTTATGTGCGGCCAGATCGCGGGTCCTGCTATGCCCATTGACAGATGGGAGATTAGAGAATGTTTTGTCCACCTCAGGGGGTGGTTTTCAGTTCGTTTCAAGCAATGTCGGAAATGTAAGTAACTTTAGAAATCCGAGTCATGTTTTCCCCAGTCAGTTATGAAAGCGAGTTACGAAAGCGATCGACAGTACTCGAGTTCTGTCATTTTTTATGGTAATTTAATAAAAATCACTTGATCAGGCCTTCCGTTTACCCTTCGTAAATACAGCTTCAAAAAACTCCGAATAAAGTTACACAAAGAAAAATTGATACTGCACACTGTTAAAATATTCGTCAAATTAAAACTTTGAGCCGGCAAGCCGAATAGAAGTACTTCAAAGCTCATTTCGAATTTCAAAATAAATCGTTCGTTCAGAGGGGCCTTTAGAAATGAAGTAAAGTATTCAGTCGAACCTTGCATTGTTCCAAGTTTATTCTTTTAATGGGAAATTCCACTGAAATACTTATGAGTTTTCACTCCACCGGAACATACCTGGAAAAATGAAATGTATTATTAGAAAAGCCTCAGTGAAATTAATACAGGAATAATTTCTATAATTAAGAGTTTTAGTGAGTATTTTAAAAACTCATTTTCATAGCTTTATTAAGACGTGTTAATATAAATCTAATACCTAATAATATCAATTAAAACAAACCAAGGACATTAGGTATGACTTTGATTTCTAACACTTGCATATATGTACCTATACGCAACTCAAGCAATATGTGCTGAAGTTCCCTATGAGTCACCTTCATTCCTCTCTCAATAGTACTTTGGCGTGTTATATAACTAAAGTAGGCACGCAATTTTATTATGAACTAATCCAAAATAAAAAATATCTATACATTAACAGCATAACATGAAAATCGTATTCCCACTAACGGCATTTCCCAATTTTCCACGTAGCGTCAAAGCAACACATGATCGCATCCACATGTCACTGATTTGTACAAAAAATTGCGCCAACTGAACTGAATACCGTATAGCAATAACTATATTACCCGGGAAACGTCGAGGAAAATCCTCCGTATTAAATAATATTACATGACCCAATTCCACTCTTATACAAAATAACACCGGCTATTACTGTCGTAACCTCTCATAAGCCCTTTTTAGACAAGGATTCCAGTGGGTTATGTCATGATCCTACTCTTTTAGGGATTATGCTTTAAGCGGAAAACCAATTAGCAAAGTTAAATTTGTCTTTTGTTCGTCTTTCCTATTGATTACCATGTTATTATTAAATCGGTCGTTCATTGGAAAATTCTTTTCGCGGTGGAGAAAGTTCGCAGTATTTTTTATTTGAAATACATAAATGTAGTAGGTACTCATACGGACTTTAGTAGATACGTCAATGCGTGTCATGTTCCTCGCATCATGATTTCTTTACTCGAATTCCATAACGACGGATATGAACAATTAACATCCGACCAAAATGACATTTTAAAATTACGAGTATAAAGAGTCAATGGGCACCTTTGCACCAGGAACGACATGAAGCGTTTTGTCTTTTTAAATTTATAATTTTTATTTTTATTTGTAATCTTAATTAATTAGTTTGATTTAATAAATGTCTTTTGTAAGAGTCAATTATCTTTTTAACTATCTGAATCTAGTATTTTTATATTTTTTGGTTGATTATATATGCCGAAAATGCATAAGGTCGGATTTCATGATTTTCTGTATTTTCGTGAAGCATAAATCATTATTTTCACATTCGTCTTTTTCCACACTTTCGCCTCTCAAATGTTTCCATTTTGTGATATTATGTACTTAACTAATCAATCATTATTCTAAAATATTAACTACATTATTTTATGTGTCCCTAAAGCTTTGCAGTACCTACCTAGTATTAAAATAATTAACTTATAACATTTGAATGCGAAGACGGAGCAGGAATCCTCTACTGAAAATTATAAGAGTGAAGATGAAGAGAGAATATATCTATATTTTTTATGTAACTCCTACTGTCTCCTCCATATATTGTTTACGTAGAAATAAATCATGTTCTCTCAATGAATATTTTATAAATAATAATGAATATTTTATATACCTACCTAGTATTTCAGTAGATCCACATGTCACATTAAAGTTTAATACAAAGATTTTACTCAAATGGAATGGTATTATATCACAACTTCGGACCTTTTTCTGTACGACAGACGGCAATGACGGCATGGCTGTTAATTATTTTATTACTAATGACAACTCCGTTTGCAGGCCACCATTTCCCTATATAAAAGGTCATATGACTCAACAAACTTGTATAAAGTCTCAACATTTTAGACTCTAGCGTGTGGGTAATATCTCCGCTTTATCACGAGAATGCGTTGTTCGTACTCTAGAAAATTAAGCTATGGTAATTCAAATGCTTTGTTTAGCATTTCAGGCGTGTCGAGTATGGATGTAATCTCAGGTTTATTAACTGTGGTTTAGAATGAGACAGTCGTTCCCTCGCGAGCTATTTTAATTAACTGCCTATTCAACTATAACTTGTTTTGCTGACGGTGATATTAGCACAAATATACTCGGCGTCAGTTAGAAGGATAAATTGAAACTAGGGGCGTATATTATTATTTTAGAAGGATCTCAATCACGAGAATATTATATTAAAAGGGTTAAAGAAAATTAGGTTAAAGAAAAAAGGGTTACGGAGATTATTCAAAATGTCTGACGATACATAACGCAAGTCAGAGATACATTCATCATCAAAAGTAGCGAATAAGACTACACGTCAAAACTATCAAACACATAGCTTAACAAAAAGATGTATGTATCTATGTGTAGAACCATAAGACTGTGACATATACTTTTGAACGCGAACTGTATTAGATATACAGATCTGTTGGAAAAGTATTCCATAGTGGCAAATACTTATGACGTTTTGTTTCTTCCACATTATTGACCTGACTGTACTAACAACAACACTTATAACTGACCATTGGTAGACCTTGATGCCTAGCCAAGATGATAATCGCACATCGACAAACGCCGAACGAAAAGTAAACATTTATCAGAAATACATAAGAAGACATAAAGTCATTGAAATATATCCATACATTATTTAAGTTTTGATTGGCGATTCCTATCAACAATAAAACTGTCATCTTTGCAAGGCACTCTTACATATCTCATTGCAATATCAATATCAAGTTTTACGATTAGTCAATTAACAATGCGAACGAGGGTACAAGATGTTTCTCCAAAACATTACCCTAATTAGGGCCCTACTTCTCCCCGCCATGACTGAAGACTCACACGGGACCGGGATTAAAACTTTTCTCAACCAAACTTAACGAAATTTATATGATAACATTAATATCCTGAGATCCCAATTTGTTTACGGAGTAGGGAAACAGGTGAAAATGCGGAAATTGAAAAATTACGCTTTTGTTTTCACTTAACTAAGCCTAAGGAAGTACTTATTTTAAGCAGTGCTTTTATATAGGTACCTATGTATACCTTCCATATTCTACGGGGTAAGTTCAATAAGACGAATGTTATCCACAACTATTTACTTACCTACTGAAATGTTATACATTTAATAAATGGACGGATTGGTAATATTTATAGCCCGGGATGATAATGGGTACATTTTAACCGACTTTTCAAAAAAGAAGAGGTTGTATCTAAAAATGTACTTTATTGGGGATGTGACGAGTATGGCAGCCACTTTAATAACCTGCAGAAATCTGATTAAATACCGGTGAATTTAAAGCAATGTTACGAAATCATCATTATCATCAATGGCGGCTTCTTAACTTTAACAGAAGTGTTAAAATATCAATACCCGACACTTTTCTTGAATGGCCCCTGCGCTAGTTTTTATGTACCTAACATATCATTTCATACGAAATATTGTTTTTTCTGTTCCTAAAAGCATTTAACATCCCCGATATCACATATGTAATGGTGTAATATATCAAGCGAGCTGAATATTTCATAGGCGGCATCATTCCCTCACATTAACACGACCTTAGGAATGTAATTGGATCACGAAATCTAGATCAACATTCTTTACAGTATACTTACTGCTTTATAAAAGATAAAATATACTGATGTTCCTAATGTATATGACCTAGAATAATATACTCGTACTTCACTTACCTCTCTCTTCCTCTTATTTATTTATTAATTTTATTTATTGGAGAAACAACAGAAGTATGCGACAGGATAATAGCTTACATTGTTAGGTACATATATTATTGAGATGAATACCTCCTCCTGTATTATAATCATTATTATACATTCGTTGGTATTTTGACGTCCCTTTTAACAATCGGTAGGATTTCCTAACAAAATTAACTCCAAGTCTCTATCTCAAGACGCAAAGTATTCCTATTCAATAAGAAAAAGGGATCTCTAGTAAACTGCCAGTCATTTATTCACTCAGTACTTGAGCCGCACGTTACTTCTTGATCTCGTTACGTCATCCGACCTCCGACACCATACGCTTCCGTTCCCCTTTCTCCCCCGTTCGATACACCACCTCCTGTTTTAGAAAATCGTTTTTCCGTCATATAAATTCGATCAACCCGCCTTACCCTGCGCCCTATAAAAAACATTAGCATACACTAGCGGGTAGCGACACAGGCTTCAGCCATATTTTATTACCGACACAAAACACGCTGCGAACTAAACTTCACATACAACCTTACAAACTACTATCTCCGAAACACTACCTTATAGTTTGTATATAAAGTTCAAATTACTTTACGAAACAGCGGCTTTTGTCTGTCAACCGCTGTGAACTATAATAAACCCTGGTACGGTAGCTTAGCGTCTGTATTTCAACGCCGCCGTCTGTAGGGATTTATCGGCGTGATCGATTACAAATTGTTTGATTATGTACCTAATTACGGTTGTCTAAGGTAGCTTTTGCCCTGGTTATGTGTAGAGTGATGAAAATTGGATCTTATCGCTTTGTCGTTAGGGTGTGAAACGATGTGGGAGGGCGGCGATGAGTCACGGCGGGTCTCGGTGCTTGAAGGTTGTTCGGGCGCGGCGCCTGTGAGGTCAAATGCAAACTTTACCTTTGCCCAACGGAGGGAGCTGTTGCGTCGTTTTATTGGCTTAAGATAAGAGCTGTAGTGGGTAATTCACACGGCTACTGTGCCCGCTGTTTATGTCGCAATAAGCACGAGGAACAATGCGCAGCACCGCGAGTTTATATTGCCAATATCCTACAATGAAGTTAGGTACGTGAACTACACGAAATATATTGGTATCGGAGGACATTGTAGTTTCTCCATGATACAGTAGAAATGTACATAACTATCATCGTTATTTTATTTTATAATATTATTTATGTATTTTATTTACTTTTGGACATTTTGGTTAAGTAGTTTACTTTTAAATTGTTACTGTGCATTCCGTAAGTTTGTCTATCTAATTTGAATTCTCCCCTCATCTACTCGAAGGTTAGCTGGAAGAGATCCCTTACAGGGATAAGTTCGCCTTTGAACCTTTATTTTTGTAAATATTATGTAAACCTGTGTTGTGTACAATAAAGTGATTACTACTACTACTACTACTACGTTATACCTGTTATACAACGTACCCGGAAAACTTTACTAACACGATCAAAAGTCGATATTCGAAATATTTCGCAAATTATATCTTACGTCTCAAAAGGACAAAAGAGCCCGATATACCCAAGGGTCTAAAATGGCGTTCTTTTGACACCGTAAAATGTAACGAGTTGGTAGCATTGTCCGTTTTGGCGGATGTCAATTCAGCAAGACGTGAAGCCATTCATGTAATCATGTTTTATGAGAAGCCTTCGTACACTCTATAGAGAAGATTGACGAGTTCTCCAATTGTTGGTACAAGTACTTTACAGACGATTGACTACGAATTTCTTTGACAGACAGTTATTTTCTGATTGCTTGAACTTTAAATGAGCAAATACTTAAAAGGAAAGGTTTGAGAAAATTCATAAGAATAAGTATTTTACCTGTTTCAATTTATGAACGGTTGAGCTAAAAGCTAAACGTTACGTTTCCCGTTTCCGAATACTCTTTATTGGCACACACAAACACATGTTAATGAAACAAGAGGTCACCTACTCACCTACGTGTTGAAAAACTTTATGAAGCGTTTCACACACACAATAGGGATGATGACACATGTTGAATTTTATAACAAAATCTAGTAAAATAGATAGCAAACGAGCAATTTATCACAATAATGTGGATATTAAAATAAAATATTGAAAAATTAGAAAAATACAGGACCTGAAAGTTTCAAAATTTAAGTTTTTTTTTAACTTTCAAAAACCTTCCTTACATTTCTTTTTTTTTCCTGATTCCTTACATTTCATCCAAAAAAATATTGTACAGCAACTATATACATAAACGCAATATTTCACCGACAAAAACGCAATTTTCTTGTTTTGTCCATACTACAAGATGGGCTCCCAGAGACCTTGACGTCACGTTCCCTTGTCGTTTTGTTTAGGGCGTTTCGCGAGTGAAGTGCGACTGTCGGCCTTTGACTACAGTTTCACATTTGGTCCTAATAAAAACAAACCCGATCGATTGATACCATAAATGAAAATTAGTCATGTAGCCTATTAAAGTAAACAAACATTCGCTCGTATACGTATGAGAAAATAAAAATATATACATAAACATAGCAAGTATTTAGTTTCTTGACTGCTGCTAATCAAAGCACCCATTAATGACACTCTTCTAATTAAAACCAGTTTGCCTACCGCGAACCACGTTCGACGTGTTGCCTCCTTGTCACACATACGTACGAATTTACAAGTGCGACAGAGAGGCAACACGTCGAACGTGGTTCGCGGTAGGGCCTCAGAAATGCTATGAATACTAAATAAATGGAATATTACAATATTTGCGAGTTTTATTCATACTTTGAAAAAGATTATTAAATTTACGCGTTTTAAGTGAATCTAGGTCAGTGAATAGAAAATTGCCATCATTTAAAATAGAATTCAACCGCCATTGCGCTGTGGCTTGTGGCCTCCTTATCTAACTTCCATTGTCAGAAAAACCAATTTAACTTTTGAAACTTTTACATTCTCACCACCTGTCTTATCGGAGAAGTAAAGGGCCGATTTATCACTTTGAGAACTCAAATAAAACCTAATAAGAACAGTGAAATGGCAAGATTTCAAATACATTTTAGTAGATAATTAATACATAAGTGGGCCATTTTATTTAAAGATGTCCCCTACACTTTTTTCAAAATTGGGATTTTTTATGTTATTTCTACTCAGAATCATGAGCTCTTTTGATCCTACTAGGAGAAAAAAAGTGTCCCAAGGTTTCCATACATTTCGATCTTTCCATTCCGAAACCGCCATACAAAATCTATGAAAAAATGGCAACGGAATGGGAAAAACCTTGGGACACTTTTTTTCTCCTATTATAGGATAGAAAGAGTTCGTGATTCTGAGTAGAAATCACTACATAGTACAGTGAAACCTGGATAAGTGAGACTTCAAGGGACGAGCAGATTTGTCTCACTTAAAGAGGTATTTCACTTACCCAGGCTCTCAGTTAGCCAGGTACAAATAAATGTCTGTCTCATTTACAGAGGGTCCCATTAATAGAGGTGAGAATAGAGGATATATTTCAGTTATAGAGGTGGTTAATAAGGTATTTTGTAATTATCTTTAAAAATAAATAAGGTAAAATAATCCTCGTCCCTAAATATTTTTTAAGTCTGTTTAAATATTTCTTTGAATTTATTTTGAATGATTCTCCAAAGGATAGATTTGATACGGACTTCATTGCGTCTTAGAAATGTATTAAATGAAAATCTGTTTATTCGTGTTACTTATCAAAATTTCAGCTTTCGTTTCGATAGTTTTAACTACATAAAGTAACTAAATGAAACTTGAAGTCGTTTAGACACAATTAAGCAAATGCGGAATTTGTGCATAGACTAAGAGTTAGTAAGAATCCGGAAATTGATCAATAAAGTCCAAGTTAGAGAGGTCATAGATTGACGTTATCTCAGATATAGAGGTCAATTCCTATACAATTCTAAAAAAACAATTAGAAAAATGTAGTCTTATAAATATAGTCTCAGTAATAGAGGTAAAATACACTCTTTGACTCACTTATAGAGGTAAATGTGGCTATAAAATCACAACAGCTAATCCCAGTTATAGAGGTTCGTTTTTTCTCACTAACAGGGGTAATTCAGTGCTAAAGTGTCGGGACCGCACCATGAGTCCCAGCTATAGAGGTTTCTCACTTATCCAGGTCCCACTTAACCAGGTTTCACTGTATAAAACAAAGTCCCCCCCCCTTCCCTGTCTGTCTGTCTGTCTGTATGCTTAGATCTTTAAAACTACGCCACGGATTTTGATGCGGTTATTTTTAATAGATAGAATGATTCAAGAGGAAGGTTTATGTATAATTTGTTAACCCGTGCGAAGCCGGGGCGGGTCGCTAGTAACATATAAATTCACAAATTAAAAAAAAAGAGTAGGGGACAACTTTAAATAAAATGGCCCAAATACCTACACTGAAAATTAAATATCATTATTTTTTATACGTATGTAGGTACATACCGATTTAAGTACCCAAACGCAAGTTAAATTGAAATGTCACTAATGAAAAATCACGTCTTTTCGATAAAAGCCGATGATTTATTGTCCTTTGTGATAATAATATTGGTTTGTAAAAATAAGAAATCAAAGGAAACTCGAGCAGGAGGAAAACCAATATAAATTGCATTCACAATGAACCATAATAAAGTATTTTCATAATATTTAAGTGGCTTTAATCTTGTTATAATAGCAACTGAATGGATAAGCCCAACTTTATAATTGAAACACCAACTAGGTGCGTGTCGAACCACGCATAATTTATTTTCATACAATACAACCGCTATAAAAACGTAATTAAACATACTATGCCTACTGGAATATGTTTAGCTAATACGAGGGGCGTTCAAAATATTCTCGGTATTGATATCTTACGACCTCTTCTAAAATTTATTTCGTTACTGGCCGCTAAGGTTTATTCATTGACATTAAAAAAAAGTATAATTCGAACCGAGATAGTCTTTTGTTTTTCTGCAATTGCTGAACAAACATGAACATCATGTGCGAATTGACAATGTTAACTAAATTAGAACATCGATGCGTGATAAAATTCTTGACAAAACAGGGTAAAAATCAAAAAAGCGGCCAAGTGCGAGTCGGACTCGCCCATGAAGGGTTCCGTATTTAGGCGATTTATGACGTATTAAAAAAAAACTACTTGCTAGATCTCGTTCAAACCAATTTTCGGTGGAAGTTTACATGGTAATGTACATCATATATTTTTTTTAGTTTTATCATTCTCTTATTTTAGAAGTTAGGGGGGGGGGACACACATTTTACCACTTTGGAAGTGTCTCTCGCGCAAACTATTCAGTTTAGAAAAAAATGATATTAGAAACCTCAATATCATTTTTGAATACCTATCCATAGATACCCCACACGTATGGGTTTGATGAAAAAAAAAATTTGAGTTTCAGTTCGAAGTATGGGGAACCCCAAAAATTTATTGTTTTTTTTCTATTTTTGTGTGAAAATTTTAATGCGGTTCACAGAATACATCTACTTACCAAGTTTCAACAGTATAGTTCTTATAGTTTCGGAGAAAAGTGGCTGTGACATACGGACGGACAGACAGACGGACAGACAGACGGACAGACAGACGGACAGACAGACGGACAGACAGACGGACAGACAGACAGACATGACGAATCTATAAGGGTTCCGTTTTTTGCCATTTGGCTACGGAACCCTAAAAACCATAAAAGAGGAAATGGATTGTGTTTACCGTGAGTCTGCTCCTTCTTTATCTACCATTCAAAAGTGGTCAAGCGAGTTTAAACGCGGAAGGGAGAGTATTGAAGATGACCCTAGACCTGGCCGGCCTGTAGTAGCTACTTCACAAGAAAATATTGATAAAGTGGAAAAACTTATATTGGAAGATGGTCGAGTGAAGGTAAAATCTATAGCACAAGTAACCAATCTCTCTATTGGTACCGTACATGATATTATACATGACCATCTTAATATGTCAAAAGTAAGTGCAAGATGGGTTCCGCGAATGCTGACTCGGCTTCAAAAAGACATGCGTGTAGCTTGTTGTTCCGATTTTATTGACCTGTGCGGTGAAAATCCTGATGAGGTGCTGCAAAGAATAGTTACTGGAGATGAAACCTGGGTTCATCATTATGACCCAGAGAGTAAACAAGAGTCCATGCAGTGGCACATTAAGGGTTCAGCTCATCCCAAGAAGTTCAAGGTCATCCCTTCAGCTGGCAAGGTCATGGCCACGATATTTTGGGATTGTGAAGGAGTATTACTAATCGATTATAAAGAAAAAGGTGTAAATATCACAGGACAGTACTACGCTAACATTCTACGTCAATTAAAGGATGTAATTAAAGAAAAGAGGCGAGGAAAGTTAACCAAAGGTATTCTGCTTCTGCATGACAACGCCCCCGTCCATACTGCTCATATTGCCAAGGCAGCTATTGTTGAATGTGGGTTTAAAACTGTTACTCACCCACCGTATAGTCCGGACTTAGCCCCCAGCGACTTCTTTTTGCTCCCCAATCTTAAAAAGGATCTGCGTGGAAATAAATTTTCTGACGATGAAGCATTGAAGGCGGCAGTGGAGGAGCATTTTTACACGAAAGATAAAAAATATTTTTACGAGGGATTAAAAAAAATAATTGATCGATCTTTTAAGTGTATGAACATAGGGGGGGAGTATATTGAAAAATAAAAATATCAAACTTTTCGTACTTGTTTGTTTTCATTCTCATACCGAGAATATTTTGAACACCCCTCGTACATAACGTTTAGTCAAATATTAAACGTTTAATTTCGTTGTTCGTTACATAAATTCAACCGTTTCTGTAGAGATACTGGAAAATAATTGACTTCCATTCAATTCCTCTCGAATAGCCACGTTTTAATGATGAAACCCGGTTTGATTGATTTCATTCATCGAAATAAATTAAACGTAAAGTTATTAACTAAGTTTAATAGTAACAGGTTTGTTTACGACTGTATTAGCTTTGTACGTGATTGGAAACACAAATTAAACGATTATTAAAGTTCTACGAACACATATTAATTGGGTATCATATGCATTATAATTACTACATGATATTTCATTATAAAATAAATATTAGACACTAGCCTATGTTGAGAATTGATAAATGCTATGTATATTTTTTAGTACCTAGTTATAATTGTTTCCAGTGGCGGCTGGTAGCTATGTGTTATGGGTGTTCACTCACAATAAAAAACAAAAACTAAACCTACACATTCAATTAACCGTCGCAAAGTACCTAGATGTCGGTTTCCGTCCACCCGGTCATTGAACTCTCTCATAGATTTTCGGTATTACCATTGATATAGTATAAAGAACTGGATACCCAATCAGCCGCCAAAAATGGCCCCACAAAAGTGATGTCAAAACAGATCATGCATTACTTTTTCGTTTAGTCTTGTTTGAAACGCTCAAATGTGAAGTTGTCAACAATTACGAAATGTGCCGTTAAAATATGTAAAAATAACAATGATAAAGCAAGGAAAAAGGATGGAATGTATTTCTTTCGGTTAGTTCTTTGGATAGCATTACATAATTTATGTAATCTGGTGGTAATTTTATGGTTTGAATAAATTAATTTGTTAGTACCAAAGAAGGGATGTCAAGGAACAAAATTCTAATGAGTCGATGTGAGGTCAATATTTATTTTTATATGGAATTCATAAGAAATAATATTATGATTAAATTGAAGATTTCCAAGAAAACCTATGCGACGTGCAAAGTGGACTGCTATTTAATTATAGCAAGAGATAGGGGTGATGCAGTTTTAATCAAGGCAAAACGGCACTTGTGTGTTCGGCCCATTTCCCTGTTTCCGACATATACACCACCAATAAGGGCTTATATCGACTAACTGTAAATGCTAAACCTGTCGGAACACAGTGACAACCACAGGATTTTTTTTATAAAGTATAGGTAGACTTTATAAAAAAATCCAATCAGTATCTAAATTTCCCCGTGCACCCGTGCTATGAGTAAATGTAGATCTTAAATAGGTACACAGTTATTTAATAAGTAGAATTTATTTCAAGGAAATTAGTATTTAAAGACGTATACTTACGAATTAAAAATTTAATTTGTTTGAATTTGAACCACGAATTAATTTTATTTGAGCTCCCGATTAAATTAAATTTGTTTTATTTATTACTTCAATTGGTTTTCCTGTACAGTAATACATATTAAAGTGTACCAAAGTGGCTCCATTCGTTCATTATTCTCGTTTGACGTTGTTTGACGTAAATACGTTACGTTTAGTGCCATCGGACTAAATTTTTTAACAGTGTTGGTACTTATGTTTGCAAATTTGACACTTAATGCTTACGACATTAAGCTCTTTTCTGTACGAAACATTTATCTTGACTCAAAATTTACGTAAGCGTTTTTATCATCAATGCAAATGGTGCGAAACGTCATTGGGATCCACATTTCTTGACGTTTTTGTTCTGCTTTGTGTGTCTATTTCTTTTATATTAAGTCAGTGGGTATTACGAATATCTTGACGACCGATAGACGCCAACTGCAGTTCATTTTACAAATGGATGTAATGTTTTTATTTAAATTTTATGGAAAGATGTACTAAATTGTTAACACACCTACTTACTTATTTCGCTCCAAACAAACTCACCGCACGTCGCCCGCGCCCGAGCCAAACACAAAACATATACTTTAAGACCTTTAAGTAACACGAAAAACATAATAAGCTAGTTACTTTTATCACATTCACACAACACAACCACGGTGTTTTTGCATATTGATCTGAATAGTAAATATATAAGTTTTTGTTTTTGACTAACATTGTTACGAAAGTTCAAGGTCGTCCACAATTGAACTCGAGTCGATTTTGTAAACTTTTTCACATTCTCACGTTAAATTCATTTATTTTTAAACACCTCACAACAAACAAATTATGTGCTTTCGCTGTTTAAACTCTTGTTATCATATACTTTTTTATATTTTTTATTAATCAAAAATACACAAAACACACAAACACAAAGAAGACATAATGAAATGACATAATGAATGACATGATGATGATGATGATGATGATGAACACTTGTTTCATTATTTATAATGAAAAAAAAGCCAAAATTGCATTCCCGCCTTTAAACTTTGACTAAGGTCTGTTTAGAAACAAGTGACTACAACAACATCAACATGGCGCGCGGGATGCGCGCGCAAGGTCAACCGGGCTCGGAGCGCCGCACCGATTTTGCCTGTTCCCTCATAGAAAATGTTCTGTTTCACGCGCGGACCTGTGTCGAAACTTCTCTTTCGCTCTTATTGAATTTCCTATTGATCGAATGTACTAAATCTTTTTCCATAGGAGCGCAATACAAAGCGCTCCGCTTCGCGCGTTACCTTTGATTTCTATGAAATTACGCCGAGTAGGTAGTGGTGAGCTGTCTACAAACTTATAATGAATAAAGGTTATTATTTAATTGGTATTGAGTTTTTTACGATAGATCTTAAATAGTAATATATTAAATAGGTGGTATAATTACATTTTGATTATTTATGGGAGTGCACCGCACAAGCGCTCCTTAAGGCCAGCCGCGCCTGATTGTTTCTACATAAAAATAACTGCAAAAGTACTCAACTTTAAACATTTTCAAAAAAATAGTTTTATCACGTCATTTGAAATCATATAAGGCATTGTAATTAAAATGTATTTTTTTTTATTATGAAGTGCTTTATAGATTGATAGAATAGGATAATTATTAGTTTTACATTACGGAGTATTTATTTAAGTAGAAATGAAAGCTTAAGAGATCACAATTAAAAACCAGTAAGGTATGTAATTGAGAACCATACTTAAAACTAAATCCGGCCTTGTAAAACATTTGAATTTTTATCAACCATTAACCTACGATATAAAAGTTATTATAACTTTCCGCAATATTCGAGTTTCGTGTGAAACCCTAATAAAGTATGCGGAATTACCTTTGCCATACGCACCTTCGTATTATCACCCCGTTTAAAACTCCGGAATAATAAGAGATCAGAGCCATTAACCGTGATACCCTATTTATAATGTCGTCTTTATCCTTCCTATCGGAAAAGAGTCAGACAAAAGAGTTGAATTTCCACGTCGATCAACAATGAATACTTGGAGTTTTCGCATATCGTCGCTATACTTACTCAACCTCATATCTGCAACAATCATTTGATGGAAATGTCGCTTTTCTTTCATTCAGAATACGGGTGTTTTTGTCATCAAATGAGTGTTGCAGATACGAGGTTGAGTAAGTATAGCGGCGATATTCGACTTAACCCAAGCCTCGGTTGAGGGAGCATAAAAAATAAATCATACGGGAGGAGATTTGGCCCGCATTACCCGGGTCTAGGGTTTGCACGACGGATCCGAAATGTATGGGAAGATCCGCGGATCCGGATCCAGATCCGGATAATTTCATACATTCCGGATCCGGATTGCAAACCCTACCCGGGTCCCAATTTATTTAACCCATTGCGCGTGAAAGGAACGTATTCCGGACAGGAATCGAACTGATCGTGTAATTGTGATACTTGTCGAGCATTGACGAATCAAAACCAAATGCTAACCAGACGACGCGCCACGTTGTAAAGAATTTCCATACAAAATAACCCTCTGTTATTGCTCTAGAGTCTAGATAAGTAATTAGAGTTGTTTTGTCCTTGATGTAGATATTTTTTTGCAGGTTCAAGGAGGAAGGTTTTGAACTCTGCATATTTTAAATTGTTTGCATGTCTCATCATATTCCTTACGTTGTCCCTCTTTTTGCCACGGCTCGTGGGATACTAGGGTCTGCTTGGCAACGAGTCTCAAGATTTGGTGCAGATACGAGTTTTAAAAAAGCGACTGCCAACTGACCATCCAATCCAGAGGGGAAACTAGGCCTTGTTGGGATTAGACCACACCATTTAAAGGTGTTAGCAAGTCTAGATAGCATATATTAATAATTTTAATAGGGCGATTTGACCTATTTAAGTATATTAAATAGGTCAAATCGCCCTCCCTTGGTGTCTATGAAGTAACGTAAATTACGTCAAAATGAGCTTACTCATTAAAAGGCATTAATCAATACTCTTGTAATTGAATACTACGTTTATATACAGGTTCAACTCCTGTTTTCGGTAAGCAATCGGAACGTCCCCGGTAATCGTTACCGACCGGTGGCTAAATACGCAATGCGATTTCGGTACCGTTTTGTACGGCTTTGTTTCTCAGGGTACGAATATCGGAGTATCGGACCACATTTGTTTAGCACCTAAATGGATTCCGGCCATTTTGTCCTCTCATAATGGATGTATATGTGTGTTTGCGAGCAAGGATGTTGCGATTATCCGCATCCGCATCCGCAACCGCAGAACTTCTGCATTATTTTCAACATCCGCATCTGCATCCGCATCCGCATAAAATCGATGCGGAGTTTAATGCGGATGCGGATGTGGAACAGGTCGGTACAGGAACGTCTTAGCATCAGCGTAAGTGCTAGACTGCTAGGTAATTTAGTCATTAACCAAAAAACCTATTAGAAATGAGCAGTCAAGCGTGAGTGGGACTTAATGTACGGAACCCTTGGAACGCGAGTCCGACTCGCACTTGGCCGGTTTTTAGGGTTCCGTAGCCAAATGGCAAAAAACGGAACCCTTATAGATTCGTCATGTCTGACTGTCTGTCTGTCTGTCCGTCTGTCCGTCTGTCCGTCTGTCTGTCCATCCGTATGTCACAGCCACTTTTCTCCGAAACTATAAGAACTATACTGTTGAAACTTGGTAAGTAGATGTATTCTGTGAACCGCATTAAGATTTTCACACAAAAATAGAAAAACAACAATAAATTTTTGGGGTTCCCCATACTTCGAATTGAAACTCAAAAATTTTTTTTTCATCAAACCCATACGTGTGGGGTATCTATGGATAGGTCTTCAAAAATGATATTGAGGTTTCTAATATCATTTTTTTCTAAACTGAATATAGTTTGCGCGAGAGACACTTCCAAAGTGGTAAAATGTGTGTGTCCCCCCCCCCCCTGTAACTTCTAAAATAAGAGAATGATAAAACTAAAAAAAATATATGATGTACATTACCATGTAAACTTCCACCGAAAATTGGTTTGAACGAGATCTAGTAAGTAGTTTTTTTTTATACGTCATAAATCGCCTAAATACGGATGGGCGAGTCCGACTCGCACTTGGCCGCTTTTTGAAATAAAAATTACTAAAATGTAATATTTGACGTTTTTTTATATATGTACCTATCTTGACATCCGCATCCGCGTCCGCGGATGTGAGCCTCTAAAAAGCCGCATCCGCATCCGCATCCGCGGATGTCAAAAAATCGGCATCCGCAACATCCCTGCTTGTCAGCTTTGCTTTATTCATTTACACGGGACGTCGGTTAGATGGTCGATGAATGTGTTCACGATACTCCTACGCGAGATATTATAATGCGCCTATTTATAGTCTGTTTATTGTACAGTAACCTAGAGTTAATGATACTGAATACGTATTTTTTATGGAAAAGTAATCGTTAGTAAGGATTTTTGTACTCTATGTATAAGATTGGTAGTTGGTCAATATTTACCATATTTTTCATATGTGTACTAAAACTTGTTTCTGTTGTTGTCAAAATATGATTTTTGTCAAAATCAAACGTCAAAGACAAAGACAAAGATAGAGACAAAGTCTTCGAAGCATAAGCCTATAAGCATATCAAATTAAATTTATCGAACTCGAATCCTATTATATATCCTATTCGAATTCACATGTTTATAGGTACTAGTTGTTCTCCTACTTTTTAGGGTTCCGTAGCCAAATGGCAAAAAACGGAACCCTTATAGATTCGTCATGTCTGTCTGTCTGTCCGTCCGTCTGTCCGTCTGTCTGTCCGTCCGTATGTCACAGCCACTTTTTTCCGAAACTATAAGAACTATACTGTTGAAACTTGGTAAGTAGATGTATTCTGCGAACCGCATTACAAATTTTCATACAAAAATAGAAAAAAAACAATAGATTTTGGGGGTTCCCCATACTGTGAACTGAAACTCAAATTTTTTTTTTCATCAAACCCATACGTGTGGGGTATCTATGGATAGGTCTTCAAAAATGATATTGAGGTTTCTAATATCATTTTTTTCTAAAATGAATAGTTTGCGCGAGAGACACTTCCAAAGTGGTAAAATGTGTGGCCCCCCCCCGCCCCTGTAACTTCTAAAATAAGAGAATGATAAAACTAAAAAAAATATATGATGTACGTTACCATGAAAACTTCCACCGAAAATTGGTTTGAACGAGATCTAGTAAGTAGTTTTTTTTTAATACGTCATAAATCCCCTCAATACGGAACCCTTCATGGGCGAGTCCGACTCGCACTTGGCCGCTTTTATAGCAATCGTATTCTCGAGTACGTACAACTTTTATTGCCTCTTCCTTATTTATTTACATTGTCCTAGCTCCACGAATGTGTAAATACGTCCTCTCGAGACGATCGTAAATGGCAAACACGAATCTACATAAAAGTTCAAGCATCCCAACAATGTTGTCGACTGTATCTGCATAAAATCGATATCGAACTAGGTTCACTTGTTGCTTATGTGCCTAATAATAAGGTTTAGAATGTTTGATCGAGTTTAAAGTTTGCTCACGCGTCTCCCACACGGGTAGACGTCCGTGCTAAGTAAAAGGCGGCATCGTCAAACAGCGGTCTTGACATCACTACGAGAACCGGGGATAGAGCAACACTATGACGTCTGTCATCTAGAGATCGGTTTTTGCGCGTGATCAGCGTCGCGTATTACCTAAGTCCAAAACTCTGATTATTATTGTGATTCCCTAATAAATATTGTTTAAAATGGTGCTCTGGTGTTTTTACCCTTACAGCTTCAGAAGTGCGATAATGGATTCCCGCCTACTACGATATAATTTGTCGAAATTGACATTACGAAATTTACCGCGCGTAGTCCTTCCTTGTTTCATTGTTCTGATCGTTAATCTGATTGTAATGAGTAAATGCACCAACACCACTCATGAGAGTCAGACTTAAATATACAAAGTCCAAGATTGGTGTCAAAATTATATCTAAAAGGATACTTAACCTACAAAACTAACCTGTGCCGGCTATTGGCTGCTGGCGTACCTATCGTGTCTTTGCCTTGTTTTGTGTTTGATTTCAGATACCTATTTCAGTTTATGTACATCAGTGATCATGACTGTCAAAAATAATACATATTGACAGTGTAATAAAGCTGCTGGCATGTATGTATTACAATATTCACAGCAGAAGATCACAAGACATAAGCTGACAGATACCATTAGGTACAATTGAATTTTGATATTGGTATGAATGAAATAAATCCTTGGGATTACAGAGTAACTCAGGTAAAAGTTAACTCAGGTAAGAAGTCTGTCGATCCAACACCTAACAGTGCTCCGGGGCCATAGTGGTAAATATTCACTGCCTCACTTATATGTTGTGTTATTTTTGTAATCCATGTGTTTTCAGATACATAACATAATGTGATTAAGTATGTCTACATGACATATTAACAAAATGCTATGAACATTTTCTAAAGTTTGTGTCGTGGTAAAATTTACATTCAAGTAAAAAGCATATAAAACAAGTTTGGTAATGTAAATTTAGCCTTGATTGATGCTATATGTATGGTGGTATTATGCTTTCATGATTAACAATGAGTGCTATTTAATACTTTATCCTTTCAGTCAAAATAAAATAGATTACAAGTTTTCAAAAACACTGGAATATTGGTTACAACAACGATAAGGAGAAATTACTTGTTGTTTCACATGTGTGTGTGTGTGATATTACACATGCTTATTGCAACTGAAATAATGCTTTGTTGGTATGTTTTTGGTTTGTGTAATTTCCAGAAATTTGACAGCAATGATTCTTGAATTGAACGACCATACCGTCGTTGAACGCACTAGAGTGACTATCGGGTCAGGCCTCTATAATGAACCCAAATGGACATGGGTAATATTTCAAAGTTAATTGGTTATGGATGCCAGGTATATTATGTCCTAGTGCTCATAATTATATATGGAGAAAATATGTTGATAAGTGGCTATTCTCCAATGTCATGGAAAATGAGGTATTTATTTAGAAATAAAATGTTTGTTCATGTTGTACATGTATACTAACGGTCAGTATGTGTTACATTGACTGTGTGTGGTTAGTAAAATGCGCTTTGTGAATAAGCGAAAGGTGACATTTATTTGTAGCTGGTTAGTATTGTCTGTGACAAATGTAGTTGCTCCATGTTTCCGGAGCCTCCTCGGACGGAATATTTTAAAAGACAGTTCATATCACATATAACCTCCTGCATCTTTGCAATTAACATTAAGCTGCAGACATACTGATAAATACGGCAGTAAATCATTTGAAATGTTGAGAAAATTTCTGTCTGTACATATTATTGATTGGTTCTATGTATGAAAAATCTTATGAATGTTCATATACAAATTAATTGCATACAGCTTATAGTATGTTGTGGTTGTTGTTTTCTTCATTGGGATGTTGGTTTAAGTTTGCATTGCAAATATTTTTCACAAAATGTCATGTTATAAAATGAACCAAAGACATATATTTAAACAGACTTACCAAACTAATGAAAGTTATTGGCATGACATTGTCAAGTGTTTGAGTTATTGACAATGATAATCATTTGTGTTCTAACAGTATGTTTCAGATGCATTTCCTTATAACAAAACTTTATTGCTGGTGAAGTTTTGACTATAATTTTATAATAGGTACTTGCACCGATGAAGTATGATTACAGGTGTTTCCAAGGTTTAATCCTGTCAAAGAGATGGACATATTGAACAAGATATTTACTGAGCTGAGTATGACACTGGTAAAGCAGGTTGTTGCTAATGGTAAGCGAGGTAAATACTTTCAGGAGTCAATATGGATATTGACGGTCTACATGATACATGTCTTTTACATACAAGTGCGACTGGACTCTAAACGTTCCAGTCCGATAAGTGTTTATTGGGTGAATATTAAACGAAGGTAAATAGCTTGGTTAAAGCTTTCCAAATAACTATTTTAACCCATTCACTGCTAATGAACATTGACCGAAGAATATCATGTCATGAGCTACTGTTTGAAGTTATTGACGGTTTTCGTCTGAACTTGTAGTGTGTTATGGTACCGTTTGCATTAATAAACAGTACACTTTTATTACTTCTGGGTTTCATAAATCAGAAGTTATAAATAATAATATGTTTCACAAATTTTGTGGGTTCACTAAGTATGTATTTCATTGTTTTGAAAAATGCATAAATTGTGGTTTATTATGTTATGAACTCATTTATCTTACAATGTGTGCTTGCATGGCATTTAACAAAATTATTTAGTTTTGTGCAGGTATAAGTTAACCTGGATGATGATGTGTTGAGTTATCTACACATAAAATGCACATGCACAGCTGGAGAAAATCAACCATGTGTGTCTTGGGATTGGAAGCTTTATGGTTTAAGCATATGTGCCATGATTTGACTGATTGGTCATTATCAATATACACTTCATGATGGTTGAAAAATACAATTTGTGAAACCTCGATAAGGCGAACCTGGGTAAGAGAGGAACCTCGATAACATGAACTTCTGTTCAGGCTCTACTGTAGTTCAATGTGGTATAGTAAGAGTGTTGCCTTTATTTAGGGGCACGGAAGAGGCAAGCCAAGTTGCACATGATCATTTACAATTGGTTGCATAGTAGCAACTGCTTATTATTTTATATTTCCCATGTTAAGGGCAAATGCTGTTATTTCAGGTACCGTTTTCAGATTAAGAACTGAGTGATTATTTTATTTATATTACTTACTCTCGAGTTTGGAATCGAGTTGTGATTTTGTTTATCCCGGATTTAGAACTGGGTTACTGTTGTCATACTTATGTGTTTTGTTAACAGGTTTGGCGACTAAAATAAACACATTGTGCTTGATTAATTTTATTAGACACTCGGATTGAGAACTGAGTGATTATTTTATTTATATTACTTACTCTCGAGTTTGGAATCGAGTTGTGATTTTGTTTATCCCGGATTTAGAACTGGGTTACTGTTGTCATACTTATGTGTTTTGTTAACAGGTTTGGCGACTAAAATAAACACATTGTGCTTGATTAATTTTATTAGACACTCGGATTGAGAACTGAGTGATTATTTTATTTATATTACTTACTCTCGAGTTTGGAATCGAGTTGTGATTTTGTTTTATCCTAGATTTAGAACTGGGTTACTGTTGTCATACTTATGTGTTTTGTTAACGGGTTTGCCGACTAAAATAAACACATTGTGCTTGATTAATTTTATTAGACACTCGGATTGAGAACTGAGTGATTATTTTATTTATATTACTTACTCTCTTCAATGTCTGCTATAGAGCTTTAATTATTATGTGCTCTTTAAGAAGGGCTGTTACTTTAGTCTTGGCAAGGGATGCTATCCTTAATAGGCTACTTCCTGGCGCCGGTAATCGCAACAGAGGCTTTAAGGAGCGGCCTGTTGCTTGTCACTATCCTTGAGAGGGTGGTTGTTGCTGATATTTGCAGTGTAGGCCTTAAGAGGCGGACCATTGCATGTGATATAAGACTATCCTTCAGAGGATGGTTGTTACAGGTATTTGCAGTGTAGGCTTTAAGAGGCGGACCATTGCATGTCATATAAGACTATCTTTAAGAGGATGGTTGTTACTGGTATTTGCTGCAATGCAGGCCTTAAAAGGCGGACCGTTGCATGTGAGCTTAGATTATCCTTAATAGGCTAATTTTGTTACTGGTATATCTGCAGTGCAGGCCTTAAACGGCGGACCATTGCATGTGATATAAGACTATCCTTAAGAGGATGGTTGTTTACTGGTATTTGCAGTGTAGGCTTTAAGAGGCGGACCATTGCATGTGATATAAGACTTTCCTTAAGAGGATGGTTGTTACTTGTATTTGCAGTGTAGGCCTTAAGAGGTGGACCATTGCATGTGATATAAGGCTATCCTTAAGAGGATGGTTGTTACTTGTATTTGCAGTGTAGGCCTTAAGAGGTGGACCATTGCATGTGATATAAGACTTTCCTTAAGAGGATGGTTGTTACTTGTATTTGCAGTGTAGGCCTTAAGAGGCGGACCATTGCATGTGATATAAGACTATCCTTAAGAGGATGGTTGTTACTTGTATTTGCAGTGTAGGCCTTAAGAGGTGGACCATTGCATATGATATAAGACTATCCTTAAGAGGATGGTTGTTACTGGTATTTGCTGCAGTGCAGGCCTTAAAAGGCGGACCATTGCATGTGATATAAGACTATCCTTAAGAGGATGGTTGTTCCTGGTATCTGCAGTGCAGGCTTTAAGAGGCGGACCATTGCATGTGATAATTCCTTAAGAGGACCATTATTTCTACTACCGATAAATGTTTTATCTATATCGTATCGTACTATTTGTTGTTGACCTTGAGAGGTTGGCTTGAGACCTTGTTTACAAAAGGATATTTTAATGACCTTAAGACTGATGATCTCAAGGTTACCTTGAAAGGGTTGCTTGCACTTATACCTTCTAGGGATCGCTGGCGAAGTACCGGATCCAGTAGAGTTGGAGGGAGTGCCTGTTCGAAATACCCAGTTGGAGCGAGTGCGTGCACCGGGCTCCGTGACAACCTTATCGTGAAGGGCCGACTTCTACGGTCGTTGCGCCTACAAGGGCAGTGGTGTCCTAGCCTAGGCAGCTCCGCACATGCATGAGACGTGTCCCATGTTAGCCTCTCACGAGTTGTACGCATTTTTGTGCGTGCATGCGAGGGAGTCTTACATCCTACAACGGAGAAGCCAATTGTGAGTTTGTTCCAAGTCTTTGCTTTTAAAACGACACAAATAGTCATTGTTACGTTAAGCGGTCAGTATGAACGCACCGCTCAATGGAAGGTTTGGGTTAGCTGCATGGGTATACATGCTAGAAATTTATCAAAATCTAATAAATCCTTCAAAGTTATATGACGTTATTCACAAGAAAATAATTTATGTTAGATGGTGTTACAAAAAAAAGGGGGTGGTTTATCTACCTGCCGCTAGATGTCACGCTCATCGCAATATTTTATTATTTTGCATAATTAATTAATTGGTATTTATATCCTCTTGGTGTCATATGCACGTAAATTAAGCCTTTTGTGTATTTCAAGCAAGTGCTGAGCAGACTTGCATATCCTAACACCTCTCATACCACGGATTATTTGGTACCTAGCCTGGTCATGCTTTCTTACATTTGGTTCAGTCGGCTTAAGCCCTTACTCCAATTCGACTGAAATAGAACTAAATATCTTGGTGTAAGTTGACAATAACGAAATAGACCGTTTCAACGGAACTCGAGTCGAATTACTCAAAAGGACCAAGGCTTGTATATCGGCTGAGCGTAAAAGGTGCTTGTTCAATTCGCAGAATATTGAACTGGTGGAGGCTACATCCACCTGGTGAAGACCCAGCTTGCTGCGACTGCGTTGGCTGTGGCAGACTTCAGTGGCTGCACTGATGACAGTGACCTGCGGGGCGCTGGTCGGGTCAGGCGATGGCCGAGCTAAAAGGCGGCATCGTCAAACAGCGGTCTTGACATCACTACGAGAACCGGGGATAGAGCAACACTATGACGTCTGTCATCTAGAGATCGGTTTTTGCGCGTGATCAGCGTCGCGTATTACCTAAGTCCAAAACTCTGATTATTATTGTGATTCCCTAATAAATATTGTTTAAAATGGTGCTCTGGTGTTTTTACCCTTACATAAGATAAAAGGTCATAACCGTCGCCGAAACTAAAACCATTTTGGCTCTTTTCAACTACAGCTGATAAATTTCCAAACATATGACGCATGCTTTAAAAGACTTATCCTGTCGATATAAGATTTAGAATCGCACGTTTCCTAGTGTGGATAAATTGGTGTTTTGTATCGTGATCCTGTAGACGGTCCATTGATTGCCCAGCGGCTGGATGCTGGAGGTATATATCGTGGCAGTGAATGTGGGTGCAGTTGCAATTGATTATATGCTGTACTATGGATTATCGTGGTAAATCTGTTTGCCTGGGCAGTAATAATAGTTCGCATTACAATGGTAAATAACGGATTTATACGTAAGATCTTGGATGTAATAATTATGATACCGATTTTTTTTCGATATGAGACGACTGGTCGTGTTTACGTTTATAATCCAATTCCGTCTCATATTTTAAGTTTCTTACAGCTGACCTAACTGTCACAATTAATAACTTAATAAATTAATTATAGTAACGTACGATACGGAACCCTACACACAGCATGGCCCGACACGAATCACGAAATCAACATTCCGAACTACCCATACGAGTAATTTAACTTCAACTCACCATTTGTTAGATAGAGTTAATAAAAGTTTAGACCTGGAGAGCTAAAATGTTTAATAAAGTTTAAAGCCAGCAATACCGTGTTGTTTTAAACTATAAAACTGCTAAACAGCAACCTTACCTATACAGCTACCATCAGTTTGGCACTGAAACGCCGTCGAGAACGTAATTTACTTTCTGTACATCTCGCTCGTACTCGCATATTAGTGCAAACGAGATGTATAGAAAGTAAATTACGTTCTCGATAGCGTAAATGTCAGTTTTGACACTGTTAGTGACTCATGGTACGGGCTCTGAGCTCTTATTGCAACTGTTGAATTCTAGAGTTTATTTGACAGTAAGTAGAGTTTAGTTTAAGTGACAAACTTTACAGACACAATTACATCAGCCTTAAGGTGACAGTCCATTTCCAACCGCAGCTGCACTACTGTTCATTTTACTATGGAAATTGACAGTAACAGCGACGCGTTCAGTACCAGTAGTGCAGCTGCGGTCAGAAATGGAATGTTACCCTTAGAAAACTAATTACACTACCTAAGTATATTAAGTTTGTTTTCTGTACCTAATAAAATAAAATACTTATTACACTTACGCAAACTAAACATCGTTATTTATTTATTTTAAATGTGAAAAAATACAAAGGCTTAATTCCATAAGGTTCCTTACCAGTCAATTTTAAGTTTGAATAAAATGCATCATGGACAGTACGTTGGAGAAGGATAACGGTATTACAATTAAAGAACCTATAACTACTTATAATAGCAAATTAAAATTACAGTAGCATAAATAGTAGTTTATGCAACAGTGATATAATAAGGGTTCTTAAAATTCAAGGGTCGAAGTTACAAAACGAGACGTAGTCGAGTTTTGTAAAAAAAGACTCGAGAATTTTAAGAACCAATTATGAGCTGTTGCATACATTACTTTTTCTATGACAGCTGCAGAAAAAAAAAATTATTAAAAAAAAAGAGTTATTATTAAAAAAAAGAGTTATTATTTAAAAAAAAAGAGTAATTATTTAAAAAAAATTGAGTTATTATTTTAAAAAAAAAAGAGTTATTATTGTAAATGAAAACATACCTCTTTCAATCAAGATGATCGGAACTTGTATCTTTAAAAAAAATAAAGCAGTTGTATTATACTCATAAGATGACTGCTAGCAGTCATCTTATGAGCCTATAGACAAAGCATTCAAATGACATTGCTTTAGATATCACTGTCAGTCATTTAATTGACACATTTAAGTGCTGGAGTAGAAAAAATACATTATGAAATAGTTACATAAACCCCCCAAAAGTCTCTACATATAAGTAGGAAAAGTGTGCGAACGGTCGTTACTATTTCAGAGGTAGACGCACAACCTAAGCAATCGCATTTATCTGGACACTTCCGAAGTGAACTTTGCGATGTTTTGTATGACGAGAACCCGCCGTCAAAAAGTCGCTCTCATACAATCTAAGTTCTCATTATAAAACGGCATTCTTAAATTACACGTAACTACGAGCTTAGTTACGCTCTCGTCGATCAAGTATGTCTGGAATGTCGTAGTATTTTTTGTGAACTATGCACTAACTGGATCAAAAAATCCGATCATCCCATACCAAGAACTAGAAATCATGGGAACCTATTAAAGCATCCAATCTTGCCTTAAAAGATCGTTAGATTCTTGTGTTACCTTTTAAGGGTTGTAGCTAGCTAAACTAGAAAAGGCTTATCTCTATTTACTGTGCAAATGAAAATTTATAATTTAATTATAGGTGTGTATAAGTGGTGCTAGTAGAAACGGGTTGGAGAATGCTGATCTAATTTCTAGGCCTAACCAGTTCGCGCTTATAGCGATGTTGATGTACCTACTGTATATTATTGCCACTTATTTTTATTACTGGTTCGTTAAAAACGGGAGGGTTGTAAATTTTCCCACATATGGAATGGCTTAAACTTTATAAAATTAAATAAATGTCATACATATACTATACAAAAATTTACCAAGCCCTCCGGTCCGGTAGCCGAGATAACCGGAGTCTTCAGCTTACGCAGCTAACACAAATAAAAATATATTTCTACTTAATTTGACGATCATTACGAGATACTTACCTAGGTATAATTAGCCATATTGACATCTTTTCCGTAATAATACTATCATTTGACATTGTATACCTATTTATTTCCCAATATTTATTTGACTTTGTGATGAATTTATTTTGCTACTTATTGATATTTGATGATGATTTTTATCTGTATTGACATTTGTAAATAATAAATAGTTGACGATCATAATATAAATTCGTATAGATTAGCTTAGAATAATTTATAATGTAATTTCATATTATGAAATAAAAAAAATTAAATCTAAATCTATAATAAAATAATTCGATATCTTCCCCAAGTAGTTGGTTTACATTTTCACAAATACCTAAAGACAATTCAAAAGATGGCCAGTTGTTTTTAAACCATTTTGAAACTCCAACTTTTAACCTTAATAACTTATTTAAATCTTACCACAAAGGGCACCAAGCACCGCTTGATATACCTACTCATAATTTATAATCAAAAAATATCGTAACATTATACCTACGAAACTTTTTTAAATTCCACCGTATTGAGTATGTATGTTGTACGCGCGATCAGATTTCACTGGCACGTAACCACTGGCCGATACGACACGTATTGACCGGAGGTATTGACCGGAAACTGATCGGATCGTCATTTATTGCAGTAGGTACATATTTATTTACCACGTCCGTTCGTTTTTTTAGTTTCAGATTTTTTGGAATGTGTATTTGTTGAGTAGACAAATAATAAAAGCGGTGACACTGTGGGTCGAAGCACAAAAAGGCTAGATTGCTGCTGATAAACATCATGTAGATACTGGCAGAAACTAATATATAGTTACAGAAATATATATCTGTCTGCTGGACTAATTTACCACTTTCTTATTTCATGACAAGCTAATACAAAACTTTCGTTTCGTAATTAGTCCCAAAACGCTAAGTGTAATGCCTGAGTGGACGCTCGAGTTGGGCGTGCAGCGGGGCGGGGCGTGCGGCGTGCATGTTAAACAAATGCAAACGTATAGGAGCGGCCTTAGTACACGCTGCTCAAATTACTCCTGACCCCGACGCCACGCTGCACGCCCCGCCGAACGCTCCGCTTCGAGCGTCCACTCAGGCCTTACACTTAGGTTTATAAGTTACTGATACTAATAAAAGCGCAAAATTAGCAAATTTATCGTAACACTCTAATCTTGTCTGGACCTTCAAATGCCTAAGTTCACCTTCCAGACCGAGAATGACAAAGGTGAATGATCCAGATTGATATAAGAGCGTTTTCCAAAAAAAGTGTACATTTCATTCATGTCTTCAAAATATTGACTTCTTGGGCTCATTTTACTCAGAATCATTTGTACATTCACGCCTCATACATAAAAAAATGTGTCCAAAAATTTAATTTAAATAATCATCTAATGATTGTGTATCTGAGAAACTGATATTGGACATTAGCTATTATTATGTTATTATTATGTTGGTATTATTATGTTATTGGATTAGTAGGTACCATAATTTTTTTTTTTTTTGATAATATGAAACAAATTTTTTTTTGACGCGCGCGGGGCCCCCTAACCGAGGCGGGGCCCCCTAGCCGAGGCGGGGCCCATAGGCAGTTGCCTACTCTGCCTTAGGGTTAATCCGGCCCTGCTCCTGAGCAAGGCTCGGAAAAACGCCCGTCATTTTGAAAATATAACCCTGTTGCGTACAACAGAGACTTCCTTATGGGCATTTTCACTTAAAAGTGTACCATTTACTTTTTCTAAAATCCATCAACTTTTGGGGTTATTTCTACTCAGAGTCACGAGGACTATCGATTTAAAAAGAAAAAAAACTGTCCCCAAAAAAATTACAGTTTTGTCGTTACAAAACTTTTTGGGTACATTTTCACATACATTTTGTATGGACCGTTATAAAACTGACACCCAAAATTTTTATGAAAAACTGGAGACACTTTTCTTTGTCTCATTCAATAGTACTCGTGCTTCTGATTGGGAGTCTAAATAACCCAAAAGTTGATGATTTTTCGAAAAGTGTAAATGGTACCATTTTTTCCGAAAACCCCCTTATACCAATGTCTATGATAAAATATGCCACAATAACGTCCGTAGACTGTGAACGAACATTTTCGTCTCATAAATGAGTCCTAAATTATGGTCATATTTTCAAAATGACGGGCGTTTTTCACCCTTGCTCCTGAGTGAGGTGACTCCTTAGCTTAGACTGCATAGATACATGTAACGTTAATGTTCATGAAAAAATCATATAATTTAACTTCTACGTCAAACCTTGCCAAGCAAAAAGAAATTTTATTTTGTCAACACAAAGTTCAAATTAGAATGGAACAGGAGACCTTTTTATAGGTCTCTGGGCGGCTAGAGGTTAAGCATGTCGTTAAATGAAAGTGTACCTTCTATTGTATGGGGGCGGCTTTTTGGCGGCGCGTTTGTGTGACTTTTAAGTAATCAAATCATTCCATGATTACATTTGACGTTAGGAGACGTGACACGCACATCCTCAACTTTTATTCCGCTAAAAACATTCGATAACAATGACTAAAGAAATCCAACAGATACTCGTAGCTATCAATAGCCAAGTGACGGCTATTCATTGGAGCCGAAGTCCCATCCACTTATCGTGACGTCACCTCGCTCGATATCTAATACCCCCTCCAAGAGTAATGGATTCCGTCACGACACCGGCTATTACCAGTCGGCTTTGTCGACTTCCAAATCGATACGTGATGTTAATAAAGCCGGTTTTAAATGTGAAGCGAGCGAATAAAGTAATCTAATACCTAGGTGTTATTTGGTTTGGGATTTGTTATTGCAGAATGTACCTTAATTTATGATATGAGAGATAACAAGAAATCGTTTTTCACGTAAATCTTCATTGCAAACCATGACACATGCAGTTCATAGCAAACAGAATCACATTGTACCCTGGTAGGGTATGGCAATTCTTCTTAATACTATTTAATTTAAAAATATATCTGTGGCAAATCACATTAAATTTAGGCGTATTTTACAGTAAACTTTAAGGCAATGCCCCAAGTTTCAAATATTAATTAAAATTGACTACTCAGCAATTAAAGTTCCATTATGTTTGTTGTCAGACTTTATGAGCGTTTTCCAAAAAAAGTGTACATTTCATTCATGTCTTCAAAATATTGACTTCTTGGGCTCATTTTACTCAGAATCATTTGTACATTCACGCCTCATACATAAAAAAATGTGTCCAAAAATTTCCTTTCCTGATCGTCACATTCTTGTATGAATTTTTTTTTATTTGTATGAACGTGACGCACTGGAAAAAAAAATTTCATACAAAATTTTGGGACACATTTTGTCATGTCATAAATTAAGGTACATTCTGCAATAACAAATCCCAAACCAAATAACACCTAGGTATTAGATTACTTTATTCGCTCGCTTCACATTTAAAACCGGCTTTATTAACATCACGTATCGATTTGGAAGTCGACAAAGCCGACTGGTAATAGCCGGTGTCGTGACGGAATCCATTACTCTTGGAGGGGGTATTAGATATCGAGCGAGGTGACGTCACGATAAGTGGATGGGACTTCGGCTCCAATGAATAGCCGTCACTTGGCTATTGATAGCTACGAGTATCTGTTGGATTTCTTTAGTCATTGTTATCGAATGTTTTTAGCGGAATAAAAGTTGAGGATGTGCGTGTCACGTCTCCTAACGTCAAATGTAATCATGGAATGATTTGATTACTTAAAAGTCACACAAACGCGCCGCCAAAAAGCCGCCCCCATACAATAGAAGGTACACTTTCATTTAACGACATGCTTAACCTCTAGCCGCCCAGAGACCTATAAAAAGGTCTCCTGTTCCATTCTAATTTGAACTTTGTGTTGACAAAATAAAATTTCTTTTTGCTTGGCAAGGTTTGACGTAGAAGTTAAATTATATGATTTTTTCATGAACATTAACGTTACATGTATCTATGCAGTCTAAGCTAAGGAGTCACCTCACTCAGGAGCAAGGGTGAAAAACGCCCGTCATTTTGAAAATATGACCATAATTTAGGACTCATTTATGAGACGAAAATGTTCGTTCACAGTCTACGGACGTTATTGTGGCATATTTTATCATAGACATTGGTATAAGGGGGTTTTCGGAAAAAATGGTACCATTTACACTTTTCGAAAAATCATCAACTTTTGGGTTATTTAGACTCCCAATCAGAAGCACGAGTACTATTGAATGAGACAAAGAAAAGTGTCTCCAGTTTTTCATAAAAATTTTGGGTGTCAGTTTTATAACGGTCCATACAAAATGTATGTGAAAATGTACCCAAAAAGTTTTGTAACGACAAAACTGTAATTTTTTTGGGGACATTTTTTTTTCTTTTTAAATCGATAGTCCTCGTGACTCTGAGTAGAAATAACCCCAAAAGTTGATGGATTTTATAAAAAGTAAATGGTACACTTTTAAGTGAAAATGCCCATAAGGAAGACTCTGTTGTACGCAACAGGGTTATATTTTCAAAATGACGGGCGTTTTTCCGAGCCTTGCTCAGGAGCAGGGCCGGATTAACCCTAAGGCAGAGTAGGCAACTGCCTATGGGCCCCGCCTCGGCTAGGGGGCCCCGCGCGCGTCAAAAAAAAATTTGTTTCATATGGTCAAAAAAAAAAAAATTATGGTACCTACTTATAGCTAATGTCCAATATCAGTTTCTCAGATACACAATCATTAGATGATTATATAAATTATGTTATTTTATAGCTTTTAAAGTCTCTAATGTCGAGCACGAATTTCAGGCTCCTGAGGGCCTAAAACCTCATCAATGGAACTTCGGCCCTCCGAGTAACTCTTGTACATATGACACATATTATTGTTGAGTAACATTTGACGATTGGTTCGTGTCAGAGCGCTGCACGCTACTTTCTTACAGCTCGATCCTCAGCGTTACTTTTTAACAAATATCAATATTGATTTCAGAAGCTTGGCCTTTTGCCTCGCATGAAAGCTCACCTCGCTGGTTATAAGTACGCTTTGGGCTTGTTAAGTAATGTGGAGATTGCTGAGCTCGACCTTCAGCCAAAAGTGAGGCTACCTCACATTTTGGTTTGTCTTCCGAATCTCCTCTTCTTCAGCTTAGCCTTTAGTCTCGCTGCGCCAAGCTCGGCCTGCGGTCTCGCTTTTTAATATAATGGACATTCGTTGGCGTCTGTGCTCTAGCTGAGCTTATCCTGAAGCACGGCTTTGACCTCGCATGAAAGCTCGCCTTACTGGGGAACTTCGAATTTTTAGGGCCGGCCCGGCCTTTCTAACACGCTCTCACAATTTTTTTACAAAAAATTTCGCGCTCGCTACGCTCGCGTTTTTTGCTGGTTGACCACACCTACATGGTAGCTTAACTGGTCAATGAATACATGGAAAATCATTATTAGTAGTTTAATTACTTATCTTTTAGTTCTGACACTTAGAGACATTTACACCTCTAAATAAGTTTAGATTTTTTTTCTCCATGTATCTGTTTTGTTTTTATTTTAATATTCTCTTTATTTATTTTTGGTCTTAAGTTAGGTTATTTTATAATATGGATATAAAAATAAAATACAAAAACACTTACAAAAACAATACAAAATACTTATAAACATATTATAAAAAACTTAACCTAGGGTGCCGCCAGCAGCGGGGCAAGGCCCAAGCTGCCGGTGGTCAGGGCTGCAGAGAGAGGAACCGGCGGACTATCCGCGCCGTGTCCAAGATCACCGCCTTCTGCATCTGACCCTTGATCCAACCACCTAGCGAGAGTCTCTCAAGATGTTGGTCGAGACTCTTCGCTATTAGACCGTTCACTGAAACGACTATCGGGACAATGATCGTCGAATCAACATCCCACATGGCGGTTATCTCGTGAGCCAAGTCTAGGTACTTGCTGGACTTGTCCTTCTCGGCTTTCACGAGATTCTCATCATGAGGGATGGTGATGTCAACGAGCACGGCCCGGCGTTGCGATCGATCTATTATCACAATGTCAGGCTTATTGGCTACAATAGTCCTGTCAGTGATGACAGATCGATCCCAATAGAGCGTGGCACGACCATTCTCGAGAACTGGCGCAGGTGAATACTTGTAGTACGGTACTTCGCGGTCCACAAGGCCGTATAGAAGAGCAAGCTGCTGGTGTATAATCCTGGCTACGAGATTATGTCTGTGCAAGTACTCGCCGTTAGCAAGATGAGAACAACCGGAAATGATATGCCTGAGTGACTCTCCGGGACGACGGCATGCCCGACAGATGTCGACCGTACCGTCCTTCAGGATATATTTCCGATAGTTGTTCGTCATCATTACTTCGTCCGCAATTGCACAGGCAAAACCCTCGGTTTCTCCGAAGAGGTCCCCGAATCGTAACCAGTTCACCGACGCGAGCAGGTCCACATCGGGTCCCGTGAGGGCCTTGTAGAACCGCCCGTGTAGCACCTTACTCTCCCATGCCGCCTTGCGATCCGCAGTACTTAGTACCACAGGTTTGCGCCAGTTCTCGTTTGCCAAGGAGAGCGGCGTGAGGTTCCTGTCTACTGCCACCACATCACGATGCATCCCACAGTCGTTGTTAAGGAAATAATTCCTGAGATTGTACACCTCGCGGTTGTGGAGATCCTTGGCGTTTAGGAAGCCTCGGCCTCCACATTTCCGTGGGATGTACAATCTCATAACTGACGAGCGTGGGTGTAGCATGCGATGCGCGGTGAGCAGTGATCGGACCCTCCGATCCAGGGCATCCAGCTCGGTCTGAGTCCACCTTAGTATGCCAAAGGAGTATGTGAGTAGGGGCATTACCCAGGCGTTGAAGGCGCGCACTTTGTTGCCTCCTGACAAAAGACTGTTAAGGACTTTTGTGAGCCGACTGAAAAAGCGCTCCTTCACCGACCGTCTAATACCCTCGTCCTCAATACCCAACGACTGTGACATACCAAGGTATTTATAGGTTTCTGACTCAGAGATAGATCTGAAAGACATTGTCTCAGAAGGTTGTAAATTTGTTGAATTTACAACCCTCCCCCGCTGTACATGCATAACCGCACATTTATCGACACCAAACTCCATGTTGATGGCACTACTGAAGACGTCGGTGGTTTTCAGTAGCTCCAACAAGTCTCGGCTATTTGGTGCAAATAATTTGAGGTCATCCATGTACAGAAGGTGAGAAATGACTTCACCCCCACTCCGGAGCCGGCAACCTAGTCCCAAATCCTTCAGCAGGGTGCTGAGGGGATTCAAAGCTAGGCAGAACCACAGGGGACTCAGACTGTCGCTCTGAAAGATTCCTCGCTCAATCCTTATAAAATCCTGCGGGCCAGGGCGGTCATCTCCGCCTCCTGGTTGACGAAGGACTGTGGTCCACTGCCTCATACACGCGCTTAGGAAGGCTCTCAAAGCTGTATCAACTTTATAAAGCTCTAAGACCCTCCCCAGCCATGAATGAGGCACCGAATCATAGGCCTTCTTATAGTCAATCCAAGCGACTGAGAGGGCACCCCTGTTCCGCCGGACTTGTTGGCAGATGGTCATGTCTATGAGGAGGAGCTCTTTAGTACCACGGGACCCAACCCTACATCCATTTTGAGCGGAAGCCAGAATATTGTTTGCGACAATGTGCGCGTTGATTTTTGCTCTCAAAATGGATGTAAGGAGCTTGTATAGTGTAGGCAAGCATGTGATGGGTCTGTAGTTCTTCGCTTCCGTGGTACTACCGGACTTATAGAGCAGGAAGGTGACACCAGTTGTTAAGGAAGGTGGGAGAGAACCAAGCTCGAGGGCTTGTTGAAATTGTGCTGCCAAGCGCGAGTGCGAGCATCGGAACCACTTTAGCCAGAAGTTGTGCAATCCATCCGGCCCAGGACTTTTCCAGTTCTGGGCCGTGCGGATGGCACAACTCACGTCATCGGGGCTGATGGTGACTGCCCCCATTTGGATTTGGATTCGATGGACTCGCACTCACGCTCGACAACACTCATCCAACCCCCCTCGGTGTGTCCGACAGGCACCGACCAGATGCTACGCCAGAAGTCAGTCATGGCAGTAGCATCCGGTGGCTGCATTTTAATATTATTATTATAGTTTTTTTATGTAATTCGACATTAAGAGACCTTATACATCTCTAATTGTATTACGTTAGTTTGATTTGGTAGTTGTATTTTATAATTGTTGGTGTATTATTATTATTTTTTTGCTTGTATGTAAATTCAATGTTGACGTGTAAAAGTGCCCTTGTGGCCTATTTGTTGAATAAATGTTGAAGTTTGAAGTTCGGATCGTCTCAACCGACACCTGAAGGTTGAAATTAAAACCGAAAACTTACTTCCCTGTACTGAACATTATGTATGCAGAATTGACTATAAGGGGGCCCCGAGCATTGCACTGCCTAGGGGCCCCGACACGCTTAATCCGGCCCTGCTCAGGAGTCATAAATATTAGCTCAATACAGCCACCCCGTACCTATAACATCACGTATGTATAACAGTGGAAACGCATCCACGTGTACCATATCGACCGCAGCCGATCTGGCGCTTCTCAGGCAAATTATAGCTTGCGCTAACGGAGCGCTATGGGTGTTATTATGCGGCCATAGACCGCGTCACAGAGACCCCACATTCTTAAACGTTAACAATACAGTACGGCTACCATCAGTTTGTCACTGACATAAACGTCGTGGAGAACGTAATTTACTTTCTATACATCTCGCTCGTACTCGCATGTTAGTGCAAACGAGATGTATAGAAAGTAAATTATTTTCTCGATAGCGTAAATGTCAGTTTTGACATTGTCAGTGACTCATGGTACGGGTTCAGAGGTGCAATTGTGCAAATAGTGGAAAAATTCCGACTAGTTGGTAAAGTTCTCGACGATTCCAGGAAAAAATAACAGGCAACAAAGCTAACTTTCATTTTGAAAAATGCACATTTCTATTCCTATACGAAAATATGAGAAGGTTCCAAAATGTTCCCAAGTGTACATTTTTTCGCGATTTTGGAACCTTTCCGACGGCACATCAGTAGTTAAATTACATAAAACTTGACATGAACCTTTACTTAACATACATGTATGTTTTTGTTGCTAAAATTGTTATACAAAGAACTAGGTAGGTACGAACGACTCATACGGGCCGCGAGTTTTTTTTTTTTTAATGTTCGGTGTATGGAGTAAGTGATCCTGTTATACAGCTAATATATCTTGTCGACAGGTAACGGTAACACCGATTATAAAACATGCACCGAAGCTTAGCTAAGCTTAGGGCATAGTAGTTTTTTATGAAAGGTGTAGGTACTCAAGAATGTTTTATTAATTAAGCTTTTATGTAATTATTTACTCGTTTTATGACGCATAATGAAATCCCACATAACGTTAGACTTTTTCGATTTGTGTATTTTGTTTTGTGAATTTTATAATAATTAATAAATCAAAAGCGAAGGGACATAGATGTGGTTAATATTGTTATTTATTACACATCAAATTGTGATAAAAAAAATGTTTCCAAGCGGAAATCCCAAAAAACTTTACCTTGGAAATAAGTACGAGTAATAAGGAGTAAGGTAAGTGTGCCAAACACCGACCCAGAGGGGCGAGATTGACGGGCTTGTAAAAACCTTAATAAAGTCCCCATTACCTGATCCTCGAATTAATGCTCGTGCGGCATCTCAGGTTACTAGGGAAGAGAAAATTGTAGATTTTTATCATTCTCTTATTATGATTTTTACACCTCGATACTAAACTTTACAAAAGAATTGCCATTGAATAATTATAGAATAAAACAAATGATTGTTGTAAAGTTGTTTTTATAAAAAAAACCGGCCAAGTGCGAGTCGGACTCGCGCGGAGAGGGTTCCGCACCATCAACAAAAAATAGAGCAAAAAAATCGTGTTTGTTATATGGGAGCCCCCTTAAATATTTATTTTATTTTATTTTTAGTATTTGTTGTTATAGCGGCAACAGAGATACATCATTTGTGAAAATTTCAACTGCCTAAGCTATCGCGGTTCATGAGATACAGCCTTAAGTCAATAAAAAATAAAAAAAAGCCGAAGTCTTAGTAATAGGGTCCCGTTTTTTACCCTTTGGGTACGGAACCCTAAAAAAGAACACAGTGATACACTGGTGATTTAGGACCCCCTGCATCAACCACAATAGACGAACATCAGCGATAATCAGCAGTGAACTATGAAATTTCCCATAATACATACAATAACATTTTGCGAATGGACGTTTTAACATTGTTTAACACAGGAGGTTTGGTGCAACCCATTCACGATTTTTACACATTATTATTAACAATGTCGCCTTCGAAAAGTGGGAGGTAATCAACTATACACCCCCGTTCCCCGTAAAAATCCCGTTTTAATTAACAATTCAACCCGGTGATACTGTTAAACTAAGGTGATGAAGCATGTTTTATACTTAATTAGTTAATTACCTACACTTTTAGCATAATCTGCATAATATATATATATATCTTCTTTTCCAATAGTCATGCTAGGTATATCCACGATAATCAATCGTCGCGTCAAACTAATCTCGACTAGAACTCAATTCATCGTGAGTAATCGAGTGGAGTCGATTCAGTCGTTATCGGCGTGACCGGCGGGTTGGCGTGTCGATGTCGGCGCGGAGTCACGCGGCACCAGCACGTACAGGAATTTCTCATTTGCTGCTAACAGTACGACGCCTTGGCGCAAAACTATCGATTTACAAAATCCCAGGACTCCGTTTTTGTGTTAGGAAATATTGAATGATTTGATTAAACTGATGTATAACTTAACATTATGTTCATAAAAGGCGAATACTACAGATAAGTATTATAGATGACAAAATGTGAATATTGCTTCATGACAGATAGGGGGTAAGATGCAAAATAGAAAATTACATACAATGGAAAATAGTACCGCATTATGTCTATTTTATACACGCAATGTTCGCTTACCATCAATATACAGATATCTATTGTAGTGTTTTAATACAGTTGGACCCTCAACCATATTATATGGTTGATTGACACGTAGCTAATAGGTAAGTACGTATGTTTATTCCCAACAATATACCACAAGTTCTTTTCATGGCACCGTTATTTAAACTTCCTCCGCTAGTCTGAAACTCGGAACTCATCGGTAACACATTAAAGCGCAAACTCTAAACAATTTTAAATCCCACAAGCGAAGTTTTCAAGTTATTTTTCGCTCCGGCTAGCACGTCAGTTCTTTCATTTCAGCGGGGAAATCCACGGCTCCACACATTAGTGAGTCCGCGCTGTGCTTCGACACTGAAATTGGACTAAGTTCCGATCGGAATGCTGGTGGAATTCCTGTCTAGATTGAACTAGTTTTGAGTGAGAGCCTTCAAGCGAAACAATACTGATGCTGGATTTAACGCTAAGATTGAAGATAGTTTCATTGGAAATTGTAATAGAAATACTTTGACCAAAACAAATAAATGAAAGCTACAAAATAAATAAATTTACATCACTACAATTTGAATAACTGAGAGATACTAAAGTATGGAAAACATGCATATGTCATTTAACATATGAACTTTACTGTTTTCATGCTTTTCAAAATGCTATGACACCATATTTTGGCCTTCTGTTTACGAGCGTCGCTTAGTGTCTTAGCTTAATGAACTGTAAATGCCAAACAGGGCCACGTAATACCAGAGAAATCAAGGAAGGGTTTCAATATCGAATCATTTAACCATAATAAATAGTAACGATGGATTCAAATTTAAAGTTCATCAAAGTTACGTTCAAATTGTACCTATAAGAAATCGGACATAAACAAATAAGCCTGAGTTCAGACCAGAGCTCGGACAGGTTATCGTAAAAGCAATTAAATTTATGGCAATAGAAAACATGCAAAATTGGACAATTTTGGAATGCGGTTATAAATAAAATGTAAATACTCGTAATTAAACATACAAAATACGACCATGTAATTGTTTCGCGATGACCCATCAAACAGATTCTAAAAACTGACCAATATTTAACCTTTCAACGTATGGTGCTCACAATAATCGTTAGTTCAAACCTTGGTTGTGCTGTACCTATAGGTACCCCAGCCGAAAATATCGTTCTAGAAAAAAATGCAAAAAGATAATGAAACATTCCGCCTGGATTCTTATTATATACAGAGTTACAGACTAGACATTAAAAGCCCCAGCACTTCGGAAGCACAAGGAACAAGTAGTATTTATATGAGCGAATATTCAAAGTGACTTGAAGTGAAGGCGGATTTGCCGAGTAATCTCACGGAATGCTTTGATCTCGTAGTTCCAGTTTGATTAAGTGAAACTTGGCGTAGGCTTATTGGATTTCTTGCTAGTTCTCGGCGTTGGCTGAATCGATCGCCTTATCCCACTCAATGCACTTCCGCACATGATATTGTATGACTTGATTTCAATATAATATCTTATTTTTAGGCAGGATCAAGTCTCAAGATAAATCGACGACCGATACAAAAATAAGTAATATTAATTCGGAAAAAATAACTTTGCTAATTGTTGAAACGAATCATCGAAAAACCCATTTATATTTACATATTGAAACCAAAAAAGAAATTAAAATAAGATCAATGTGGATAAGCCCGTTAAAGTTTCGTGCAAAAATGACAAAACAAATGTTTACCGACGTATCCAAATATCGTTGATTATAATTGTAACGTACCTGAAACAATAACATGCATTTATTAGTAAATAAAATACAAAAATCTACTTTATACTTAATTTATATTTTTTATTATAATGCTACTTAAAGCACTTTTTAGTCAAGAAAAACCATAACAATTACATTATAGTGTAGTACCTACTATCATATTATATATTTTTTATTACAACTACCATTTTTTTTAAACAATGACAGCGTCGGCAACTATATTGCAACTTTGTTTCCAAAAAAATCGTTTATATTAATTTTGCACTACGTACCCTTGAACAATTATTATTTTAGAGTAAACCCACATTATATTAATTGTCAAGCTTTATTTTAAATGGCTATTTAGTATCAGCAAATTGGCGACCCACTCAACCCAGTCTGAATTATGTCGATCTACTTACAAAGCATCCGACTGTAAGCTGGTCTATTATAACTTGACCCAAAGATTCGTCATATAGTTCCATAATCAGAGATCAGGATTGTTCTGGTCCCCATGCGATGCGATCGGTAACCGAAGGTAAAACAAACGAATGTAAATTACGCGACCACGAGAGCGGCAGACTGAAAGAGACAGCGTTCTACGTGTGATGAATGTGTCTGGTGGTTGTTCAGGCAGCAGAAGTAAAAACCTGGAGATGCCTTTGAACTTTAAACTCATAATACTATATAAACGAATTATATTGCGAATAGCGAATTTCATAAAATACATCCCAATATTACCGATGTAAAAAACTCTTTACCTACAGCATTCGTGGTCAACGGGAAACTGAGCAAAAGTTTAATCTCTGTCAAAACTACAATGTGTACCAACAGCGCCGCTTGAATATAATTGACGACACGTCACTTTCCTACATTTAATATGAAAACGTTTTGAAGTGGCATCATGCCTGCGCCACACTTTCCCCTTACGCCGTCTTTGTATAATTCACGCCTTATGGCAGCCTTGCGTAGATACAGTTTGGGAATTGAAAACATAGAAACATAGCAAGCCTCCAAATGTGTCTTTCCATACAAATGGGACCTTATGCTTCAAGTGCAATTCGGTCCTTTCTATCTGAAATTCCAATAGAACTTTTGATAAAAAGGTCCTTATTGCACATTAATCAAAAGAACCCTTTAAGCATGGAACGCCACAAATGTTTTAATTATTGAATTGACTAATCGGGATGTTTACAGGTAAGAACAGAGAATAACTTCAACTTGTTTAAATATAGATAAAGAAAACTATCATATTTTGTCGGCTAGGTATAATCATACTCAAACATTACATAAACAGACATCATCAAAGTGTAATATTCTACCTTCATTCAACTCTATTCCCTACATCACAACAACGCTCACACATATTTGCCAAAACGATATATCCTGGCCGTCCAGGTATATTACGTTAAATTATGTCTAGTTACAGATGTATTTTCCCCAATATTAACTGGGACATAATTCCAGTTGCTTACCAGGCAACAGTTTCGACTCAACCAGTATAAGAACGCTTTCCGGTAACGCAGAGTTATTACGGATATCGGTCCTGTTACTCTGGCTAGCCTGTGAACTAGTCTTGACCCTACTCGGGACAGCAATAGGAATAAAGCATGGGCAGAGTGGACAGTGGACGCAAACGATAACGTATAGCCCATTACCTGTCATCATCAGGACCAAACGACTGCATTTATTGTCCGTGGCCCATGTTGGGAGTTGGGACCATTGGGACGTCTCTGATGTTTTCATATCTTTGGTGTGGCTAAATGAACCGACGACATGTAGTTTTTGATTTGAGCTCCGTCCTGGTTTATAACTCCCTAACTATTTCAGTGCATAGGTTTAGAGGGCCTAAAGTTGTTGTTGTTGTTGAGGGGGTTGAAAGTTAGGAGTTGCGAATGTTGAGGGGGTTCCTCGGCTAAATTATCTTGTAAAAAGCTGGCTTTTGGATTTCCTGTTTAAGGACGGATTATTTACATGTTCTGACAGTGAAATAGGGCTCAGGATTGATTTAGAAAGTAAAGATAACTAGGTAGATTGTAACACACAACAACCTAAGTCTTACAGGCAATACGTAGGGCGCACTCAGTGGGTAGACGTGGGTGGGCGAATGTAGCAAGATTTGTAAGCAAAATATCCATGCGCTACAAAAGGAAGATGATAAAAATAAAAACCCGTTGACCTTTTAGCGCTTGATAAAATTCAATATGAACCCAATAAAACGCTCGTATTTTTCGCGAGCATTTCAAATTCAACTAAATCTACTCCAACGCTAACAGAAACAAACGGGTGAGAAAAAGCGCTGGAAACAGAAACAGAGTGGAAATAAAAGCATTGGACATGGGACATAGCTTCCGCGCGGTTGACTTTTCGAAACCTTTTGTGACAACAGCTGCACTTGGGATACCTGCGCTTGTTTCAAAATAGTTTACCGCGTAATCTCATTCGTATCGCATCTCGCCCACGCTAATATGTATAGGCCGCGATGTGAGGGACTGCTGGCCGAGTAAAATATAAACTAATGAGCATAAGCGAAGACGTTTAAGCAAATAGAAGCAGGCAATGCCGGTTTCAGAAAATAACTTCAAGCGAATATCAATTTCAATTTAATAATAGAATATCAGCTTAACTAGTTAGGTATATCGTGCATGCACATATACAATTACAGCTATTTAAAGCGCAATACACGTAAAACAATATAGGTGCCAGATACTTATTTCTCCTCTTTCTCATTATTGCAATGCCTAGGCTATTAAACTAAAATACAATGGAGCGAGTCCAATAATATCAGAGCTCGGTTTAGTCATGAATCGTATATAAAACCGTGATTAAATCAACCACTTCATAAACCAATATCCTAAATGGCCTTACATAGGCACAACTACACAGATGGCGCTATTGTGCTCGTGATATATACCATGGCGGTCGTAATGAAATGTTTCAGATACCAGAGACAGGTGAATAGTAATGAATGTCGATCTCCATATAAAGCCTGGCTCTGAATTATTTTTGAAGATAGCGCATACAATCGCCACATGGTGCACTTATTGAATTTTGTACGGAGACAAAAACACTGATGTCGCAGCGGAGGTTTAAAAGCATTTTTGTATGTAGAATTGAGACCTCAGTCACTCCTCTCACAAGGGCTCGCAGCCTAAACCGCCCTACAACACAATCGAAGTTTTGCTCCCGTTTTAAAACGATATGCTGAAATAACACGAAACTTTGCATTGAGCATTATACCCTATGTCTGGTATTACATTTAAAGGAATAAAGCGAGTAGAAGTTTTATCTACATACATAACTGTATGTTATAGGACAGTAGTTATGTTTTTGTGACATTTATAAAATTACGAGTACCTATACAGGATAAGTACACTATTATATACCTCGCTAAACTCAACCAAGATACCAATGATGAGGAAAGCTGTATGAAAAGACCAGTCTTTATCGTTATTGTGTCTCTACAGATTCTGAAATATAGCGTGGTAATATGTGAACGCTCTTGTAGGCAAGCCATCAAGTCATTGGTTTTATTGAAGCATCGACCCTTTTTATCGGCGAAAGCATCTATGTTAACTATAATGGATTCTCTAACAAAACATTTGCCGTTTAGTGTACGGTCAACAATGTAAATTTGTAATTGATAACAGTTATTTTTTAAACTGTACGGCTACCATCAGTTTGTCACTGACATAAACGCCGTCGAGAACGTAATTTACTTTATATACATCTCGCTCGTACTCGCATATTAGTGCAAACGAGATGTATAGAAAGTAAATTACGTTCTCGATAGCGTAAATGTCAGTTTTGACACTGTTAGTGACTCATGGTACGGGCTCTGCTGCTGTATGTGAAAAATATATCCACGCGTTTTTACGTGTGATTTTCTAAAATACTATGCGTTGGAATAACTTCGAAAACTTGAAATTTTGAAAATGGCACTTATTTATCTATAAAACCAGAAGCGCTTAAAACTTTAGCCTCACTAACGATTCTGCAACACTTATAATATTTATAAACGCTTTATTTATACCAAGAAATCTTGCTAAAGATCTTTGCAATATAAAGGAAGTGCTTTTAGTTTAGAAGACTATTTTCATAATTATTTTTACCCTGCTTTCAAAGTTACCCAAATATGGAAACGAATGGATTTTGCTTGTCATATAAAATATTCTCGAACACAACTAATGAATATTTTTTGAAGTGAAAACTTCTTTAGCGGCGCTGTGCACTTTTTGAGGTGGGGAAAAAATGTTAAACTCGAGACAGCGTAACACGATCACGTTACCGTAAGATTTAGATGGCCACTCATTTAGATGGCATTTAAATCAATAATGAAAAACTGTTACATGTAATGTCATTTATGTCATTGAGTTTTTCTTTATTCATTTAAATGCCATCTAGTTAGTTTCGCTCTAACTGGTATTAATATAACTCGAGTACTAACAGTGATGTGCTTAGGGGTTTCAAGTACCTAATCAACGCTAACGCTAGATGGCGTTAACCTCAATTATACATAGTGCATTTTGCACTAGTCATTGAGTTTTCACTTTTGCCGGCACTCCCTGAGTACAACCCGTTGTTTTTTTTTTATAAAAATAGGTTTAAATACAAAAGGGGTAAAAAGACACTGCATATTTAAATCTTCCGCATTGTGAAGCGGTAAGAAGCCTGCTCTTGTCACTCCTTTTATTATACAAGAGCCAAGAGCCTACTAGTACTTCCCCTCTCGTAAGGCACTCCGTGCTCTGCCTTTAAAATGTTGTTAAGGTCAATGTGGCTAAATTACGTCGTTGGGGCTATTCCGTCCACGAGCGTATATTTCTTTGATTTGCAATCGTAGGAAAAAACCCATTTGCTTTTGATTGTCGAAACTAAAAGCAATCACTGCTTTGTCGATGAATTTATTAATTTTGTTTGTTGTTCGAGAAAAACGCTAATGGATGGAATAGTCCCTATGACGAAATTAGCCACATTGACCTTAAAAAGAAACATCTATTCATTTAATGCGAATTTAAACTGTTGTGAGACATAGGTAAGGTACTAACATTGAATAATTTTTGAGTGAGTCTAAACCGTAAAATTATTCAATCTATTCATTTGTCACGGGACTGCTTAAAATAAGCTGTAAATCGGAGAAAAATTATTTCCAAATTTACTTTTTTTTACTGAGTGTGAGCGAGTCGAGAACAAAGCGTACCCGTTTCAACTTGAAAAAATGCTTCTCCTCTTGAGGTTGCATTTTTCAAACGTATCTCGTGAATTCTGGTGAGTAGATAATGGGGTGTTTTATCAATTCAGTTTACGATTTTATTTTTCAAAATGACGGTGCTACTTGCTTACCGTTCCTACGCAAGATCTTACAGATTAGCACACAAAAATTAATGAATGACAGCAACTTAATGGAAATGAGGATGAATATTTGTTTTTCGTTATATCAAATGGATAATGCACAAATAATTTTGTATGACCGACTAATTAAACGTAAAGCGGGAAGCAGGCAGGTTTAGTTTTAAATTTAAGGGCCAAGTGCAAACTTTTTGTCGCCCTAGCGGAGCAGGCAAGTGCGCTCCATGCTGATAAAGGGAGAGTCCTTCAGATAAGGCAGGCGGGTGTGGATGGGACTGGGCGCAAATGAAAAGCTGACAGCGATTTAAAAAAAACGAATCTATAGTTCTGTTCACTTGCAACCTAACCAAACACCAACGAATGCAGTTTCAAAAAACCGATTCCAAATTTCCGGCAGCAACAGATTGTTGAACCTACTTTAGAGATGCATTTTATATTGAGCAATAGGGAATATTACGCGAAAGTCTGCGTAAGGGGCGCTACTCCCACAACAAGTAAACAATCTAAGGCTCTACCGCAAACGAGAGAGTCGACATTTTGTTATCTAACCTCTCTATCACTATTGCATATTCGAGCGATAAAGAGGCAGATAGCTGAGTTTCGATTTCGCGTTTCCTGGTAGGCCCTTTGTAAACAAACCGCCTTGATGTATCAATGTCATATTTGATTTTCTGTGAAAACTTGTCAAAAAACAGTTGAAGGTACAGTAGGTATAAGTTACTCTCTATGGGCTCCTCTACACGATGGGCCAGCGCCGGTCACTCCAAGGGACGCATTTATGCGTTAGAGGGAGCAAGTGATATTGCTATCTCATTCTACCGCATGGCTGCGTCCCTTGGAGTGTCCGGCGCTGGCCCATCATGTAGAGGAGCCATATGATATACTTAAGTCACTAGTGCTGCAATCTGGCGGCAAAACATTGCAGTAATACTCCCTATAGTCAGTTCGTAACCATGTTCAATATTTTGCTAAAAGCGATATCTATTTTTTGACCCATATCAAACTCAGGTAGAGTTTAAAGAATTCGGCTGAAATGTAGATGTAATACCTACACTAATTTAACATTCTCTTAATTGACATATCTGACACGTCTTATGGCGTTATTCATAAACGCGCTAAAACGCGCATTTGTCTTTATCTATCATTTGAACCCTTGTTTTGTAAGAAAGGGATAAAACATAAATTAACTAATTAAACTAAACTTGTAAAGTCTAAGTAATAAGGGAGTTATAGCTGGTCAAGCAAATATTGTCAGTAAAAAAAGGCGCGAAATTCAAATTTTCTATGGGACAACTTCCATTATCGCCTACATTTTTCAAATTTGCCGCCTTTTTCTACTGGCCTGACCAAGTATATATGTCGCAGGGAAATGATCAAAACAGAGATTTGAACAAATCTCTAAGGGATATGATCAAATCACGCAGGATGTTAAAATGGCAGATCCATATCATCATTTCCCTAGAAAAATTCAGTCATTTGACCAAATCACTGACTCTGTTTAGTGAAAAGACAAAATCGGCCAATAAACGCGAAACGCTTTTTCATTTCACTAGATTTGTTTAGGAATTTGACAAAATCCCTAACCACGACAGTAAGTTAACGAAACGAACTTAAAAAGTCAACTATAGTTTTATCATTTCGCTAAACAGGTTTAGTGAAATGTTAAAGTCTCAACTGGAAGATGGTATATGGTGATTTGATTAAATCTCTAAACGGTTTAGTGAAATGTCGAAAGCAAGTACAGAATAAAACAGTTTACTCTCTACAGTTAAGCGTTTTGATCAAATCTCTGAAATTTTTCTAGGGAAATGATATATGGATTCGCCATTTTAACATCCTGCGTGATTTGATCATATCCCTTAGAGATTTGTTCAAATCTCTGTTTTGATCATTTCCCTGCGACATATACATGTTTCCGGTGACTTGCACCAATATTCCCCTAAGTAGCCGGGCGTCTTAATGAATACAATCTGGCATCTTGGCCTTTCGGCTAAATATTTAATTAGCGCCAGGTCCCTAATGATTTAATTGTTGAAATATTACGTTTTGATAAGTCCCTGTTGGAGGGTGGAATTTGATAATTAGTTTTACGGATTACGGTCCAGGGTTGAGTATTATTACTTATGTTATTAAAATATATTCTGAGGCCTGTGCATTCAAAAACGAAGATATGTTTGATATGGTTTTGAGCTTTGAGCAAAAAATATGTCGATATAATTATTGACGGAGATCCTACAAAGTACAGGCCGCGTAGGCAACATGCCAATCGCTTACGCTCTTTAGCGATCGAAACGCAACTGTTACTGTCACACTAATATGGAAGAGTGATAGAGAGACACAAAGCGTTTCGTTGGCGAGGCGATAGTAATTTGTCCTCTTGTCTAGGCCGGCTGTCTTCGCATGGTAACAATATTTCTCAGGAATGGAAGAGATTGTTATTTATTTCGAATTTATTTTCCTTAACAAATTTTATTCTTTGGTGTTTTTGGGCGTTTTTTTTTAAGTTGTCCCCTACACTTTTTTTTCTAATTTGGGATTTTTTATGTCATTTCTACTCAGAATCACGAGCTCTTTCTATCCTAATAGGAGAAAAAAAGTGTCCCTAGGTTTTTATTTCCATTCCGTCACCATTTTTCATAGACTTTGTATGGCGGTCGCGGAATGGAAAGATTTTATTTACGAATTTTGAGACACTTTTTTTTTCTCCTTAACAACTTAAAAAAAAGGCCCTTTTGCAAAATAATACGGCTAACTCTATACAAAAAGGTCTGTTTTTTTATATAGCTTCTTTAAGCTGGTAGTTACTAACCATTTTTTTGTTTTTCTCCGACATCTATGATAAGTAATGCTCATTTTATTATTTTAAATTCAACTTAAAACCATAAACAAATATCTAACACATTTCAGTCCTTGAAGACATTTATGACGATTAAACCCAAGATAACCGAGATTCAGTTCGTTAAATCTAAAAGTGGGAACATTTCAAGACATTCGCCAAAGTTGGAATGTCAAAGTTAAAGTTTGACCGTCGAGATAGGCGCCTTAATGAGGTTGTACGGCTAGGGGAATGTCCTAACTGGCGTGTATAATCGTACACTAACTATAAAAAATAATTAAATAGGTACCTAACATATACTTGTACTTGAATTCAATTTTATTCCGAAGAAACCACTATTTCACCACGGTGACAGGTTCGACAATTATGAAACATCATTGTTGCTGACGTCACATGCATCCATGGACTACAGTTACCGCTTACCCTCAGGCGGGCCGTATTCCTGTTTGCCACGATCATCGCAAAAAAACGATATTTCTCTTGCGAAGTTTATGAAAATTGTCACAAGATTTAAAATCATTTTCAGTCATTCTTGACAGGAAATGAGTTCTGTGTCGGAATTTCGTGACAATTGTCGTGTTTCTTGTGGCAAGATTAAACTATTTATTATGGGTTTAAATTAAACTACTTTTGATACGGCCTTGACGATTGTCTTGGTGATTGGAGCGCATCTCACGCACGAAATTGACTTCATTTCGCACGCACTAATCATCGTGAGCGATCTTCATGATCGTGTCAAAATAAAATCAAAACCGTAAAAAGTTGTCAAATCTGAATCGGGCTCCAGATCAAATAAAGCGACAAAGTGAGATAAATTTGTCCGAATGCCGCCAGGACGTGTTTGCTGCCGGAAGTGAGGCAGTATGTCGGCCCCCGCCCTCAAGATAAGCCGCGCCCTAATGAGCAGGGCTAGGTTCGTTAGGTCCGGGTAAGTGGATTAGGCTAAACCATAGAGACTCAAATTAGTTTAGCTAGATGTCTGTGCTAATCTACACTGGGAATTGAGATAGATAAATTATTTTAATATTTTAGGTTGTGTGTAACAGTGACAGTAAATATTATACGTTTTATCGAACCGAATTTGTGACAATAAACAACTACGCCAGATTTAATTGAACATTTTTAATCGTTTTCATAATATTTTTTATTTGATTCACATCACAATAAGTCATTTAATATCCTTTTGTGGCATAGATTATTGGACTTTGGGAAAAATTATTTAAAGGTATAGCAACTAGCTACGCACTACGATATACAAATGCATAATACACAGTGTGTATTACAAACATGTGTAAAAAAATGAAAATAGATGGCATATGCAAAAGAAAAGGTGACCCAGGCATCTAGTGCCTAGGGCAGGCATTTCATCCGCGTCTTCCCGCAGAAGACACCATAAACGCAATTTATTCAATTTAAATTAAGTTATATTAATTTGTCGCCTAGTTGTAGTATTATTTATGTATCTACGTTGACAGCTTTGAGGACCGAAAATATTTAATTGTTTCAGGTATTACCAACCCCTACAAACTTAACGCGCAATTTCAGCAAAAATAATGATCATAATGATATAATCAGTCAGTCCGTGTTACTAATGATGCCGCTTGCTGTTCCATATTGAATAGAGTGAGATACATTACAAGTCTTGTAAGTAATATCACGTGTAGACAGACCTTGACCTAGCCGTTAGTCTTACCCTCTAATATTTAAGATCGAAATAACCACTTAATAACGCTCTACGCCCAGCCCTCCGTAAACAATTCTGTTTTAATAATTTGATATGGTTTTTGTTTCATTTCAATATGACCTTGAGTCAGAATGAGAAGCCCTATAGTTCGTTTTTTTAGCATTAGAAAAAAGGTAATCAATCTTGACGTGTCTTTTAATTGAAAAACACTTTTTAAAAATAAGGCACGGCAAGTATGTAACAATTATGAATCTAATACGATCATTTATATTATTTTGCTTTCATACCTAAGTATTCATAGTTATTAACCGACTTCCAAATCTAAAAGGAGGAGGTTATCAATTCGGTTGTATGTTTTTTTTTATTTTTGATTTTTAAAAAGCGTTTTTCAATTATAAGACATATTAAGATCGCTTACCTTCTTTCTAATTCTAAAAACTATAGTAGTGTAAATTTCATTCGATAGCGTGACGAGCGTTCGCGTTTGCGTTTTGTCTATTTTTGTACGGGATAGAACAGCGCGCCAAGCGGGACGTAGGAAACTCAAAATCCCATACAAAATGACATTTAATGCAAACGCGTACGTCACGTCACGCTATCAAATGAAATTTACACTAGGGGCACAAGCATCTCACGCGCGCCAATACGTAAGAGCGGGATGCCTGATGAGACGACTCCTAATTGCAGTTCATGAGGACCAATCAGTTTTATTGGGCCACGCTGATTTATACAGGGAGCGTGCTCTACCTCAGAGTCGTATCAAAATAATATTGAAGTGTTCAACGAGAATCGGCCTCTAGCCAACCGTAGGCGTAATTTAGAAAGACGAGACGTTTTCACAAGTATAACGAAGGACAATTTATTTATTTCTTTTGTTTTTGCTGTAGCTAACTTGAGCATGATGTTAATCACAAGTGAGCTCTTTGCGAAAACGGTGTTATACCAAATTTTTAATTTTACCTGAAAAGTCCTACGTAGTAACTAAAATATTCTGTCATAAATAATACATTTTAAGCATGTTTTAGTAAAACTCAACGTAGGTCTGACAGGAAAATTTACGTCAGGCCACACTTATCACATATAAACCTCTATTTTTATTTAAAATCCCGTGAAACCTAGTTCGCGTCCTCGCAACAAAAGGCCAGAGGTGCAAATAAAATTCTCATAAAAAGTGAATGAATAATGTACGCGCGGGGCGACGAAAAGAGGCGACTTTATTAAGTCAAATGACCTATTTTCATGTAATTTACACGTCCGGGGCTTGAGGCTAGGCTATTTTTGCGAGGCATTGATTGGTTTTCCTGAAAAGATTTTGTTATAAAGCTGTGTTAATTAAATTCTGGTGCTATACATCTAATTGACAACCGGTCTGGCCTAGTGAGTAGTGACCCTGTGAAACCGATGGTCCTGGGTTCGAATGCCGGTAAGGGCATTTATATGTGTGATGAACACAGATATTTGTTCCTGAGTCATGGGTGTTTTCTATGTATATAAGTATGTATTTATCTATATAAGTATGTATATCGTCGCCTAGAATCCATAGTACAAGCTTTGCTTAGTTTGGGGCTAGGTCGATCTGTGTAAGATGTGTATATTATACGTACGACATTCAACATTTCAGATATTGGATAATTCTCCTATTTCACTGTTAAGCTATAAAGCTAAGCATAAAACTCTACGCCGTAGCACGTAGCACAGTTTTACAAATGTATAGCGAAAATGTTTCTTAAGGGGCCCACTGATTAACAGTCCGCCGGACGGTATCGACCTGTCAGTTGTTCGGAACTGTCAACTTTTTGTTCTAACTGACAGACCGATACCGTCCAGCGGACTGTTAATCAGTGGGCCCCTTTAGAGGCGTAAAGATGTCCGGTAAGACAAATACGAATAATACCTACACACAAATTCAACACTTGACTATTATGAGATAGATATTATTAGATATGTCTGTAAATAATATAGCTATTCCATTAGACAAACTAATCGACTGCTCGGTCTTGCACGAAATGGAAACCGGACTTAATCCTACTGGAGTATTGTCTACGGGACACTTCCTCCTAAAACGGACTTTGGTTTAATCGGATTTGTGAGTTGTAGCAGAGTAAGATTGGAGATGTATTGGAGTCGCGCCTTTATATGTATTTACGTAAACGCGCGTATATGTCAAGTAAACGATGGAATTTGAATCGATATAATAGCCACTTCCATGCTCTTTACATCGGCGCAATACTGGTTGTTTTATCTACTGCGAGCGAGCACGTTACGTGTACCTGCGCTTGTACTTACCGCACAGCGCGATGCGCTCCTAGCAACCACACTAAACTTCTATCAAACTTGTTTGCATGTTTTGTTTCTACCTGACACCCACCGCTTTTGTTTGGTATAATTAGATTGTATTTTCACTACGTACATACTTACTTACTAGCGTGGCACGATCATATTTATAAGTTTGCTCACTAATTTAATTTAATTTTGTAATTGATTGTTGTATTTTTCTCATGTAAGCGAATAATTGTTATTCTTATGAGAAAATAAAGATCTTTAAACCGATATAATGTACCCTTGTAGGAAGTTTAACACTCTCTAAAATGGTGGTTTATTTACATATGTCCATTCTGAATTTTTGTCTTAATTAAGTACACTAAATGTTTGTTAAGTATAAAAGTTAAGTTAGTTAGATTTTGCCACAAAAGTATGAGTACTTACCTAAGCAAGGCAACTCATTTAATGGTTTTTAGCCATTTACCTAAAAACTCATACCTCATTTTAATCTTCAAGTAAATTAAGCGCTGCCCCAAACAATAGGTTACACTAAATGTTATTGTAGTTTAATCGCAAATTACTAACAAAATCCTCCCAGGAAAATTCGAGCTCGAACATAGCTTCAAACTAAGCAACATGCAAGCTTCGGCTTCAGCAGTTTAATTGTTATGTTAACCAGCAAACTCACAAAAACGAGTAGAACTACGCGCGTGAGCAGGAGTTGAATCCACTACCCCTACCACGGTTTTCACGCTTGGCACGCTTAAGGTAACCATATAGGTTCACCATTAAATGAGGCGGTTGGTAATAATACATACGTAGGGAGGTGAATTCGTGAATGCCCCAGATCGCAGGCCATAAATATGCGATCTGGGGCTTTACGAATTAGCGCCCGTAGTTTGTCTAAAGTTTTACGTCTTGCCTTGGCCAGGAAGTGATATTTTCTCCTCGCGTAGCGGGGAGAAAATTCCACTTACGGGCTTAGGGTGACGTAAAAGTTATTATGGTACTAGCTTCTGCTCGTGACTTCGTCTGCTTGGAATGACGATGATAATGATTGATATAAACTATCCTATGTCTTTCCCCGGGCCTCAAACTATCTCCATGCCAAATTTCATATAAATAGGTTCAGCGGTTACAACGTAGAGGCAACAGACAGACGTTATCTTCACGCTTTAACCGAAAAATATATATATATGAAATTTGATTTAGAGAAATGGAAGAAACTGCCTCGAAATGTCCTCATCTCAGCCTGATGCTGGCAACTTTGCGCGCTGACCTTCCAATGAGACCCAATGAGAGATTTCGCTCCTCAACACGGAACGATCACGACAAGTCCATGGGATGTTATATTCTTGGAGCTATCTAACGCTAGCAAGCGACTACGTACAGTCGTGGTTCATACTCGTAGTAAGGGACCTGGATAAACTGAAATGCAATTCATTAGAAAGTTTAAATAGTAAACCGTGTGTAAGCGAGTCGGGGTGACGTCGCGCAAGTTCCCGAAGCGGCAAATGAACTCCGGATTAAGTTGGAAAACTTTAGCGGTTTAATCGTTGTTGGATTTGTCTATATTTGTTGTTGTAGGCCGTGATAATCTACACATGCTGATTTTAAGACTAAAATAAATATTACACGATAAGTTTCCTTATTTAAGTTATAAACTGAAATTGATATCAAATATTAAAGAAAAAAAAACCGGCCAAGTGCGAGTCGGACTCGCGCACGGAGGGTTCCGCACCATCAACAAAAAATAGAGCAAAACAAGCAAAAAAACGGTCACCCATCCAAGTACTGACCCCGCCCGACGTTGCTTAACTTCGGTCAAAAATCACGTTTGTTGTATGGGAGCCCCACTTAAATCTTTATTTTATTCTGTTTTTAGTATTTGTCGTTATAGCGGCAACAGAAATACATCATCTGTGAAAATTTCAACTGTCTAGCTATCACGGTTCGTGAGATACAGCCTGGTGACAGACGGACGGACGGACGGACGGACGGACAGCGGAGTCTTAGTAATAGGGTCCCGTTTTTACCCTTTGGGTACGGAACCCTAAAAATGACGAAGCCCTCCAGTGATGAAGGCCGGATTCAAACCGGCGTTTTTAGCAACCCGGGATATCGCCTTAAACCCCTTGGCCACCCCAAGCCCATAGTTCCCATAGTCGTGTTCCTTATTTAAGGTTTTATTCTTCGCCCCAAAAGTAGAAAAACACTTGGAATAGGTACTTTATCGGGCTACAATAAACTACTATACAATGTACCTTAAACGATATAAATCGGATAAAAATCTAAAATGTTGTTAAATGAGGTATTTTTATGTAACTGTTATCGACACTGAAGCAGAATATCACAACTTTTCACAAGTGACGCAAGCTGTCATTAAAACAAGTCTCATTCCCGGGAGCAGCAATATCACGACTTCTGAAGTCTCGGGTCATTATAAAGGTCACGCAAGTTTTAATGAGGGCGGGAGTGTAATCCGCACTTAATTGATTCCAGTTCCAAGGAGAGGACGGGCGTTAGACATGCTTGCCGAGCCAGGCGTAGCTCACTCCGCGATTTCGTCGCTTTGCTACAGGTAGCTAAAAGTACATCCGTTCCACACCAATTTTGAGGAAAGCCATAAGCCGCGCGTGGCGCTGTCGCCACCTAGCGACCATATCTGTGCTGATCGTAACAGACGCGTTTTGTTAGAGAGTGAGTCTTCTGTACCTAGTACTATTATTTATTCTGTGGCCGAGCTGAGACTTCAACGGCCAGGCGACCAGGATAACAGGGTTAACTGAGAGCTTCTGAGATTAAATAGAAGCAACTATATTGCTACCAAATTTATTACAAGCCAGATGCACCAGCCACAATAGGGTATTTGACTATATTTAAAATAAATTATTTTACACCAGAAAGAAGTTAATTTTAGACACAATCTCTATTTTAAAACCCGTATAAAACTATAAAGAGTAGATAAATTCCATAGTAGCAAAATCGTTTTGACAGATCGAAAAAAGAAACTAATTTGACTAGTAGTCAAATACCCTATTAGATTTTATTTAAAATAGAAATATTCGCAATAGGTAGATTATTAATATTAAGTTTAGAAATAAAAAAAATCGTTTGTGAACCTTTTTTATCTCTCAAATATGCTTCGTGGACCTCGTGGTCTCTTATAAGAACATGTATCTATCTATATCTATCTATATGAGAGTTTATTTTCTCATTTTAACTAAACAGCCTGTATAAATCTACTGTGTTTATATTGGTTCACCTAGTTGAAAGTGAAAGTCTTTATACTTCAATTTAGGCATATTCCAATGCACTGTCAAAAACTACCACCGATTCTAAACCTACACTACAGCCCCAAATAGCTACTTATCGCAAAAAACTTTTTTGAAGTGAAAACTTCTTTAGCGGCGCTGGGCACTTTTTGAGGTGGGGAAAAATGATACGAGACAGCATAAGGCGATCACGTGACCGTAAGGTTTAGATGGCCACTCATTTAGATGGCATTTAAATCAATAAAGAAAAACTCGATGACATAATTCAATAAAGCTACATCTAATAAAAATGAACTCTAACTGGTGAATAAAACTCAAAATATCATGACCAATATTTAGATGCGAGGTCCGCAAGGTAACTTTACAATTTTTATTCGAATTTTAAACAATTCTCGTAACGCTACAAATTTTTAATTTCGAATTTTAAACGAGCTCACTGACCAGCAATTTTGGAACTAAAGTTTTTCAATAGAAAGGAGGATGGGTCAATTATACATAGTGCTGCAGACATTTTGGACTAGTCATTGAGTTTTCACTTCTGTCGACACTCCCGGAGTGCAACCCGTTGTTAGGGTTCCGTAGCCAAATGGCAAAAAACGGAACCCTTATAGATTCGTCATGTCTGTCTGTCTGTCTGTCTGTCTGTCCGTCTGTCCGTCTGTCCGTCTGTCTGTCCGTCCGTATGTCACAGCCACTTTTCTCCGAAACTATAAGAACTATACTCTTCAAACTTGGTAAGTAGATGTATTCTGTGAACCGCATTAAGATTTTCACACAAAAATAGAAAAAAAAACAATAAATTTTTGGGGTTCCCCATACTTCGAACTGAAACTCAAAAAAATTTTTTTCATCAAACCCATACGTGTGGGGTATCTATGGATAGGTCTTCAAAAATGATATTGAGGTTTCTAATATCATTTTTTTCTAAACTGAATAGTTTGCGCGAGAGACACTTCCAAAATGGTAAAATGTGTGTCCCCCCCTGTAACTTCTAAAATAAGAGAATGATAAAACTAAAAAAAATATATGATGTACATTACCATGTAAACTTCCACCGAAAATTGGTTTGAACGAGATCTAGTAAGTAGTTTTTTTTTATACGTCATAAATCGCCTAAATACGGAGCCCTTCATGGGCGAGTCCGACTCGCACTTGGCCGCTTTTTTTTAAATAGTCACATTAATTCAAGCGATGAGTATACCTAACCCGCAGTAACGGACATCGCGGGAAGGTAACGTAGGCCTCTGGGATTCATACATGAATGAGTTATGGCATTAGGCGTGTAAAAATGACCGCGCGGTGTGAAAATGGATGTTAGCAGCCGCTATTGCCGGTAATTTTTCACGAATTTACTTTGTTTTGCGAAAATATGGTTTATAGGTCGATTAATTCCCAGGAAAAGGTGGATGGACTGTGTGGGAAATTATAATATATGCAAAGTAAACAGGTGAATGATGAGATGTCGAACGATAGAGAGGTATGGAGGAGAAAGATATGCTGCGCCGATCCCAAGTGATGACAAAAGGGCATTTGAATGATAACATATACACATTTATATATTTCCTTGGTCTCCGATTGGTTTAACGCCGATTGTACATCACGCTATATAGGCATATTGCTGTCTTCAATACAAGGTGACGCCTTACGATGTCAACTACTAAAGACCAAAGTCTTAACTATTCGTAAAAATATTTTACGACAATAGACCTCAACTGTATCAGCAGTGTTCCAAAAATAAACGGATTCTATTCTGAGTTTAGAACCATCGATATGTTTTACTTTGATCCCTTCCCCACGAGCTTATTTTTATCAACGAGTCCCTTTGATTTTAAAGTGAATATTTAATTTCGTCGTCGAGATTTCCTTGCCAGTGATTTTGTGATGGTTTTGAAGAAATTATGGAAATTTTCGTTGTTGTTTACGTCTCAAGATTATAAAGGGGAGATGCTTTTTGCAACTTTATTTACTTGAACACTTTTCCCCTTCAGAAATTTGTTAAGCTACTAAAGGAAAAGGGACACCTACTCCCTACTCGTAAATAAAATACTCTCTTTTCAAAACAGGTATTATAAAGTGGGCTTACATTGTAAAACCCATTTTCCATTCCTCATTGTTTCAGGATTAAAATTTAAGCTATAAATGGAAATATAACGTCATAACCAGCAACAAACCATTTTAATACATTCTCTCTGTCCCAAACGAAAGAACTAAAAATATGCATCGCATTTTACTCCCAAAATACCGGCAAAACTGAGCTTAAATGCCCGCACCTTTTAAATTCCGTGCAAAATGCCTGACAACACCGGACGAGTGACAAGAGGAATGGCCAGCATGTGTCCATTAAATAACGGTAAAATACTTAAATAGAGAACGGTGGAGTATTCCAGTGGATGCTCGAAATGTCCAAAGTTTTCGCATCTCTCAACTAGATTATGAGTTTGCGGAAAAATGTGATAATTAAAGATGTCCATCGTCTTCTGCGAAATGATACTTAAGAGACGAGTATTTTTCTTTCTTTAAATAATTATTTTGTTAGCTCATGTATTACCCGTAATGCGAACTTAGATTTGACGTGTAAAGATGGTGACCTGGAACGTATACAAACGTATATAATCTTGAAAACACAAGGTAGACTTAGAGCAATCCGAGATATTTAGTAAAGTGACGAAATCTTGATCAATGAATGCAAACCGTCTGTCTCCATACCTCAAACACTCGCCAAACAGCCCAATTGGAGCATGCAATCAAAGCGATTCAAACATGCGTCCGAAACGAACCGGAACGCAGCCCCGCAGATGTCCCCATAAAACTGTATCGTTCGCTTTAGCATTGCCCAGGCCACCGACCGCGCTCAAGCCATAAAGGCGTATAGAGCGTCCGAGCGACCAAACTCATAGGGCGTTCTAGATTAGCATAGCAGTGGTTCCAAACGATCGCAGCTTAATCACCGGGCCAGTGGATTCCATTTTATCCGGCACAATACACTGGTGGAGCGGAAACTGGAACATTCCACGCTTGGAAGTAAATAGCGAGTTCCTCGGAAAATTTAGTTTTTCAACTCCGAACTGTAGTAGCAACATCTGTAGCGGATCTGTTCTTGAACAGCTGTTTTATATAGATTTTGTTATATTAAAAATCACCTTACCGGAGATATTTTAGAATACAATATCGTTGTTATACTGCTAGCAACCAGCCGTATGCTTGTGAACCATAATTGTAACCACTGCCTATTAGTTTGTTGTGTTTTTTTACTTCCACCGCTTTTTTTGGTGGAGCAAACGTCAGACGATCTTATTATGTTCCACCGTTTTGGTATTCCTCGGTAATTTATACATTTTATACGAATATCCCCACTATAATACTGATATATAAACCTACATACAGAAGACCACCAAAGACTTGATAAATGGTAATTTCAAACTTACAAAATAAACTCGCTCTAAAACTCGTTCCACAACTGGAGAATCACGCACAAAACACATCGCTCAAAAGTCAAAACCAACAGTCATCTAAAATTAAACGTCAAACGAAACGCAAACTCAGAAACTTGGTCGGCTTTAGTTGAAATGGCTAAATCTCTACGTTCTCGGTATCACAATAGCTCGCCGTATATTCCAATTGGTTTGGTTCTATATACCGTCATACCAATTCCGTGTAACGTCATACAACCAACAGAACCACATAAGTGGATTGAGCTGTACGGCGCATTGTGTCAATTTATTTGTCAACCACCAGTTTTTGACAACCTAGTTAAGTAGTTACCACATAATGTAAACTAGTACCTGCGGGACCGTTTAGCGGCATCTACCTCAGCTAAATAAGAAAGCGACTTCAATATTTAGCTCTATTTAGGGGTCTCAATATTGCAGAGAGAGAGAGAGAGAGAGAGAGATGTCTATGAACAATGCGTGTGCACTTATTTAAACTTGATAGCATTAATCACAGTATCCGCAAACGCAAACCTAGGTAATATTTACGATACGTGTAAATCGTGCGGCCTGTAGGTAGTCAGTTTGGTTTGCGGATATTCTAATAAGCCTACTCGCCCGTATCCCGTAAGCGTAGGGAATAAGGGCACTGCACAAAATGTAGTGCACGCGTAAAGAGCTTTATCCCGCGTCAGCCCGTCACCGGCGTCCACTCGCATATATCAACACAAGTTCATAATACGACCACACTATTTAGCGTTGTTAGCAATCATCACATCGAGTGCGACCGTAATGAGATTAAGTTGACATTATTAAAGTTCGAATAACCAGGTATCTTGATACAGAGGATTAATTGAAAGCTACCTAATCAAGTTAAAGCATGCTCTAGGTATTTCGTGACAGGGTTGAAGTTTTCAACGAATCACTTTATTACTCGATGAGCGGTAAGTGATTGGCTGCCATGCGTTGGCCCGCAGTGGGTACTATAATGTATTGACTTCGACACGTGTTTCGATCTATATTAAGCCGAACGGTTTGTTATGTTATGTCTGACCATACTCTGTCGGATGTAGGTTATACGTAACAATTTTTACTGTAAAGCTAACCCCGAAAACGCAAAAAAAATGGCTATTCCAATGGCTGTGGCCAGCTCTATAGGGTCCCGTAAACAAAGATAACATAACTAAGCCTACATGGTCCAACCAACTTTTAGAATGAGGATTCAAACCACTACAAACCATACCCATACGATACATGCTAAAAGTGAATAGTTTAGAATTTTGGTTATATTTTGAAATGGATGTAGGTATTTTTGTAACCATAATATGTATATGGTTAAACTGTTGACATAATATGCGTAGTGTGATATTACTACCTAATAGGTATTAAATAAATCATTCAAAGTAACAGTCAAATAACTTAATTCACTCATTGAGGATTGTAGCAGGACTGCCCTTTCGAGTATTTCTGTAAGCTATATTTAGTTCGGACCCTTATCGACCTCCACCCAATACCTACTCGAATGCCAGAGACATTGGTATGGTATAAGTTTTTGAACATGGGTCATAGGTATAGCTCGGACAGATCAACGAAAAACCATCACAAAATACCACCACACCTGCTAGCGACGACGCTAGCCCAATGCGGATTGGGGACTTCACATACACCTTTGCATTTCTTCATAGATGTATGCAGGTTTCCTCACGATGTTTTCCTTCACCGAAAAGCTGGTGGTAAATATCAAATGATATTTCGTACATAAGTTCCGAAAAACTCATTGGTACGAACCAGGATTTGAACCCTCGACCTCCAGATTGAAAGTCGGACGTCATAATATCTATTCGGCCACCACCGCTTTTTTACTACCTACGCAACGGATTTTGATGTGGTTTAATAGATAGAGTGATTGAAGAGGAAGGTTTATGTATACATAATTTGTTAACCCGTGCGAAGCCAGGGCGGGTCGCTATTACTTAATAAAAATGTTCTTTGAGCATGTGTAATTTCAGCTAATTCTAATGCCGTATTCCCCCGCAGCTCTCAAGGTCGCGACCACTCGTGCCTGCGGCCCTGCATTGTTCTGGCGGTAAGGGTATATTCAGGCGACCACGTTTATTTTTAACTCTGAAAGCGCTGGAGTCGTGGTTTGAGAGTAATTGGCACTAGCGTCGTGTCTACACCAACAAGCCTGAACTAAAGCTACAAAAAATTGACTTTATAACTATTGCTCACGATAAAATCCTGGCAGTATGTAGAAAGCATCGTCATTTCTGGATAAGTTTTTACCTTTAAGTGGGTTATTATAACTCCTTATTTTTGCTGTTTCTTTTGTCTAAATGCATTATTTAAAAGACCGTTCTTTTTTGTTTATAATATAACAACAGTGAACAACAGATATACTAAGCTTTTTAACCGACTTCCAAATCTAAAAGGAGGAGGTTATCAATTCGGTTGTTTTTTAACCGACTTCCAAATCTAAAAGGAGGAGGTTATCAATTCGGTTGTGTTTTTTTTTATTTTTTTTATTTTTTTTTTTATTTTTTTTTATGTTTGTTACTCCATATCTCCGTCATTACTGGACCGATTTTGAAAATTATTTTTTTGATTGTATGTATATGCATACAGATTGGTCCCGTTTTTGTCAAAACCCAGTTCTGATGATGGGATCCATGAGGAATCGAGGGAACTCCTCAAATCTTAAAGGCACACATATAGTGATTTTTGTATTTTTATCAACAAATCAAGCATATACATTCAAAAAAGTGACATTTGATGAAGTGGAACTGCTGATGATAATCAGAACGGAACTCTTCAACGATGCATAGCACACGTCTGACGATTTGTCCTCTTCGTTATGTTTGTTAAGCAAGTTAAGTTTTTAAGCTACATTTTTGTCAAGCTCGAGTGCTGATGATGGGATCCATGAGGAATCGAGGGAACTCCTCAAATCTTAAAGGCATGCGTATAGAGATTTTTGTATTTTCATCAACAAATCAAGCATATACATAAAAAAAGTGACATTTGATGAAGTGGAACTGCTGATGATGATCAGAACAGAACTCTTCAACGACGCATAGTTCACGTTTGGCGATTTGTCCTCTTCGTTATGTTTGTTAAGCAAGTTAAGTTTTTAAGCCACAATTTTGTCAAGCTCGAGTTCTGATGATGGGATCCACGAGGAATCGAGGGAACTCCTCCAATCTTAAAGGCATGCGTATAGAGATTTTTGTATTTTCATCAGAAAATCGAGCATTTTCATTAAAAACTGTCGCATTTGATGAAGTGGAACTGCTGATGATGATCATAACGGAACTCTTCAACGACGCATAGCTCGCATTTGGCGATTTGTCCTTTTCGTTATGTTTGTTAAGCAAGTTAGGTTTTTAGGCACATTTATGTCAATATCAAGTCCTGAACATGGTATCCATGAGGAATCGAGGGAACTTCTCAAATCTTAAAGGCATCCGTATAGAATTTTATATATTTTCATCAGAAAATCAAGCATTTACATTAAAAACTGTGGCATTTGATGAAGTGGAACTGCTGATGATGATCAGAACAGAACTCCTCAACGACGCATAGTACACGTTTTGTGATTTTCAATTTCGATTTTGACTTGGATTGGGCCCCGGACTCCGGACTCGGACCCGTACTCGGACTCGGACCCAGACCCGGACCTTGACCCGGAAAACCACTATGATACCTAAACTAAATCAACCACTATGACTACCATAAAATGTATACATATTATCAAATAAAGTATAAGCACCGTTAAGTGGGTTAGGCTAGTAGTTAGAGAAGTCGGTTTTTAGGGTTCCGTAGCCAAATGGCAAAAAACGGAACCCTTATAGATTCGTCATGTCTGTCTGTCTGTCTGTCCGTCTGTCTGTCCGTCCGTATGTCACAGCCACTTTTCTCCGAAACTATAAGAACTATACTGTTGAAACTTGGTAAGTAGATGTATTATGTGAACCGCATTAAGATTTTCACACAAAAATAGAAAAAAAACAATAAATTTTTGGGGTTCCCCATACTTCGAACTGAAACTCAAAAATTTTTTTTTCATCAAACCCATACGTGTGGGGTATCTATGGATAGGTCTTCAAAAATGATATTGAGGTTTCTAATATCATTTTTTTCTAAACTGAATAGTTTGCGCGAGAGACACTTCCAAAGTGGTAAAATGTGTGTCCCCCCCCTGTAACTTCTAAAATAAGAGAATGATAAAACTAAAAAAAATATATGATGTACATTACCATGTAAACTTCCACCGAAAATTGGTTTGAACGAGATCTAGTAAGTAGTTTTTTTTTATACGTCATAAATCGCCTAAATACGGAACCCTTCATGGGCGAGTCCGACTCGCACTTGGCCGCTTTTTTTTCTATTAAAGATTATTTTTATTTTTTTTATTTTTTTTTTATGTTTGTTACTCCATATCTCCGTCATTACTGGACCGATTTTGAAAATTATTTTTTTGATTGTATGTATATACATACAGATTGGTCCCGTTTTTGTCAAAACCCAGTTCTGATGATGGGATCCATGAGGAATCGAGGGAACTCCTCAAATCTTAAAGGCACACATATAGTGATTTTTGTATTTTTATCAACAAATCAAGCATATACATTAAAAAAAGTGACATTTGATGAAGTGGAACTGCTGATGATGATCAGAACGGAACTCTTCAACGATGCATAGCACACGTCTGACGATTTGTCCCCTTCGTTATGTTTGTTAAGCAAGTTAAGTTTTTAAGCTACATTTTTGTCAAGCTCGAGTGCTGATGATGGGATCCATGAGGAATCGAGGGAACTCCTCAAATCTTAAAGGCATGCGTATAGAGATTTTTGTATTTTCATCAACAAATCAAGCATATACATAAAAAAAAGTGACATTTGATGAAGTGGAACTGCTGATGATGATCAGAACAGAACTCTTCAACGACGCATAGTTCACGTTTGGCGATTTGTCCTCTTCGTTATGTTTGTTAAGCAAGTTAAGTTTTTAAGCCACAATTTTGTCAAGCTCGAGTTCTGATGATGGGATCCACGAGGAATCGAGGGAACTCCTCCAATCTTAAAGGCATGCGTATAGAGATTTTTGTATTTTCATCAGAAAATCGAGCATTTTCATTAAAAACTGTCGCATTTGATGAAGTGGAACTGCTGATGATGATCATAACGGAACTCTTCAACGACGCATAGCTCGCATTTGGCGATTTGTCCTTTTCGTTATGTTTGTTAAGCAAGTTAGGTTTTTAGGCACATTTATGTCAATCTCAAGTCCTGAACATGGTATCCATGAGGAATCGAGGGAACTTCTCAAATCTTAAATCCGTATAGAATTTTATATATTTTCATCAAAAAATCAAGCATTTACATTAAAAACTGTGGCATTTGATGAAGTGGAACTGCTGATGATGATCAGAACAGAACTCCTCAACGACGCATAGTACACGTTTTGTGATTTTCAATTTCGATTTTGACTTGGATTGGGCCCCGGACTCCGGACTCGGACCCGTACTCGGACTCGGACCCAGACCCGGACCTTGACCCGGAAAACCACTATGATACCTAAACTAAATCAACCACTATGATTACCATAAAATGTATACATATTACCAAATAAAGTATAAGCACCGTTAAGTGGGTTAGGCTAGTAGTTAGAGAAGTCGGTTTTTTTCTATTAAAGATTATTTAAATAAATATTGTTAACCTACAAAGTTTTGCGGGTATTGTGAGACAATAATAACAATAAAGGTGGGTGTCCAAAGACAAAGGTGGCATTGATGTGACGCTTAAAATATCATATTGTTTTATCGCCATTTGTATAAAGTCCACGTGTAACCTTGATAAAGAGACGGGACAGTTAAAAATAATATTAATTGAAATCACTCATGTACAAGTTAAGCGGGTTCCATTTGTTTTGCGAGAGAACAATATTCAAATTTAATTAATTAATCAATACTTCAAAAAGCCCGGCCTCAACGGCATTCCGATCGATTCGGCAACTCGCACAAAGCTAAGTTATTTAATATTCGCCACACTCACGAGCCCTATATCCGGGTGTTCCAATGGGAAATACCCGGGCAACAGGCACACATGCCTAGTTTGCCGTTCAAACATTTCATAAGGCAATAAAAAGCTTTATGTAACATGCGTTACGTTGCGTAGTTGCCGGTTGATAACGGTTAAAGCGCTTTATATGTTGACTGTCATTTGGCAGAACTTCTGCGCATTACTAAAGGGTACGATCTCCTCTCAGAAACTTTTAAACTAAGGTCCTCATTAGCAATATCCAAACATTTAAGCATGATTAACCCTCATCGTAGTCGAATGTCGACATGACTCATGTTGGTTATAAAAACATTTTCGCGACTAAAAAAATTGATTTAGATTGAATTGAATTTGAATTAGTATCAAATTGATTTGTATTCTACTAATAGGTAAGTTAAATATGTACCGACTGTGCATACATATTTCAGGATTCACGCTTTCAGTTCTCTATAGAGAGCATCACTTGATCATCGATCACCTGTCATAGAAAACAATGTGTCGGAAATATCGGAAGCCTCGGCACGGACCCGTACCTTACTAGCATAAGTCATCCTTTCAGCCATCCACTGTCAGTTTTTGTTATGCTTTGGAGCTACTGGGTAAAAATATACACTAAAATAGTGATATTCTGCTCAAATTTACTTCTTAAAAAATACAGATCCGTACAAAGACAGTCCATAGCTCATTCTAATCATATAAAAAGCTGCCCTTGTCCTAGTCTTTCAGCATATTATGCAACGGGCGGTGATAAATGCCCGGGTCAGTGTCCTTCATCTGTATTCACCCGGCCGGTCTCATCAGACCGCGCGGTGCCCGGGCGCCCTGGCGTTGGTGTCGGGATAACTAAGGTTAGATAAATGATGGACACAGATTTTTGGACGTTATTGGTGCGCTTTGGCTTGGCTTATCGTCAGCTTTTTTGTCTAGGTTAAATGGAATGGGACTTATGGGACAGACTATCATTTCTGTATTTCCCATGTACATGAACATCGTTCGCAAATACGTAATTTCATCCAGTTATTAAAGCCAGTCAAACGTGTGGTGTGTGCCTGTACTATACACGAGTGTTTTGTGCATTAGCTAAAAGCCAAATATTTTTTATTAATTTTATATTGGCTGTAAAATGTGAAAAAAGTTCATTTTACAAATTTCATAACGAAAATATGCATCAGCAGATCTAAAAAACTTCTTAATTCAAATCAGCACCCTTTTAAAAATTGGGTTGATATATTACGAGTATAACGTGCGAAAATGACCTGACGTTTTCGTGATAAAAGGATGAGGAATTGTGGGATTATTCAGAAGTTAAAATCACGATACCAATGTCATACCAATCTCAGCGCGTCCTGGGTTATCCCGATTTTTTCCTACTTTGGAGCCCTTCCGGTAATGTCTGGGTGACGTGTTAAATTAAAAAAGGCCCAAAAAGGGTAAATTCCGGACAAATTTGGAGCATTCCACTATTAACGCTACCCTTTGAACATTTCCGAAAATCCTAGGATTTTTTTTGGCCTTTTAATATATTGTTTATTTTTTTATAAATTCTTTGTTTAACATAATTTACAAGGTACGTACTTAATCTAGTGTAAAATAAGCTACAGTTACTGTACATTTTCATCCTAGATGACAGTAATAACAATAAATTAAATATTCCTTAAATATGTACTATATTCTATGTATATGCTTACACTTTGGTACTTTCATAGGTATTCAAATGTCCATTTACGATCCTCATACAAAAATATGATAAGTATTCGATTTTTTTTGCAATGTGGAAAGTTCGTAAATTTTTAAACTTTCCGAAAGCACTTCAGTAGATGTGCGTCAAAGATGTGTTTACATATTTTGCCTTATTACGAAGGAGTAAGGCGCAATAGTGTAAGCATATCTTTGACGTCGAATGTACCTATACTTATATTGATATCATATATTTTACATCTGAATATGCCAGTAGGAGTTCACCCGCCTGATTAATGTCCGGATCGCATCACTCAAGCAATATCCGGGTTCCCGGTACGTTACCCGTCGCAGGTAACGGAAATGGAATAATTTTTCATTCTCTCGCGTGATTAATTAACGGTTGCGTTCATTTTTAGATGGGTTGTCGTCCGTTTTGCGAACACACTAACTAGAATTTTGAAGTCTTTAGGTAACTCGGTTTTAATTTAGAACAATCCCGTTATTTTGTAAAGGTAATAAATATAAAGTGCTGTAAGCTACGTATATGCAGGCCTGATGGTAAGCGGTAACCGCAGTCTGGACGCTTGAAATGCTAGAGGTGTCACACTCACACCTAAAGGTGGTACACCCCATTTTCGAAAAAAAAACAACGGGTTGCACTCAGGGAGTGCCGGCAAAAGTGAAAACTCAATGACTAGTGCAAAATGCACTATGTATAATTGAGGTTAAAGCCATCTAGCGTTAGCGTTAATTACTTGCACCCCTAAGCTAGCACATCACTATTAGTACTCGAGTTATATTAATACCAGTTAGAGAGCGAAACTCACTAGATGGCATTTAAATGATTTAAATTGATGGATGGATTTTATTGATTTAAATGCCATCTAAATGAGTAGCCATCTAAATCTTACGGTCACGTGATCATCTTACGCTGTCTCGAGTTTAACATTTATTCCCTCAAATAGTGCACAGCGCCGTTAAAGAAGTTTTCACTTCAAAAACCTGTACAGATCGTAAATTACCCTGTCTTTTTAATGTCTTGCCATCTTATTGTACATATATTGTTCCAGGATTGGCCAAGCAAACGGATATGTAGATAAATATGTTTAACTTTTGAAAGACTCAAGATTCTCCAAATGGCGTGACATAAGACAAACGTCCGCGTGACAAACGACATCTGTAACGAGATCTTAAGGGCGTAGCCGAGTTGGTGTGTGAAACGTGATCTTTATGTTAGCAAAGTTTACTATTAGGGAAATATTTGCCTGCCTTTCTTGTAACAAGTGGATGTTGTCTGTTTATGGAGAGGAATGCAAAAATCATTATAGGTAGTATGGTATTTTGCTAGCGAACTATTTTATTTTAATCATCATCATTGGCCTTAAAGTCTTTTACAGACTATATAGAAACAGTGTCTGGTAGCGACAACGTTTTTCGTGCCAATACGGGAGCGGTAAATAAATACGCCCACAAGCCTGGCAGGTGTAATTTGCTCGTATCATGTAACTAATATTTAGATTATTTAGTTGTGTGTCGCTAGATCGTAATTTTACCGAAATTGTTAATCCTTACAAATTTTGATAAAAAAAATGATAAATCACAAAGCTTCTCGGGTAATCTAACCTTGTTAGATAAAAAAAATAAGTATTTAACTCTATTCACCCACTGTAGAAGTTAAAGGATTCTTCTATGTGAGGTACGCCATTCCTTGGCTCGGCTCTTCGCTTATCCTCATAAATTTAATTCCTGCGATATTTTATACCACTAATAATAACAATTTAAGCACAGTAAGCACCGCTACAAGTGCCTGCAAATTACCATATAATTTGTGCTCAGCCCGTATAGAAACGTCGCTTTGTCCTTTTTCCGAGCCGCTTTTCCCTCATTACTCAGAATTAGCTTAAACTCCAGAAAAATAATGCGGGAACCTTCACAGAATGAATATTCAAGATGGCACCGACACGGGCACGCTGTAGCCGGGATAATTAAAAATAATTTCAAACCCCTGACCTTATATTAAATTAATAATTCAACGCGTTTTTGAAAAATCTCAAAGGAATTAATTTGAACAGCGATACGCCGGGCTGCCGTTCAAGCTTTTATGCTATACTTAGCTGATTAGATTATTATCCAATTTGGCGTCGAGCATAACGTACCTGAAACGAGAACGTGCATGTATTAGTAGAGAACAAAAACTAACAAAAAATATTAAATGACAAAATAACATGACATTAATTGATAACAATCATGAAAAGGACGCATCAGAACAAATAACGATTCATATCCATTATCGAATAAACTGAAAACCGGTTATTGTGTTGGAAATCGTTTAATCCGGCGAGTCGAGCCATCAAGCGATAATCACCGTCCGAATTTAAATGGAGCTGTTCGCGAGTCCGATTATCTTCCAAGTCCACTCCCGAAATGTCACGGGTCACAACATACGCCCCCTGAATTCGCAATCTTCCTAATAAACTCCCGGCCATTTAATGTTCGAGCGAGTGAACTTGTTACTACGGCTTCAATCTCGTTATCGTAGCAAGATTGTAAAGTTGTTTGTTTTTCGGAAGCAGTTCAGAGATTTAAATTATATTAAGCAGGTAAGCTCCAGAAGTGCCGTGAACGCTTTTCCTTTATAGTTTTTTGCGATCTCTAAGAACTAAGCAGCCATTTTCTCTGTCCCGGGTCTGTGCGAGGCAAGCGAGGGAGATAACTTTGTTCGCGCCGAGCGAACATACTCCGCAAAGCTGCATAACAAAATAAACCATTGCAAAGATGTGACATAGTATCGCTCGCTAGCGCGGTTGGGCTCTCAGACGGAAAAGCGGAAAATATATGTTTTTCTCTTTTTTATCGTTTTAAAAAGCATTCAAAGGCGGTGCGGAATCATCCCATCGGCTACGAGAAAATAGTTGCGAGAATCTTCAATTCAGATTTTATGAAACGTGACTTGGAACAGTTTTATTCGACTACGATATTTTTTTTACTCCAATTCAATGTGGCGATAAAGCTATTTAATTCTCTGGAAAATTAGAAAAATTTTCATTGTGGTTTTTCTGTGTGACTCGTAATAAAAAGCAAAACAGTCGTAAAGTAAAAGTCCTCGAGAAATATTCTTATAAAATCATAGACATCGCTCGGAATTTCATCTCCTTTGTAACTCGAGTAGAATAAACAGAAACAAGGTTAACAGGATTTGTGCGAAATCTTCAAGGGCTTGAATATCAGTATTTGGGGTCTTGCTTTCGCTTAACATACATCAGAAGTCGGCATAACAAAATGCTAAGTAGGTATAATACCAGTAAGGTAAACAAAATTGGGAATACTCCCAGGGAAACATTTAAAGAAACATTTCACGCGGAAGCTTCGATATCCTTGTTCAGGGAAATAATACTTGGAGTCATGCATTGTAGTCGTCTTTCTTAAGGGCTATGACATAGCTCAGCCTAAGGTAAAATTTTCCCAGGCTTGTTAACTTTTCAAGAGCTGGTAACTCCCACAGCTATTAAGTATAATGATAGCCTTAGACCGAAAGACCCTGCGGCCGTAGGGACGCCTCCTTAATTAAAAAAGGGACCTAATAAAATTTCTTGGCGCAGTCCCGCAAATTGAGACTGAATTTCATCACGGCCTAGACGCGGAGGCATTAAAAATGTAAAAGGAGTATATTAATTTAATATAGAATGAGGGTATCATCTTGGGTCGTCCCATTCGTTTTTCGTCAAGTTCTTAAATTAGTCCTATTCTGCTTTCGTCACTCATTCTACATTGAAAGCCACTGACGATTGTGACGAATGTAGAAAGAGTGACGAAAGCAGAATAGGACTAATTTAAGAACATGACGAAAAACAAATGGAACGACTCAAGATGATACCAGAATGAGGCATGCTGCAAATCTTTATGATGCTTACACGGTTTTTGTATTACTTATAACAAAATACACGTTTTAATATTATTATATTGTGAATTTCGTATATCCTCCACTTGTACAGATTCACATTATAATATTTACAACACATCATGCTTATGACCACGCATTGGTAATTTTTGGCAACGTTTTTATAGAAATACTTTTATTTCAAATACAATCTCAAATTCAATTACTTACCTATATGTATAGGTAATAATCAAAACAGAAAATTCTTACGAACTAAAATCTAACACAAAATACACCATGTATAAAAAACGTAAGTAAATATGTATTCAATATTTAAACAAAAACAAAAACAGATAAATAAACATACTCGTATACCACAAAATGTTCAACTAATGTATAACCATTAGAACCAAATTAATATACTTCAAAACAACAGATAACCAGCAAAACAGGGATGCCAATTACGTAGACTAGAAAAAAAACCTCCAGCTAAACTAGGGCGGGCATAACCGGGAGTTGGCGTCCTATATGTGTTGTTGGCAACCCTGGCCCGATGCCAGGACAGTCCGACCTGGATGCTGTTTTGCCAAAAAATAGGCTTTTGCGCATTGGGACCAAATCGAAATGGTTTCGAGGAGATTAGTCGGTTTGATTTAGATAACTGTGTTATACGTTGGTACCAATTAGACAAGTTAACAGAAATATAAACAGTTTAGTAATAGTACGATCAGCGATGCGATCAATTCATAATATTTATTATTGTAACGAACAATATAAATTACTCATTCTTAAGTTTTTAAGAGATCTTTTGCCTTGAATTGAAAGTATTTTCGAATACCTAATGTTCATTTATTTTTATAATATTTACTCGTATGTATTTCGTTGTGTGAGTAGTGAGTACCCACAACACAAGACGAGTCTTCTTAGGCTTACCGTGGGTCATTTGTGTAAAAAATGTCCGATTTTTTTTAAAGATGGTTGAAAGTTATATAACAAAGCTGTATTTTATGTTTTCTCACAGTAGCATAAATTGCAAACCTGTCCGTATGGCAGTAAAAAATACTAAAATCGAAGTACCTAAACAGAAACAGAACTCATCAATTCAAACGATCGACGTCGTCGTACAACAAAACAAGGAAATATAAAATTACGCTTTAAAAGAGTACGAGTGACTTCTGAATCCATTTTTTTCTTATTGGCCGGTCTCCTTCCGTCGCGGCGGAAATGAGTTGCCGTCTTGCCCCCACCTCCCCCGGGACGAGCAAACCGCACCTCATTATTAGCCTGTCGGAAAATCCATTTGAACCCATTTTCCCCGCTAGAATATACACTTGACGGTTTTAAACGAATTTTCAAGTAGAAATGGCGGCAGAAAGGGTGCAACAGTGTTTAGTAGTCTGGGTGTAGTTCCGTGTCTAAGTTGGCATGAACTTTCGAACACGCTTGTCGACTTTTAGCTGTAGCTTGTCTGAGCTTGAAGTAGCCATGTTAGTCGAGTCTGTATAGTTTGTTACATATTAAGATTCCAGAAAAAATGGGGAAACGGTGAATAATGCAGTCAAATATTTACAATGATTTTAAGTATTTTAACGTATCATTGTTGAAATAACATAACGCACGAACAAACGTAATTGTCAAAAGTTTAGCAAAAAGCGTACAGCAATAAATACTTCCCGCCCACGGGATACCGTAAAAAAGCTTCGAACGCGCCAGACGAGAGCTCTCGCGAAATCCAATTACAAATTCAAAGCACGGTCAACGCCGTCCATATAAATTCTGCCAAAACAATAATAGATGCGAGGTCCTTCAGCTGTATCACCCGATACCCTCGCGCCGCTACACCATTGCAAACCTTATCACCTCCACCACGTCCAATTTTCTCCAAAAACCACTAAATTCCGGTTGTCAAATCTAACTTGGTAGTTTCACGCCCTTGTTAATCCAAAAAAATATGGCGCAGCGATTTGGTGAAATTAAAAGCGTACCTTGGATTGTGTCCAGCCCCGTCGCTGCCAAATCCGGGCATAAAGTCTATTTAGATTTATAGGGTTTTTTGTAATTTTATGGCGCTGCAAATCTTTTGAATTATGCGCCGTAGCAGGAGGGCATAGGAAGTGAGTGAGATAGGCGAGGAGGAGGCACAAAACGCTAGTGCCACGAGCCCTCGAGTCGCGTGCCGTCGAGGGCCGGCAGTGATTAGAGCGCGCTAACAAAGCGCCGAGGGCTCTTAACCTACATGCTCCGTTTCACAGCGCCGTGCGACACTCCGCGAGACCGCTGCGAGCCTGGTAGCCAGCCACTCGCCGGCGGCTAATCTCACTTACACCACATTCTTTTTTCCTTATAGAATCATTCGCTATCTTGATCCTCGAGTGCCAGTTTGTACCACACTTCCATTCCCTTAAAAAGACGTTTACGAGACGACCCAGATATAAGGCAGAACAAGGAATATTATATTTAATATATGGCATCCAAAAACCTAAGGCATAGTCGTATTCAACTAAAAGGGCGTTCATCACCCAAACGACTTCTCATAAAGCGATACATAAAACAGCAGATAGACGAGCAGCTGGAGTTATCCTTGAAACATATTTTCCGTTTTATTTTACAAAAGTAGGAGTAGCTTTATGGGTGCGAGTCTGGCACCAGACAGCCGCCGACACAAACACGAGTATATCGATTTGTTCATTTGCAGTATCGAGTCACAATATTGATTCACGCTGGCAAGTCGTCAAGCAATAAAGCTGTTATCTCGCTCGTTTGCGACGGCGGATCCGCGATATGCGCGCTCGTCAGCTCCCTACGTCTTCAACTACCCGTAATTACAAGTCGAAGGTGCGAGGCAACTTTACGCCCGTAATTTGTTCCCAAACTTGCCTAACGTTCCCTCTGACAAGATAAATTCATTAAAGCTTCCCTGTTCGTAATAGAATACGCGGATCGTTACCTAAACTCGTTGATGTGCATTGAGTGTAATAATTGTACGTCTTATCTTTATTAGTGTAATAATTTACGTCAATAAAGTGTAATAATGAATAACTATTTCGTGCCATCGTGTAATTAAAAGCATTTGATGGCATTCATGAAAATGTCTTGTAGTTTTGAGCGATTTTCTCGACCTCGGAAAGCAACGGTATCCGTACTGATAATTTGAGAGAGGCCAGGGTGATTAGTGTGGGTTATTTCCGATTCTATTCCTATCGAGAACATTTATGTAACCATGTAACCCAATCGAAAACATCTCTAATCTACCGTGACTTAAAAGTTACCTACTATAGTTAGATATACGAGAATAAAAAGTGATGTTTATGACAACATATATTGCAACAATTAAGAGTGTCAGATAGTAAACACACAAATAAATAATGCGTACTTATTTATCACAGATAAGCTAGAAACATTTCAAGCTGGAATCCAATTAACTAGTTAATTAACTACCCCTAACCCTTTCCTTCCCCCTTTAAAAGGTATTTATTCTGCTTTCGCGCTGTAGTTTTTCTAGTATTTAGCCTCCTGCCTTGTCGTTCCGCTAAGAAGTTCTTAAAAGGATTTAAATAGCTCTTATCCGAAGAAGAATTAAGCCAGGCGAGCTTCATACAGCTATAACACTATCCTTTATGTACTTTTTGCGATAACAAATAACATATTTGTTGAGATATATTTCTTACACATCTCCCATAAAAAATAGTTTTTATTACATGCATAATACAGGGTGTCCCAAGAAGTAGTGATATACTGAAGCTGGGAGGTAGAGGACCTAGAGGGCTATCTGAATCACCCCCATGTATGTTCCGCGATTTTTCGTATTTTCGAAGTTATGATTTTTTTTTAATTTTTCACCTATCGCCGAGTACGATGAGATTTTTATTTATGGTGACGTGAATTATTGCGGTAGATACTTGATTTTTTTTGTGTGCTAAGCTGATAGATAGGCCAATTCAGTATGGTAACATTTACTATCGTTAGATCTCTGAATGGACTTAAAAAAAATTTAATGCCAAGAAAGATAAAATTACCCAGTATGTTTTATTTTTCTAAGCGCCCTTGAAGTTGTGAACATACTGGGTAATTTTATCTTTCTTGGCATTAATTTTTTTTATTTCCATTCAAAGATCTAACGATAGTAAATGTTACCATACTGAATTGGCCTATCTATCAGCGTAGCACACAAAAAAATTCAAGCATCTACCGCAATAATTCACGTCACCATAAATAAAAATCTCATCGTACTCGGCGATAGGTGAAAAATTAAAAAAAATCATAACTCCGAAAATACGAAAAATCGCGGAACATACATGGGGGTGATTCAGATAGCCCTCTAGGTCCTCTACCTCCCAGCTTCAGTATATCACTACTTCTTGGGACACCCTGTATACGTTTTATTTTTTAATACCATTGGGAGGAGGGGTAAAATCAGGTTCCCTAGTTAGTCATAGGGGTGACCGGACTGAAAAGGTTAGGAACCACTGCACTACGTCATATGTTTACGTAGGGGGCGGCCACATTTACATTGGACAGTACTAAAATAGAGTGTGGGCTACTGGACTGGTCACCGGGGACGGGAACTAGCTTTATTTCAAGTTTGGAATACCTCGTTTTGAAGTTTTAAGTGGGTACCTAAATTGAGGTGCGGTTTGTTTGACGGTGTTAGCAGAAAAGGTATACAAATTAATTCAGGGATGTTTGCTCTATACACAAATTTTAGACTGGAAGCTATTTTGCTGAACTAAGACTACCTACGTAAATCCTAGTAGGTATATTTACGGAGAATGTATGTTGCTTGTGCTTTATATTATATTAAGTAGAATATTTGCCTACACAACATACAGCATACCTCCAGTTAGCGCACGTAGTTCGTGGATTTGAAAGCTGAGAAAGTGGGAGAGGGTAAGCTTGAATGAGCGCCAGGGTACAAAGATGTGGTTGATAAGGAAAGTTTTATTTTGTTTCCTCGAACTTCGTGTGCGAACTGTACGAATGTTGATAGCTTGTTGATGGATTATACTAGGTAAGTATGATACTATAAATCTATGTGGTGGCTTGCTTTCAAACCGACTTATTTTTAAAACAAACACATAAAGAGAATATTATACAGGCCACAAAATTCAGGACGAAAGCTGTACTAATATAATTGGCCACCTGAGATGAGAGTCCTGAGACTCGAATTGCCTAACAGATGAACAAGTTTTGTATGAATATAATTTGGTGAAACTACTTTTCTAGCGTCGTGGAAAGCATTTAAAATAGTCTGGATAGAGCAGAGGACTTTACGACGGGCGTAAAACTACCTTCCACGTTGAAATGCTTCTTTATGATTTGAAATGTCTCTTACAGTTTATTAGCGAGTAGTGGAATTATGTTGTCTTGGAAATGAGGATTCCTTTGAAAATTGACGCACGTGTTGATATTACACATTAATTGAGAAATCAAAGAAGATGTTATCAGCTCAGCTCGGTGAACTATATAAATAAATCTATGTTAGGTTTAATTCACGACTGTCAACATCAAAATTTAAATGGCCTTGCCGGAAGGTCAAAAAACGTGCAAAACCAGAATTATTTGCATTTTGTGTTGTTGCTTAAACCCAAACATTAAAAGCAATTGGTGTCATACCAACATTACCTACTCCAAGATAATTAAAAAACCTTAAGTAAATTCGCGCAACAATGATTTATATAAGTAGGTTTGCTTATTTTTTCTAAGCAGATATCTAACCAGCGGCGATCAACAAAAAGCCAGTATCGATGATCGAGATTTTTCACTGCAGGCAGTTTCTACATCAACACAAACGATCTTGCGCGATTAAATAGTTGATTGCTGGTTGCTGCTCTCCACCGGTCATATATTATTTATTTAATCATACAATTTTTGCTCTAACATGCCGCCACAGACAAGACATCCTCTAGACTGAGCATAGTAACGCTACCCCCTCTGTCACAAATATACGGTAGTTTTATTCCATCTTCGAGTCAAGTGTCAGAATCCCATGCCGTGATTGGTCCGTGTCTTTGAACGGACCAATCACGGCACGGGATTCGCTCACCTCGTCCCCCGCATCCCAGTATTTTTGGCAGCATCGGTTTCATGAAATAATTGCTCTAAACTCCGTCTAGAGGATTCCTAGTCTATGCACGCCGCTAACATCAAAAACCCCGCTTCGTTTCCTCGCCAGTTAAAAAGCAGCTTTCCTAATAAATAGCACAGGTAAAATAAGCCTAAATATGGCAATTTGGCGGCAAAATATGTACATCTATAAAAAAATAGTTTATTACCTTTATCTTGCCACTAGAAATGAGGATCTACCGAGTCCTATCAACATTTAGGCGTCCTAACCCCTTTTTGGGGGGGTATGAGCAGGGGGTTCATTTAAAAACAATCACGTTTCACAAACTAGGCAGGTGAGGTATCGTTTTCGTGTATTTTTTTGCGCTGAATCGAATGAGACCACACTCATACTTATACGATCAGTATTTTGCAAGATATTTATGATTTATGTTGAAAAAATGGAAAAAACACGTTTGTGTTTTATTATTTTGAGTACCTAAGTATTCTTTTTTTCATATTTCATGCTCTGAAATTAAGTCATTGTTGTTAAAAGCCAATAGAATGTTTCTTGTAGCGGTTGATCTAATGGATCCCACCTAGCCCACCTCCGCTTCAATCACGGCCTGCGCTTGTTCCGGCGATTATGTCGGCTAAATTAAATCGCAATCGCGCTGTAATCTGATTGGACCGAGTGGGCCGACCCTGGCCGGCTGATCCTGAAGGATCTAATACGTGAGAGATTTATTTTAAACTACCTTTTAGCTTTTATTTAGCTTCCGGTTATTTTGGGTTAGTTTTAATAGTTACTTGCTCAGAGAGTAGTAGCAAGAAAACCTTAATTTAGTTGTACAAATTTTGTTACACTATTACACTATTGATCAAAATGAATGTATGCATATGCATAGGTATAACGCATGTACAGTTAAAAAATAACGATCAGAGTATGTGAGTCAAAATAATATGTGAATACACGACAACATGTCCATATTCATCACTTAAATGTATGGCAGTCGTCAACTGTGCGCTTCTCCAGAAACTCCCTTTTCGCTCTAAAAAATGGTGTATAAAATATTAATTAACAAAAACCTTGAATAATGCAGTCCTTAAATCAACTTTATCAAGCGAACCTATTCAAATTCAAAGGCTTCTACTTCAAAACAAGATTGACAAGACGTCAAACTTTGAAACATTTTCTTATTTATCGACCTGTTTTCCGGCTTAAAAGTACTGGAGCAGATAATTAATTACCTACTTTCCTTCGGAAATACCTTATCAAGCGTAATTATTTATATGTTGTGCATTGTGTTTGAAGGTAATTCTTGTAAATTAAGAAAACACGAATTAGTACTGACAACCAAAGTTGAACTATTAGCAGTGGAATCTAACATTTTTATTACATTTCTTTTCCTTCCACATAATATTCCAGTCGTAAATGTAGATTTACAATATGAACTTTTATTGGGGCATATTTAATGTAATTTCTACTCATTAACCAAGATCTCAGTAGTTTCGACAGCTCGGTGGACAGACACAAAATAAGAATACCTCAGACCTCCTTTTTGGTACACGGGTAAAAAGCTTGGCACACAATTCATGAACCCACATTCCTTTGTTAGCTAATTTAAACTTGCGAGGCGACTCGTATATCGATTAAATTATTCTCATCCACTTATCGGCCGGCCTTCATTTCCACTGGTTCTGCTGATCGAAGGGCATTTGTTAATATTTATACATATCTTTCTAGATACCTATAATTTTACGGTTTCACTCGCAAACTGTGTATTACCTACTGTTACAGAAAGCCCATAAGTATCCATTTTCGAGCACAGAGACTGGTATAATTATAGAGAGCTGTAGTTAATATGAACGATATTAGTATTATCCACGGAAGTTAAATACCTACAATGAGTTTGAATAATAAGAGTAAGAAACTTAATACATAATTTTAATCTCAAAAAAGGTGAAATTTACTACATTAAATACAAATGTTTAAGAAAGCACCAAACTGTAAAAAATTACAAACCTCTATTTATTGACCAATCCTATAAATTCTCAAAAGCAATCGGTTGGTAAAGACATGTCTGCAGCAGTCGTGGGCAGCCATTGGCCGCGCTGGCAATGGCTTGTCCTGGACATGAACGATAATTGGTAAACTCGGCCATTGGTCATTTCAAAGTCAAAGTGATAGCTTAAACCTTATAGGGGTTCATCAATTATTTGTATGTATGACGAATTCAGGACGTTCTAGTACAGATCATCCGTCTTTACTTTAATCAGTTTAGGGTTATTGATTTACATAGAAATGTATACCTATTATAGTAGAATTAATCTGTAATCTAAAAAAACATTAGTTGGTTTAAGTACCTACTTAAAAATATAGAGCAGATAATTACGTGAAATAAACTCTTATGTAGAAACGTTAAAATAAGTTTAAATAGTTATTTTCGATATAAGTGCGAAAAAGAGGAAATTCGAAACGAGTGGCGATAAATTAAAACACGACCGAAGGGAGTGTTTTAAATCGACACGAGTTGCGAATTACCTATTCGCACGTGTATCGAACAACGTTTTACAGTACATATGGCACTTTAAAGTTTCGACATACGCACGAAAAGTGCTATTTTACGCACTAGTGCGGAAAAGTAGCCCCATATGTACTGTAATAAAGTTTTTAACTCACGAAAGTAGAGTTAATCTCGAGTTAAAATCGAGTAAAATTTAACGAGTCTAGTATACATAATTCTTAGAACCTAAAAATATGATACTTAAAGAATTTAATCAAATAACCCAAAACAGATATATGTGTTCTTCTAAAATAATTCTCAAAGGCATAATTTTTTTTTTTTTTTTTTATTAAAAATGGGCTTACTCATGGCCACAGACTAGCCGGGGCGAAGACGTGGCCTACGATGGAGCGAGTCTGCCCAGAAGGTGCCTGTTCACCCTTGATTTGAAGGTTGCCGGGTTATATGAGCTCGGAAATATAGACGCCGGCAAGGAATTCCATTCCTTACAATATCACCTACTTTAACAAATGTAATACAATAACTTATGAAGAAGTTGTAGAAGTGTCTCAATACCTACTCGTCTATCCTTTTGCTCAACTACACTTACTACGGGTATATGTATATTAATTTTAAACCGCATATCCCAAAGTACCCTCCAAGCGTATTTCAAACAAAACCGTGAAATTTCTACGTAGCGACGCTAACTCGGTAAAGTAATTCCACAATGCACGTAAACCGCGTTCGCGAAGGGAAATTATTTAGCGCAATTTTCTTTTCAAGTGGCGTGGTTTGAATTCATTTTTCAGGCCTTAGAATGATCGCACGGGGAGAGGGTGTGTGGGTTGGCTTGTAAGTACGCGTGATTGTTACTTGGTACTTACTTGATAAATTGTTGTATTCATTATTTAAAGGGTTCTAACTCGTTTTTAGGGTTCCGTAGCCAAATGGCAAAAAACGGAACCCTTATAGATTCGTCATGTCTGTCTGTCTGTCCGTCTGTCCGTCTGTCTGTCCGTCCGTATGTCACAGCCACTTTTCTCCGAAACTATAAGAACTATACAGTTGAAACTTGGTAAGTAGATGTATTCTGTGAACCGCATTAAGATTTTCACACAAAAATAGAAAAAAACAATAAATTTTTGGGGTTCCCCATACTTCGAACTGAAACTCAAAATTTTTTTTTTCATCAAACCCATACGTGTGGGGTATCTATGGATAGGTCTTCAAAAATTATATTGAGGTTTCTAATATCATTTTTTTCTAAACTGAATAGTTTGCACGAGAGACACTTCCAAAGTGGTAAAATGTGTGTCCCCCCCCCCCCCCTGTAACTTCTATAATAAGAGAATGATAAAACTAAAAAAAATATATGATGTACATTACCATGTAAACTTCCACCGAAAATTGGTTTAAACGAGATCTAGTAAGTAGTTTTTTTTTATACGTCATAAATCGCCTAAATACGGAACCCTTCATGGGCGAGTCCGACTCGCACTTGGCCGCTTTTTTTATATAATTCACGTTAAAACAGACACCCCTGCACCTTCTCCTCTATTGCCAATGACTTAAGTTTAAAGGTGACATGTCAGGAAGCTGCGAAATTGCATGGATATATTACGAATGAATTCATTCATAAATTGGCCATACAATTATGCCGTTATACGGCTGGGTGTACTGAGACTCGCACTTTAATATAAGTAAATTAGGCATCATACGTCATCATTTGTATCGATTGGGAGAGCTGCATGCGCTATTTCAAAACCACAAATTTGATGATTTGATTTTTTATGTGTCCATTTAAATCATATACTTTACTCAAAATATGTAAAATCATCATCATCGATACCAATATTGTCCCACTATATTACCTCAAATGATAAAACACCGAAATCCGTTCAAGTCCGATTCCATTTACCATCCAGTCCAGTCCAGTCCAGTCCAGTCCATAACCCTGCCATTAGCGTCAGCGGAACACGCACGTATTAATTACCCGTGTTGGCGGATTGCCTCAACATTTACTGGGCCGCCCGCCAAACCAGATCGATAGCTGTGGATCCGTTATTTATTTACGGCTCTGTATAGTAATAGATTGACTACTTAACTACCTAGTAGAGGTCTGATTATAATAGTAACCTCTTGGAAACCAAACATAAAGGCAAATGAACCACACAAAATGAAAGGGTTCTGGTTATGGACTTTTTCACCAGACCAGATACAATACAATACTCTTTATTGCACGCCTCAATAAAAGAAAACAATACAAAAAGAAAACAGACACACAAGCAGAGGTAAACAACAGGCGGTCTCATCGCTAAAAAGCAATCTCTTCCAGACAATCTTTGGAAGATACCTAAATAAATAAAATTAAGTCTCTTATGACTGTTCCGACAGTCGTGATACACTGACGGACGGTTGTTAATCATCAATAGGAAATGTGGGTGGAGTGATCGAATTGCTAATTATTAAAAAACCGGCCAAGTGCGAGTCGGACTCGCGCACGGAGGGTTCCGCACCATCAACAAAAAATAGAGCAAAACAAGCAAAAAAACGGTCACCCATCCAAATACTGACCCCGCCCGACGTTGCTTAACTTCGGTCAAAAATCACATTTGTTGTATGGGAGCCCCACTTAAATCTTTATTTTATTCTGTTTTTAGTATTTGTTGTTATAGCGGCAACAGAAATACATCATCTGTGAAAATTTTAACTATCTAGCTATCACGGTTCGTGAGATACAGCCTGGTGACAGACGGACAGCGGAGTCTTAGTAATAGGGTCCCGTTTTTACCCTTTGGGTACGGAACCCTAAAAAACCGTGTCTCTTAATATTCTGCATGGACTTGAGTTGTCCGCAACAATCACCGAACAAACTTATGTCGAAATGTCGAAATTGTAAAAGTAAACAAATTCGCGACCGATTAGACCGATTTATTCCATTCAACGAAGTATACTTACTCGAGTTACACGTTACACGTGTAGTGTACTATCAGTACTATTTCATTTTGTGTACGTGTCATTTGTGTGCTGTTGACGACAAAGCTTTGTCGTAAAGCTTGCCTATGAGGCTTGTGGTCCTAGGTTTAAAATTAAATTCTGGTAATATCACGTAGCATAGTTAGGAATTTACAAGTACCCAGAGCCTTCATAAGCTGTTTGTGTCTCTCTATGTTCGTGTATATACATGTATAGGAGTATTTATTTACTTTAACTATTTAGATATAGCTTAATGTATATCCAATTGGCTAAACTACAATTTGTGGCAATTAGGTTACGGAATTCGGAACACAGAAATGATTAACCGAAAAAAACATACAACCAAAACTAGATCTTTAAAACTACGCAACGGATTTTGCAGCGGTTTTTTAAATAGATAGAGTGGTTCAAGAGGAAGGTTTATGTATAATTTGTTAACCCGAGCGAAGCCGGAGCGGGTCGCTAGTTTAAGATATAAGAGGGCTACAATCTAAGATAAAAGCGTAGCATCTTTAAGGTCTCAATTTTTATTTTACTCTACTCTATATAGGTAGTTACTCGTTGATAGCGCAGTCTAAAAATAAAACGCGTCTTGCCTTAGTCGTTGTTTAGGGCAGCCAGTAACTAGGGCAGAAGGACCCATTTGCCGCTCCATTGGGCGTTTTGATGTGGCTTAACATATGACTGTATTGTTGATAGCGAGTTTTTATAGCCATGCTTACCCGCCCGTGTCGAAAGTGAGCGGAATTGGTGAATGAGCTGTTGTTTTGTTGGTTAACCGCGTGTTCGTACAAAACAGTATTGTTTAGCAGAATAAGCTCAAGTATGTAGTAAATACTCTTAAACATATTGAAAATGGAAAATAAAAATTAATGTGGAAGATAAAATCTGAAACCAATTATCCAAAAAATTTTTTGCAATAAGGTTTCCGAATTGTCAGTTAAGTGTTATTTTTTTCTAACACCTCTAGTCTCTCTTTAGTAATTTTATTCAGCCATATTTCCTTTATAGCATTTACCATTTTAAATCATAATTATAATATACCATTGACAAAAAGGTTTGTTAATGTCTATTGGCTACTCACATCACACTACAAAATCAGCAAACGTAAAAAGATACCCCCGTTACATTTTGCCGTGACCTATGAAATAAAAGATACTACAACACACAGGCTTTAAATGCACATACTTCCATTTTCTTTCAAACGACCAAAGACCGGTTATGCGTGCACGCATACGTCAATGCCGTCACATATGGTCCTTCGAGACCGGATCGCGATCCTGCACCGTTAACTGCGTAGGCATTCACATTGCTAACTCGCGGGCGACTTGGCGATCCAGTGTAAAGTTACCTTTACGGCTACCATCAGTTTGGCACTGACATAAACGCCGTCGAGAACGTAATTTACTTTGTATACATCTCGCTCGTACTCGCATATTAGTGCAAACGAGATGTACTTATAGAAAGTAAATTACGTTCTCGATAGCGTAAATGTCAGTTTTGACACTGTCAGTGACTCATGGTACGGGCTCTAGAGATTCGTGACAACTGTGATCTATAGTGCGTGAGATGCGCTCCAATCACCAAGACGATTGTTAAGGTCGTATCAAAATCATAACAAATAGTTAAATTAAAATCGCAATTTTTCCAAAAATGAATGAGCTAAAATAATTATTTATGTAATAATGTATAGTCAGTAAAAAACTTTCTTTTTGTGAGGTCTCATAAACTGAATTATTACAGTAATTTAAATATCTCAAAAACCGTTTTAAATTGTATAAATCCCAAATAATTAATAATGTTCATACAAAAACAACATCTGGTTACCGGACACCAAAACCAAATAAGTTCCCAGTAACCTGAAACCAGTGAGTGAGGTTTTAGGAGCATCTGTTCGGTACAATCACCCGCAGTGCGCTACTGCATGCATTACAGTTAAGTGCATACTTGCATAGGTGGTGCGATGGCTAGTGGCTACCTACATACTCGTACGTAGTGTGACAAAAAGATGAATAATTATACTTATGTAGTTAACATTTTTAAGACGTCCGCATTCGTTCGTTATAAATCTTAGTAACATTCGTACATACAGAATAGATTGTCTAACCTACTAGACACTATAATTAAGAGTTGCCAGACACATTGGATATATCAGAATCACGGGACTTTTCTTATAATTTTTTTGCCTAAATCACAATTTATCGACCATTGTAAAATTACGCGTAAACATTTTTAAATGAATTTTAACGCTCTATCAAAACATTACACCGAAAAAAATATATTCGCGAAGATATCCCACAAAAATCTGAAGCGTAGTTGCTCCGGCAAGTTTCCGGGATAATCCTCTTACCGTAATCCCGCGGGAGCTGGAAGTGTGGATAGCCTACACTACATTTAATATAGCGAGGCCATAGAGAACCAAACTGACAGGAGGCTATTGGTGCGGCTATTTGTTGTTTTCTTTTTCACAAATTGGATTATGTTTAGCCTTAGTTTGACTTTTGTATCTATGACTGACCTGTGAACCACATATGCACTAAAGTATGAATTAAGATTGACTTTAAATACACCATTAGTAGCGAAAATACTTCATGTTACGACCTACATATTTATACTTGTCTGTACATTAAACAAAGGTATCCAGTATGCACCCCAGCATAGAAGTTTGTAACCAAGGCAGGGGCCCGGGAAGCTGGGCGTTGTTTAGATACGCCAAGTTAGCATTCGCAATTTTCAACATATTGTGAAATGAAATGACATTTGTCCAACAAAGTAACAGACAAAACTACTAACTTAGTGTCGACTGTCGACGTGCAGGTACAAATATGGGGGCCTTAACAAAAACTAAGTAAGTTTTCGCTCCATCCCAAAGTAAAGGGGTGGGTAACTACGTAACTTTAAAAGGCGGGTAGGAACGTTACCTGCCAACTCGTAATGGAGGGAGATGTGTGGTATAATGGGGCACATCTGGGACGTAATGGAATATCATTATTGGCGTAAGGTGAGGGATCAAAAGTGTGTTACAGGAGCGGAACTAGACGCCTCACCCTTTATTGCCTTAGACAGTTCGGCGTTTCGTATGTGCTAGGTAAAAGGCCCTATGTTGGGACTTTCACAATAATTGGCACGTGTTCAATATTGTTACAAGGTAAATTGAGTCATTTTAACTACTTCTCTTCTAATCATTACATTTTCGTTTGGGTTCTTTTATTAGGAGAGGCCGCGTTTAGACTATTTGTAGACTTTTATGTTAATGTTAGGTCTATCTACCTACTCGTATTTCTAGACCAATTACAATGTCCTTCAGTCAGACTGAACAAATTAGGTTTACTTGGTGAAGATGGATGTAGCATTTGAGGCACGTATTTGATGGGCTAAATTAATTTTACCTACCTGTATGTAATTCAAAATTGTAGACCCTCAATTCATGGTTACAATTCGCGCACGAGCTCATTGGAATTGTAGGGAAGCTGGCTCCCCTATAATTCCAAGACGCTCAGTGCATGGCACTAAACATTATTATTAAGCATAAGAAACGAAATTTCCCTCTAAAACCAAATTCACAGTAAAAACAGCAAAATACTCTAAACTAAACATATAGGTAGAAATCTCGTATAAAAAACCTACTTTTGATCCTGAGGATCACTCGAAAATTAAAATGGGAGGTAAAAACTATAACGGAAATACTAAAGGAGGCAGAAGTTAATATAAAAACGTAGTACAGAAAGATTCTTATCTAGAAACAATCAAACACCAAGATAAGTGTCAAAAACCCTAGTAAAAACAAACTCAAATTCATCAAACAAAAGATAGTCGCACTAGTTCTGGAAATTTTCCGCTAAAAACTGTGAAGTCTTTGAATCCCGAACAGGCCGCAGAACACATCACATTTACAGTAAATAATATGTTACTCCTCGAAGGCCGCAAAAATATGTGACACGCTTTTATGGCTCTACAAATAAGATCATGCCAGATATATTTGCGACCTTCGAAGAATATCATATTATTACAGGTGACGGTACAATAAATTCCTATCCTCGTTGACGTTTCCCGGCAACGTCATCATGGTTATTCGCTTTAACTAGTCCCATTTATTTACGGTCGGCGCAGCGAAGGATGTGTTTTCATCTGTTCTTACCTCTCTGCCACTTGCTCTATTCATGTTTATTTGATTATATTATTTTGCACACTATCACAAAACTGTAATGAGACAAAAGGGCCTACCGCCAACATTGAAAAATCAAAAAACGTTATCTGCCTCTCTATAGCGCGCGCATATAAGAAATATCGCATTTCAAGTTTCGCGGTAGAGCTACAGAGGCTCCTATAAATAAATCTCTCACACAACGGTTCATCTACTTTTCTCTCTACCACACTAACGTACTAATAACACAATATAATCTATGTACTGCGGCGAGGCTTAGCTCGAACGTAATATGGTGGCGCCATCTTGCGGCCGAGGGATTAGATTCCAAAGAGTTCCCATCGTAGCTAAGTGAAATCTGGCGCACTCGCTGGCACCTCAGCGACTTGGCACAGTTGTAAATAACAATAAGGCTTAGCTCTTAGTTGATTGTGATGTAGTTTGGCCAAAGATCACTGTTACTCGATCATAGACAGAGATAATCATAGCTACTGGTTTTATTTATAATATCTGGGAGACCGAGCTATGCCACAGAATAAATAATAGTACTAAGTACAGAAGACTCACTCTCTAACAAAACGCGTCTGTTACGAATTTACGATCAGCACAGATATGGACGCTAGGTGGCGACATCGCCACGCGCGGCTTATGGCTTTCCCCAAAATTGGGGCCGAACAGATATACTTTTAGCTACCTGTAGCAAAGCGACGAAATCGCGGAGTGAGACACACCTGGCTATGCTCGGAAAACATATAAACTCAAAAATTCGCGTTATCTCAGAGATAAGTCCTAGCTAGATCGATTTTTCGCCCCCGAAAACCCCCATATAGTAAATTTCATCGAAATCGTTAGAGCCGTTCGCGAGATCCCCGAAATATATATGTATAAAAATAAATATGTAAATAAATATATATAAATAAATAAATAAGAATTGCTCGTTTAAAGGTATTAATATTATTACCTCAAAATAAGTAAAATTAAACAAATGCTGGAGTGAAAAAGCCTGATAGGCGCTCCACTCCACCAATATATTTTTATGGCACGTTATACAACCGTGATTATTAGTGAATCTATTTTCCGGACTAAACCTAAATCTCGAATATTTCAATGTATATATTGTCAGACTAATTTCCTGGTTCTCGTAAAAACCTGTCAAAACTTTATGAAACTCCAAGCACTGCCAAAGCACTTACAAATTATGAATTCTTTAACGAGATTTTTGCTCGTCTTTTACAGTTTGGCTGTAACTTTTGTTCATTAATGCAGAATAAAAGAACAGTTGTCTCCCTAGTTGATGAACCAACTGTGTCTGTTTTCTCGTTTATTTTGTAAGATGTTTCAAGAATAAAATAATAATATAGTACACAGCAACATCAAAATCCAGTAAAATCTATTTAGAAAACACATTTTCTTTTCAAATTAATCTTGGGTAGGTAATTAAACACTAGTATAGTGGTGAAACAATTATTCCGTGGGATTTCAATATCTACATTCAGTGGAAGAAATCGGATACATTTGGGGATGGGGATAACTTCAAACTTAAATGGGTCATATCATATGGTTAACCATATTGAAAAGGTTACGAACCACTGATGTAAATCACCATCTTCCACTACTTTTAAACCCATCAGAACAAAGCCGACTTTAACAAAATTTGCATATCATTAGTTATAAACAATACTTGACAAAAAACACCTCGCCGCTGTTTTCATAATAGTTTAAGTTTAACTTAATATTCTTATATAATAGTGGGTGAGATAGTTCGGCGTGGAAGCCGTTTAGCGGCGAGTCCTAATCTCTCGAGTGAGGTCAACGGCCGGCTGAGCGCATTAATTTAATTAAACAACAGTCTCATTAATTTCGCTTGCGGCGCACACTTCTTAATTTTTCGGTTGGAAGAAGTCAAAAAATTCATTCGAATTTTAAAGGTACTCTGTTGGTTACTTTTCGTTATTGGCACCTATTCTACTCTTTATTCTTCGACGCGAATCTTATCATTAACGTAATTATTGATACTATATTTTTTACGAAATAATAGGCAACCTAACCAGCAATTTAAATTTGATACGCCTGGAATAAAATCTCTAGTCACTCTGACCTAAGTGCACCTTATAGACGTAGCATCGCCTCGAGCGTAAAACGATGCAGTCACTATTATTTTCGTCTGTGGCAAAATTACACCCCGTTCTAGAAATTGTCGTGATATTCTTTCCCGAGCATCACAATCATCATTACGAATAAGTATTCGGACAGGTAATAAAAAAATATCCTCCTCAAAGGTATCCTCAAATCAGCCTCGTCGAACAATTCATCCAAGCTATTACTAGTATCCAGGGACAAATGCGCACCCATGAATCCCCGAACATGCTCGCAATTAAATCCAGAAAAGCCCGCTTTAAAAGAGTTATTGGACTCTTGGCTGTAAAGTTGCAGTCATTTGTTAGTTTTGTTACTAGCTGCATACCGTAGCAGGAGGGTTTTGTGTATCTGCATTGTTGCACGTCGTTCTTGTATTTTTAGGATACGAAATTGGTTCGTGTAAGGCTGGTTTGTATTATAAAAGAAATGGAATCGAGTGTCTTTGGGTCCTTTACTGTCTAAAACTGAATTATGGCATTTTCTTACATTTAATATGCCAACGTTTTCACTTTTTTTAAGCTGCTATTTTTTCTTTACAGGTAGGACGTGTCAGTCGCCAATGACACGAGACGCAGTTGATCTTACCTGCTTTAGTGATAATAATTATTTAGTGGCAATTTTATGCATTTAAACAAAACATAGCATGCTACACTGTAGCAAACCAAAATATATTGATCGAAGTTTCTAAATATAGCGTTTAATGGCTCGTAACAGTGTTCTGATTCACTGAATTAAAAATAGTGCGGCCACACGGCAGAGAAGATAAAAATTACCAAAACACAATGATTTATACTTTAGAAAGTGCATTTGAATAGGCAAGTAACTCAACTGAACAGAACAAAACTATAGGTCTACCATATCCTTCCTATAAATAAGTTGACTGAGGCTGTTGGTAAGAAGTTATTACCTATGATCAACTGCGGGTTGGTTGAAGGCTTGGATGAAGTTGGTTGGTTCACCATCCAGGGCAAGAGCCACTAACTTGGGTTAAATGGTTAACCCGGAGTTACCAATACAATTTAACCAATTTAACGCATACATTTCAGATCCGTCGTACAAACCCTACGTGGAACTCTAGAGGATAAACTGGTTTTAGTCTCAAAACTCAGTTCCTACTAGAAAATGAACGCACAACTTCTTTACACACCACCTGAGATAAGTAAGTATACATACATGTAAATACATACGGAGCTAAATAAGTTATAATTTACCCACTCCACACATGAATCTAAACAATGCGAATCCCACAGGCAGTTTCCTTATCACTTGTCCTGAATGAGGCTTTGGCTAAGCCAGGTCCTGCCAGACCGCTTTCTCAGTTGTCCTAAGTTTACTCGTTCTGTTGGATTTTCGACGGTTTAACGTTTGCCGGATTTCGTATCCATCCTAATGTAGACAGTCATTGTTCTTAAAATATCTACCAATAAAACTAGCACCGATGTTAAGTGGTTATGGCAAAAATTATCGTTAAAGTAGTATAGTCAAAATTACATCTCCAATTTAACCACTTGAAACGACACACCATTAAGAAAATCTCCCCGGCTCATCCTAAAAACCTCCAAACCTAACCGACTCTAAAACACAAAAGCACTCCATAACGATTTAGAAACAATACCCTTCCAAAGCCTTTCGGAATCCCGAAATCCTCAGAAAGAAACGCCATTACAACCGCAACCCGACAATTGTCGAATATATCCCGAAAATAGCCGAAAATTTATTTTAATCCGGAATCTTCGCTTAGCGCCAACGCCCGGCGGTAATTAAAAATGTATGTAAATACTCTTTCACTTTTCTCGATTTAATCCTCCTTTGAACAAAAGAGCCGGGATAGTTCAGACAGATTTACAGAGGTCAGAGGAAGGGGATCCTAAAATGCGACATTTTCCGTTTGCGTTATTTTTCCGTATGCTTCGCCGGCGTGGATAGAGTATGGATCATAAATATAGTCCGGGATTAAATATATTTTATTTAAAAATATCCGAAATAACCTGGCTTTAAAGAATTGTAGAGACTAAAGAGAGAGGGATTGTTAGTCTATAAGGTATGTACCTATATGGGCCTGTTGCCATTGTTGCCTGAATTACATTTTAAAATAAATAAATACGGCCATATTCGAACTTTAAGATACGTCAAATACTAGAGATTGAAACGATATGGAATGGATATGTCAGTGTCAAACAAGTGTCAAAAGTGACGTTTCTTCAAACAAACGCGCTACTTTTGACACTTGTTTGACACTGACATATCCAATCCATATCGTTTCAATCTCTAGTATTTGACGTATCTTAAAGTTCGAATATGGCCGATAAAATCAATGAACCTCTTTCAGAATTGTTACTATACTCGTTTACTAATTAATAAAGTATATTTTAATGAATCACACAGTAATAATATACCTATACTCTAATTCAATTTACGCGAGAGATTTGTAAAAATGTTTACTAGTAGGTACTTTATTATTTTAAGAAATAATTCAAACTGCAGGAATCGCTTAAATATCTTTGTAGCAAACGATTCGCCGATTCCAGAAAACTACGTCCATGTTCCCAAGTGAGATACAAAGCAAAAATACTATTAAACGGTTAACAATTTAAACCGATTTAGTGTCTTTAGAACGGTAATTCTACTTTAAGGAGCTTTGTATTTAAATTGAAAATGTACTTGGACAGTTTTGACCGCCGACAGTCTGAGCTTTGATTTAGGTAAACGGGAATTATAGGCGGGGGTTAATGATTTAAGAAACCTAATGTAAAACCTATAATGTTATTAAAGAAACGTACGTTTATATAAGCTATTTAAAGGTCTACATTAATTTGTACCTATGGAGTTCAAACGTATTACTTCAATGTGATCGCTTGCGTTTTCTTTAATTCCAAAAATACACCTCTCGGTTTGTTATCACGGTTTATGGCTGCTTTAATTTCGTTTGGAATTTTAAAGGAAGAGATGCAACACGGCCAAATACGGCCAGGTGTGTTGCTTGCATCAATGGAACAAAATATAAATAAAAAGTTAACATTTAAATGTTAATATCTTGGACTAACAGAACATTGAGAATACGCTACACATATGCATAGAAAATACACAACAGTTTAAGTTCGTCATTCAAATTGTTTGACTCCGTTATGATTATAATATGTACATATTTAGCTTGGGCTGCTATTTTCTTTCTATATTATTTTCTTCTCTTTATTACTAAAAATTAGTATTTGTATTGTACATGATTAATATGACAGAGTTCGTCTAAATAAGCTAACTTTGCAGAGACTATGCAGTGAGAAAAGATAAGACGGGTCGTTGTCACTATAAACGTCATGTTGTCATAGAAGTTTGCCGTTTATGATGATATTTCCACTGTTTTTTTAAAAAAAATGGCTCGCTTACACTATATCCGGTGGCTTCTTCCGTAAAAGATAGTATCTTAATGCACGAATCATGTTTAGCGTACCATATCCACTTTCCTATCCAATTCAGTAATTCATTACATTTAAAACTTTCAGTTCTAATCTACATACTACGATTATGCCAGCAAAATACGCAAAGTACAGTGTAGAAATTAAATATTGGTTAGCTGATGTTTGCTGAATACATTAATTACTAATCAGCGATCAACTGATCATGTCTGTTATCCCATGGTGACGGTAGAGGTGGGTAAATTTTCAGATTCTGTCAATTTACCCCATTTCACACACAAGCGCACTTCACGCACACTACCTCACTTTACTGGGACAGGTCATTGACCCATCAAGTTTTTTTAAGATTGCGTTTTGAGTTTAGTGTTAACCACTGACCTCTTTTGAGGAACAGAAACTGTAAAAACGTTCCATTGAAAGAAGAAAGAGAAACAATACATTAAATCTTGCTCTCCTTGTCTGTTCATGTCACACGTGACGTATTTAAATTCTAATTTAATTCATTTGATTGTTAACTATTTTCTGCATATTATGGCTTTGTCGAGATACGCGTTTTGTAAAGTTAAACCGAATAAACCCAGATGTCATTAAGTCAGATGTAAAATGTTATTTACTACTCTATACGGTTATTCATAAGGCGAAAAATCAATTCAATTAAAAATTTAAATAAATAAAGTTTCGGCAGGGTGGAAATTTAATTAAGGCCGACAAAATAAAATTTAATAATATATGTCGGCTGATGTACCCCTAAGATCTTTACAGATTTACTTGTACGAGTATCCTATATTCGCTATTTATTTTGCTATTAAATTTATAAAATTAAAATAAATAATTAAATATTATACTGGCATTCCACCGCTATTATTTCAGTGCTGAACTGATTATCTTCGATCGTAGCCTTGATGATGTAGTTGTACTTACACTTACGGCGGTAGGAGCGGCAATGAACCCCGCGCAGCGTAGAACGAGAGGTGCGTTGGGATAAGTGCATATACATATAATTCTTCGTGCGTCTGTCTGTCTGTCCGTCCGTCTGTCACAGTCTATTTTCTCCGAAACTACTGGACCAATTCAGTTGAAATTTGGCACACATATGTAAATTTGGCACACAAATGTAAATTTGTGACCCAAAGATGGACGTGTAACGTAAATAAAATGTATTTTAGAGAATTTGAAATACGGTAGCCATTTTTGGGGGGGGTAAATGAAAAAATTAAAAAAATATGTTTTTTAAACTATATAGTGTTACATATCAAATAAAAGAGCTCATTGTAAGAATCTCAAACATAACTTTTTTTATAATTTTAGGATTAATAGTTCAGCAGTTATTCATGAAAATAGGCAAAAAATGATCATTCTCCGCCCACTTTCTCCGAAACAACTGGATCTAAAATTTTGAAAAAAATACACAAAGTAGTTCTTTACCTATATATGTCAGGAAAATCTATAAGAAATGTGCAGTCAAGCGTGAGACGGACTTAATATACGGAACCCTTAGAATGCGAGTCCGACTCGCACTTGTTTTTGTTTAGCTCTTATTAGGTTTAAGGAGTTTTATGAGTGAAAAAAGAAGTTTTTTGTTTTATGTGCCCGCGTTATTGCCGATCGATTGTGTTTTAAACGATAATTAGACAAAAAAACTTGTTTTTCACCCAACGAATATAGATCCCCATGACACATCTTCCAAGTCGCCTTTGGATAGGCTTAATTTTAAAAATAATTGAAATAATGTTCTATATCATTCATACTTGCAAAAAAAGACTAAAAATAATTTACGTGACCAATGCTTATTATTAGTAAATATCTTACAATTTAATATCTGATATATCACACGATACAAAAAAATGGCCGCAAAGTTAAAAGTTTATTTATTTACGTTACTAGTCCATCTTTGGATCACCGACTCTTTGTCATATGTGAAAAATGTGTACCAAATTTCAATTGAATTAGTCTATTAGGGGCAGACACACGAGTGATCTTAAAAGGGATTTTTTTCTTGAATGATTTGTATGTACTTACCCCAACGCACCTCACGTTCCACGCGGCGCAGCGTAATCAGTAAGTACCTAATAATTAGTGTCCGACCGAAACACAAATTTCTGTATATATAAATATTGTTGTCCTACTTGCTCGCCAACTTTTGGTCTTTGTCACATAGTTTAGTTTCATAATACGAAGTACTATTTCGTATGTTTCGGCCAGGCCGAAAGATTCGGCCGTTTTTTGGCCGAAACCGAAACTACGGCCGAAACATGATTTTATGGCCGAAACCGAAACCGAAACCGAATCTTCGGTCGGACACTACGAATAATCACAATGGTCTTAAGTACCACAGACCCTACTGTCGCTTAAGTCCTTTATGCCAATCTCTGCCTATTAGAACTTATAAAAAAAAAGAAACCGAGTAATTATATCCAACTACCGAACCTGCTTACAAATTTTCTCGAGATATTTGAGAAATGTGATATGCAAAGGAGAACATTCGAACAAACGAAAGTATTTTTGCCCAAGCTGAAACGGAGACCTTCGCCTACGCTCGGTCAGTGATGGTTTAGGTACAGTCAGCTGCAGGTCACCCCTGCATAGAAGATTGTATGCAGGGGTGGTACCTTTTCTCTGCAGCTGACTGTACACCTATAAAAAATTGTTGTACCTGCTGCAATTTTATACCGGTACCGTACTTTATATTTCAACAGGTATAGTACCTTCAAAACGAAGCGGTATTGATAAATAATAACGGTACCGTACCGCCTATAAATAATAATAATAATTCAGCCTATATACAGGGTGGTCCAAACCTTGACGTCCAAAAATTTTTTTTTAGATTCCTCACGTCGTGGGCTATCAGAATATACCCCATGTATGTTAGCCGATTTTTCGTAGTTATCGAGTTATGATTTTTTTTTACTTTTAACTTTTCATATGAAATTCCGGGGTTCCCATACAGAGTGGCTAAAAAATAACTGCATTTCCGTTGCCAGGGAGGTTTTGGGATTATACTGAGCAACTTTTACAATGGGGCCAACCCCGAAACCGCGAAAAAAAATTACCCTTCCATAGAAAATGGACTAGCCAAAATGTATAAAAAGCCAATTTTTTTTTCGCGATTTCGGGGTTGGTCCCATAATAAAAGTTGCTCAGTATAATCCCAACACCTCCCTGGCAACGGAATGCAGTTATTTTTCAGCCACTCTGTATGGGAACCCCGGAATTTCATAGGAATAAGAATAAGAATAGAATAAGAATAAGAATTGTTTATTGCCACATACATGAACATAAAATAGAGTTAGAATTACTTACATAATAAAATAAAACAGTTGTTATCATATACAAAACAAAAGTGAGAAGATCTTTGTATTAGGCACAGGGTTCCAGTCTCAGCGTGTGCCGGGCCTAGGTGCCCGGCGCTGGTTTTCAGACCGGTCCCAGACTAAGGACGGTCGGAGAATATTACCTACATAGGAAAAGTTAAAAGCTTAAAAAATCATAACTTGAAAACTACGAAAAATCGGCTAACATACATATGGGGTACATTATGATAGCCCACGATTTTTGGACGTCACGGTTTGGACCACCCTGTATAGACAATAATCTCAACGCTAGCCCAATGCGGATTGGGGACTTCACACACAGCTTTGAATTTCTTCGCAAATGTATGCACTACGAGTATGCAGGTTTCCTCACGATGTTTCCTCCTTCACCGAAAAGCTAGTGGTAAATATCAAATGATATTTCGTACATAAGTTCCGAAAAACTCATTGGTACGAGCCAGGATACCAATGAGTTTTTCCTTACCGCTTATACCGTAAAGAAATAATGCAGTCTCTGCTTTGCACGATTATTGTGTGGACATAATTCTTATAATCACCGAAACATACATACCTCTACGCACAGAATGTCATTGAAATAAAACATTGTTTTTTATAGTAAATTAATATAACATTCGATTTATACACATAACAATAAGCAGGCCAGGCCGCAGCGATATTGGCCTGTAAGCTTCATCTCGGTCTCCAAATCCGCAAAACTCGCTGGTACTAAATGCTGGTCTTGCCGTTATTAATTATCTTGATTCTTGAAGATTATCAGAACAGCACGTTACGTAATCGCATACATAGACGGAACGAACGTCAACAAAGTAGGTGTAGACACTGCAAGTCTTTAGGTATTAAACGAATTACGCTTCGTATTAATAGATGAGTAATATTTAAATGAACATATAATATTCTCTAACATAAATACAAGATTACAATTAATTGACATCAAAAGTCATTGACGTACAGAAGTCATATACATTTTTATAATGACGCAAAATTGATACCAGCATAATGAAAATCAATCCCAATCAGTAAAACGAGTCTTTAAACTTTTTTCATTTTAAGCGGGTTTTGAAGGAACAAGTTACTTAAATTCGATTGTAATCGTATTGTTTTAGGATAATTTACTGCTGTTTTCGACCGTTACGACCCGTAAATAACAACAACTCACATTTAAAATTTGACTGGAGCTCGACGTGATTATATTTATTTACCCTATTTTATGAAATACAATTTATCTACTGGTATACATTTTCGTATGCGTATATGATGAAATGTCTTTATTAATGTCAAAAACGAGCTATGACGATGTACACGTCTGCTTCGATGCAAGGCCAACGGCCATCTGACTCGAAGAAGAGTTTTGAGTGATGTCGTCAATGTATGGAAATTATACGAAAGTTTACATTTGGGATTGAATTTCTGTGTTGTATTTGTGAGTAAAAATATAAGTAGATAATAATCTGGTAGTTTAGTTATCTAGCCTTCAAAATCCCACAACAACTCAATTACTGTCAAAGACAAAACTGTAATGCGTCTTGCTCAAACGGAACTCCATATTTTGATTTTTGGACACTTTTAGTGTCGATTTGTAGAGAATTACAGGAAATAAAAAAAAATATGGCGTGAAGAGCCGGTACACGGCTTCTTCGTGAACAGATTTGCGTATAATTTAATGCAGTTATTAATCATTCATTGAACAAATTGATTGCACAAAGTGAGGTCTAAATCGAAAACGTCATATACCGTCCCCTTAACATCGGTCATGTGATTCACTGTATGTACTTACAAAAATAGATCCTTGTTAACTAGATCCTGTAAAATGCCACTTCTGATATAAATTACGTACACAAACTAGCCATCTGTCTGTCTCTCTGTTGCCTCTTCACGCTTAAACCGCTGAACCAATGAATTTTGGTATGGCGTTAGTTTGAGGCCGCAGGCTGGTTTTTATCATCATCATCTCACGCTAACGAAGTTGCGGCAGAAGCTAGTAGTATATATTTTGAACTGAAATGTAGGTAGGTATTTAACACAAAACTCTCAATTGCGCTAATTGTCCGTTTCCTGTCAAATGTTTATTTGCTTCATTTTCAGCGTTGCATTTTAGCATTGTTTTGCTTTTCCAGATCTATTACTGTTACTATCAAGTAATGGAGTCATGAGTAACTTTTTATTGAAGTCCTTCTCTTATTAAATCGATATAATATTAGATTAATTATGAAAAACGACATGTAATATGAATATTATGAATATACGAATATGAATATGAATATGAATATGAATATGATTTCCACAAGAGGAAAATTGTGACTCCAAATTGTTAGCGCCGCTCCATTATTTTATTTAGTATACAGTAACTGCGAACTAAATTCGTTTATTATAATTATAAGTATTTCACCGACCTTCACACTCACTGGTTAAATGAGTACCGAAAGTAGCTATCTGCAATTAAATCACCACCTTCACGCAATATCGTAACTTGTTATAAAATGTTCAAGTAATCTGATGTATAATATCGTTCTGCACATCAACGGTAGTCGTAATATAATGTGCTGCAATATGAATAATGCTCGCCATTCATTAACTTTTCATATGGGTGCGGTGGTCAAAAACGTGGGTTCAAACCTAGATTGTGCTAAATAGGTAGAGCAAAAAAATGTTTACGAAATGCGAAAAGATGATTAAAAATGACTTTTAGAGGACCAACGTGTCTTTGATCCGTCCACCTGATTTTCCACCTGGTGATAACACTCAGTGAATTAATAGCAGTATCCCTTTAATGATTGATACGTTGAACCACATTTAAATTCTACATAAAATGCGTGCCAAACACTTATCAGTGTCTTGTCTATTTGACGTTCAATAGGTAACTTACCAAACTAAAACCCATTGATAGGACCAAATTAATACAAGCAAAAGTCAACGCAAAAATTGGACGAGCACCAATGCTTTCGAGGGATAAAACATTTGTTCCACACCTACTGCAATATTCGAACTATTCGAAGTCAGAACTTATTCTTATAGTTCCAGGGGGAAACACAGTAAGTAGGCTACCTAGTCGTTCCACTTGGCAGCTGTAGCCAGTATTGCCTGCGTCAATTTTTACGATCTGCTGTATCACTGTAGTTTCTTCGCCGCATTATGACGATTCTTATTTCTGTTCTATTTTTGCACTTTCGCAGCATTTTAATAAAACAAATTCATTCGCTTACTTTGTTTTAAGTACGAGTATGTCCACAGAAAAATTGTGCCTTTGATTTGTGTTGTCATATGTTAATTTAAATATCTCCCAAGATTATAATTAACTGATACGATCGATTTTCGCTATGACTGGTGGGTAGATAAGGGCAAGGTATTGTACAGTCAGCAGCAGAAGTTGCTAAGCGGGCGAGGTGTTCAAAAACTTCAAAATTATCTTGTGGCGACTTTATTGTTAAGAGAATAAGAGTGAGTCAAAGTAATTTTGAAGTCCTCGCCAGCTTAGCAACTTCTGCTGCTAACTGTACAATATTAAATCCAACAGATCAGAGATAATCGTGTCATGAACATTATGTCAGTGCCTGACATCAACCCGAAACGTCGCCGTGCGCAAAATGTTTGAGAACATCATCCAAAACTTGAAACTCCTAATCTACATGCTGCGAGCACTTTGCGAAGTATTTTTACGCATTGCGCATTTGTTTCTCATTGTTTTCCTCTTTTGCGACCAGAAAGAAATCGCGCTTCCACGCAAGTATAGGTAATAAATTACGTCACTAACACGGACGAGGGTTGCCTTGACTTGGTAACACTTGGATACTCGTACTTGATACCATTCGGCTGTACTTGGCGGCGTTGGGTTGACAATGCTCCTAGGCATTGCAACCTCAGGAGTACTTTATAGAATTATCGAGTTTGTAGAGGCTTAGGTAGTTTATATCCTCCCCTATATATTGTAGGATTAATCTTCGTCTACAAAAGATTAAATACTTGTAAAACGAATCAGATATTCGTCAAAGTGCAGCGCTTCTTGTCGTTTTTTATTAGATACTTATATCCAAAAACTCTTAGGATATACATATACCAATTTCATACATATTGCGAGCTCTTCAATGTCATATGTAATCGATGTAGACTCTAAAAAAACTCCCGTTCCCCAAAACTCGACTTAATTATAAGGCCGGAACCCGATACATGCATGTAGACTTTTTTCGCGGACGTAGAGCAAAAAGCCTCTTTTCTTAATGTCATCATAATAAAGTTAGTACCAATTTTCTGTTACGTAAAAAGCTCCATCTAGCTGCCTTTAATCTCGGGGTAGAAAGACAATAAATTAGGTGAGCTAAGACACGCGAGGCTAGGAGGGTGCTTACAGACTAAAAGACTTGGCAGCGTTCCTCCCCAAGCTTCATTTACAGCCTCATGAGCCCGTAATAGAATTATCAAGCATGTAAGTCTTGTGAAACTACAAGGTTCTAGTTTTTAGGTCGCTTATTTAGTTTTTTGAAGAACATTGTTGTAAGGCTCTACCTTTTAGTCGTTATTTTTTGCAAAACATCGTTACTGGCCGTTTTGAGTAAATCTGTAGATACAGACATGCAGAGTTTTTGGGTTAAATGGTTAATTAATACCTAATTATGTATGAAATGATATAACAGGTACGCACAGTCAATATGTTACACAACGAAGGTCACAAAAAATTCACACGATCTTATCTGTAGAACCATAAGAGCGTGTCACATATTTTTGCGGCCTTCGAAGAGTAACATGTTATTGCAGGTGACTGTACTTGTCAACAACAAATCGTTTTGTAAATGTAACAATGATTTAGGCACGTTGTTGATGTCTCTCTATTTTTTGTTCTTCCGTTATTGTGGTTTGCTTTAACAATAAATCAAGTACTCGTAAAACAATAAATCTTACTGTTTCAGGCGGCCAGCCCTCCCGTTTTGTAACCAAAGATCTCGTCAGCAGTTAAATGATACGATAGCATTAAATATATAGCGCTATAAAGGCAAGCTATTGTTCTACCCTGTAAGCATTGTCAAATATTGCCCATCGCTGAGTTTTACGTTTTACGGCCCAATGAAAGTCGGGCAGTTAACGTTAGCGTAGAAAGTGCTGACGTTTTGGACACAGTTTACACATAAAAAACGTTTGATGTCTGAAATATATTTATAAACTTATAGTATAAACATTGTCTAGATAGCTCGCCAATCTTTGTAGAGCTGTGTAGTTAACTATTTGTCTCGTATATTTGTTAATGATAACTGTAATTATAAACTGATTAGCAAAAACGCCTCGTGTTTATAAGCAGATACCTATTACAGTCTTACGTTAGTACCTACCTAAACTAAAAGTAAACATGAAAATATAAACTGATAATCACTATAATTTCAACAGAATTTGCTAATTGAAGTTAAACAGTTCCGTTAATTTATTCGCGGTTATTGCTATAATGCTTATTATGCAAGGGCATAATATTTAATCATGTTCATCTTCAATAAAAAGTGCGTAAAGAATCGCAAATTGTTCATGGCATATGTTTTTTACAGTTACGCAATCTGTTTTAAGTTTTTTTTTTTAAAGAACGCCGATTTTCATTAACAACGCTATTAAAATACAAGAATTTCACGGCCGAGGCGTCTCTATCAATCGTTCGACTCCTTTCATCTACTATTTTACACCCGACGTGAAAACAAATTCGAACGCGTCCAATCGATTTTCGACTTAGTGGCTTCGGCATTCGCCGACACAGAATTACGTAGAAAATACACAGAATAAGGGTAGGACTGGTGTCGACTTACCTGGCCAGCATGGAGGACGTCCAAAAATATGGTAAAAACACTAATAAAAAGCACGGCGCGCGACATTATTGCGGCCGCGGGGAGCGTTCCGTTGCCAAACTGCCGACTGGCGTTTAAGTGTGACGCGAGAAACCTGCGTACTAACGACGGTACAGCACCATGCCGTAGCCGTACCTAGCGTCGTATAGATCGACCCTCTGGGAGTGAGAGGGACGGGGCCCGTGCGCCAGGGGAGGGAAAGAGACGCACGTGGGAGGATAACGCACGCGCACTGCCGCTCGCGTAAGCACTATATCCGAATGTTGTCTTCGTCTGGCTTTGTCCGGATTTCCCAATGATGCATCAGTTTTTGACAAGCAATGCGAATTTCGAGTGTGATAGAGTACCTACACGGCTCGGACAAATTGATAGCGACGTGTTAACTCAATTCTCACTGCCCACTAACTGCACGACAGCAGACAGAATGATATTTTTGAGTGGGAGTGCGAGTGGGAGCGCGTATGTGCAAATTAAATGCAATGAGTCAGCCTGAATGACATTAGGGGAAAAATGAAATGATTGGAAATGGAATACGAAATGAAACGTTGTCTTGCTAACAATTTCGAGGGTTAATTTTAGATTGATTCTATCATGAAGTTGATTACCTGGCAACATGAAAAATAACATAACGAGCTTATGATGTAGTAGGTACATAAAAGGGCCCACTGATTAACAGTCCGCTGGCCGGTATCGGCCTGTCAGTTGTTCGGAGCTGTCAACTTTTTGTTCTAACTGACAGGCCGATACCGTCCGGCGGACTGGTAATCTGTGGGCCCCTTTAAGTGATTACTCAGCGGCTAAGCAAATCTGATAGGTACATGTATCAAACATCAACAAACAGTTAGAAACCAAATTTTCCCAATGGAAAATGGAACAATAGTCTATTCTAAGATAGGCTATTGTTCCATGAAGAAGGCTGAATCAGCATATTGAAGTCAGCCAACTTCGAGATGACGTTTCCAATATATGCATATGTCGTCCACCGTGAAGGGGTACATTGAGATTCTACCGAACCTAGATTCAAATAGCCCTACAGAGCCAAATGCAGCAAACCAAATACCGCGGTATTCGGAAAACAAAATCCGTTCTAGAGAAGAGAACGATACGATATGTACTAGATACCTGGTAGTTGAGATTTCAACTAGATATCTTTTGCAGCTCAATTCGGGCAACCAATGTCATATTTACGTTAAATTATGGTAGTAAGATCGTTTCAAAATCATTTTGATATCTAAAAATACATAACGAGACGTTTTAGACATTGTGGAAATCGTTCAAGAGTGTCTCCAGAATAGCGGAAATGTCAAATTTGACAGGCTAGATCTTAAAAATATCGTTGTCGTATCTTGGTGACAAAGAAAATAAATGAACATAACAAACACCTTAAACTATCTAAAATTAAAAACTAGAATTAAAACTAAAATTAAAAACTAAAATTAAAACTAAAATTAAAAACTAAACTACTCTAAATTAAAATAAATCTAAAAAAGGCCCCCGCGGCATTGTGCCAAAGATGCTGGCAGCATTCCCTCGCCGAATGGCAATACTGATGCGCTGCGAGAGAAAGCTGCCAGCTCTCTGGTCACCGGTGGTATCGACCAGCTTTTTGCACAGTTCTTTGAAAAGAATTTGTGCGCTTGGACCCCACGGCCCCAGTGTCTCGACACCGAATGCCACAAAATGGTATTGGGGGCCGAGACCCTGATATTTTGAGAACTTTTTGCTTTCCGCCGCGTCGGCAGCTGCCCCAGCCCTGGTCGAAGTTCTTGGTAGATGGTAGATGGGACGGTGCCAGTGTATCGACGCATGTGGCGTCCCAGACTATCTTGGTGATGTCTAATAGATATCTAGTTCAAAATCCGAATCGGGCCCTTATGCTCTACTCGTAAAATAATTCGTCTGCCGCCAGTCCGACGCATATATTATAGTTTGGTGTTTGGCTTGGCACTGCATGCATTTGATGCGTGCCATATATCCTGCGGCTTGGAACCGCAACCACCGGCTTTCATGGGACGCCATCTCTTTATGTATCTAACCACTATGGGGCTACCGCGAAAACCGAATTTCGCAAATTGTGGGCATTTTTCTCTGTCACTCTAATTACGCCTTCATTGGAGTAAAAGCACAGAATAAATAATAGTACTAAATACAGAAGACTCACTCTCTGACAAAACGCGTCTATTACGATCAACACAGATATGGCCGCTAGGTGGCGACAGCGCCACGCGCGGCTTATGGCTTTCCCCAAAATTGGGGCCGAACGAATGTACTTTTAGCTACCTGTTGCAAAGCGACGAAATCGCGGAGTGAGACACGCCTAGTAAAAGCGAAAGATCCCCGCAATTTGCGAAATTCGGTTTTCGCGGTAGCCCCTCTGATGTGCCGTCGGTAAGCTTAAAAATTCGGAAACTGTTTTATATCGTCAATGTAAAATTGAATTCGAATTAATAAATGGCGATTACAAATACCTAGATAAAATGATACCTTTATACATAACTTCCTCAAGAACTTACCCATAATAACACGAATAGTTAAAATTTTAAGACAATTTAGATTTGCATTCCAATTCCCAAAATCCCCGTTCGATCTTTGATCTCCAAACTTGGCCTTTGATTTTAACGTGTCACCATTCTGAAACTGCAACCATTTTGACAACAAATCCAAAGACAACCTCTTATCTGGAGCTATTTAAAATGTACTTTACTGACACCTAATTAAAGTTCAAATTACAACGCAAAACCAAATATGAAATCGAGGAAGCGAGGAGCCTTATTGCTTAACAAATGCAGGCGAATCGAATCCTCAACCCAGTATAATACTGACCTCTAGTTCCATAACAACTGAGTGTACTGGGAGAGCTCTCTTATACTGGTTTGTGAGTATCGGGACCGCCTAGGGAAAACCGAGCCAAGTCCTTCGAGCCACTCAGAGGGGAAGCGAACCCTTATTTTATTTCCTCGCAAATTTATTTGTTATGTAAATACACGCGCCCCGAGACTGTATGTAGCAAAGAATATGATAAAAATAAAATTATGCAAACAAAATAATAATATGTCACCATGAAAACAACTTGCCCTGAATTTTTTAAAGAGGAACATAAGATATGAAGCGATAATTGTTTAACTTAAAAAATACATACATTTTATAAGCCAGATGTTATTATCATAACTTGCTGCTTCTTTGTTCTATTACAAAAAAGAAATTGTGATAGTTTAAGGACTTTTAACTACCAATATCCCCTTTTTCAAACAAATGGGGACGAACCCTTTTGTTAAGAAATTTTCATCCTCCGTTTCACCCGACTTAAGTTTAAGAAGGCCTTCCTTCCTACAGACACGTCGTAGTGGAAATGAAAAATTTTGAAACAAATATCGAAAATATATAAAAAAATTGCTGTTTCCTTATCATTACATACCCCGGCCGGCGAGAGCAAAAATGCGTTGACAGCTTAATAGTGCGAGGACACACACTTTGGTCGATGTCGATAAAAACAACACGATGTACTGGACCACCGTTATGATATGCAGAAGTATTAATTATTGTTGTAAAAAAAATTAAAACCGAGTGTTTGTATTTATTCAGTTTAAAATTGTTTTAGGGTTATTCTTAGAAACGCGTGGAGGTATCAAGTTGAAATAAATAACAAATACTAATGGCTCAGTTTAAAAAAAAAATTGTGCTTAATTAAAAGTCGACTATTCTATCGACATCCATATGTCGATAGAATAGTCGATATTTAATTAAGCACTAGGAGCAGACGCACCTGCATCATCTGTTAGCTCAAGGCAGTCACAGTATATAAAGAGTCCAAGGAAAAAAGAGGGTCTTTTAATCTTTTTTCTCAAAATTTGTTTTATGGTCATACTTTAAAGCTCATAAAAGGGTCGAATTCAACTCAATCTCCAAAAAAAAGTTATAGCACAGTAAGTACATTACTCAAGAGCAATGAAAATTAGTCAATTTCTAAGGAAATATGCACAGTAGGTAAGGCGCTTTGAATGAAAAAGTCAATCAACGAAAATGTCATTAAAATGGGCTCATCGTTTCCCCTGAACTCATCAAAGGTTAGGCGTATACCAAATATTCGGTAACATATATCTATATTTCCTGAGTCACACTCCATCAATTCAAAACACCCTTCGCGTGACGTCACCGTTATGGAAATTTCTGGAACATAAGCTGTCTGGCCGAGCATCGGACGAGGGTTTAATACTGCGGTATCGATGCGAGTGCAACGCGGTGCCTTTACTAATGGCTTAGTGTTTCAGTTGCCTAAAAAAATATTTTCTCTCTTTTACTGTCTTATTTTTCTTGTATATCATATCATAGAATTGCAATACAGTTATTTTTCATGGAATCAGACGATGGAAACTAAATATTTGATTTAAACCGAATAAGCCGGTTATTTAATATAAGTTAGGCGTGTAAAAGAAAATATCTGGGAGACCGACCTTTGCTCGGAAAACATATACCAAAATACTCAAAAATGCGCGTTTTCCCAGGGATAAGACCTAGCTAAATCGATTTTTCGCCCCCGAAAACCCCCATATAGTAAATTTTATCGAAATCGTTAGAGCCGTTTCCGTGATTCCCGAAATATATATCAATAAATATGCAAGAATTGCTCGTTTAAAGGTATTACGAATAGGTAGATAAGAATGTAATGTGATGGAAATATCCATTAGCCCCAATCGGGTCAACGACGGTAGCTCGATCTTAGTAGAGCGATGGGCTAGTGTCACAAAGCTGCGAGTCCTAATAAATTTATTTCATAAATAAAAAAGGTAAAGGGAGGAGGAGGAAGGGAGGCGAATAATATCAGCAAAAAGACGCTCTAAGGAGGCCATTATGGAACTATTTGTTTAGTGTAGTAGAACATATGGACAGGTCCTTATCAGAATAGAGTATTTGACTACTAGTCAAATCAGTTTCTTTTTTCGAACTGTCGAAACGATTTTGCTACTATAAAATTTATATGAAACAATAGCATGTGACGTCACAATCAAATTACCTGTTCTTTATAGTTTTATATCGGTTTTAAAATATAAATTGTCTAAAAATAACTGTTGTCTACGTGTTTCTATTAATCTTCTGGTGCTTTATTTCATGCACCGTGTAAAATTATTTATTTTAAATACAGTCAAATACTTCGTTTGACAGAGCATAACATGTAACTCAACAGAAAGAAGACCCATTTCGTGAGTCGTGTATTAAGTATGAATAAGTTACACAAAGACAATGTAATATGCTAAATCTGGAGGATATTCGACACGTGCCAGAGTGATTTTTTAACCTGTCCTTTTAACCAAATATAAAAGAGACTGAACGTGTTACGTTACGGCACTATCGCGATTACGAAGCCATGGAAACGACATTGCATTGGCGTGTGGTGAACAACTTTACTATGAAGTTAATTTTTAGATCTTTGTTTGGAAAATGTATTTGCTGTTTGAATGTAACAATTTTGTGTAATTGGAGAGAGGAAATGGAAGCGACAACACCGTAATTATCAAGAATAAAAGCAGTTAAAGGAAGACAATTGTTCGAGTTGTTTAAACAAGAGAAAAAGGAACAAGCAACATCATTAACATCAAAGATGAATTCAGTAATATTGTCAGCTCAAATTGGCTATGCCGATTCCTCTAACTCAAATTTGCTGCCCTAATAAGTAAAAACCGGCCAAGTGCGAGTCGGACTCGCGCACGGAGGGTTCCGCACCATCAACAAAAAATAGAGCAAAACAAGCAAAAAAACGGTCACCCATCCAAGTACTGACGCCGCCCGACGTTGCTTAACTTCGGTCAAAAATCACGTTTGTTGTATGGGAGCCCCACTTAAATCTTTCTTTTATTCTGTTTTTAGTATTTTTTGTTATAGCGGCAACAGAAATACATCATCTGTGAAAATTTCAACTGTCTAGCTATCACGGTTCGTGAGATACAGCCTGGTGACAGACGGACGGACGGAGGACGGACGGACGGACGGACGGACAGCGGAGTCTTAGTAATAGGGTCCCGTTTTTACCCTTTGGGTACGGAACCCTAAAAAGACTAAGTACCTATCACTAGTCATTACAGTTGCGAAAAACTTGGACTTGGACGTGCTCGGATCTGTGTCGCACTAACTAAAATTACTTTTCAAAACATCATTAGCAATCGGCTTTAGAAGCTTCGAGGTTTATCCAATACATTTCTAATTTTCTACTAACCAATCCCGAAAAATGGCCGAACCGCATGCAACAGCAATATTTTCATTAAACTCGGTAAGCCTAAAACGTGAGGGATTAAAATAACCCAGGCATAATTGTCTTAATGGAAGGCCCATCGTCCCAGGGGTCGAAGGGCTTTTAAAAGTGCCCTGGAAATATGTTGATTAACATGCGTGTGTCATATAAGGCACAAAATTTGCGCACATTTTCAAACAGGTCGCAAGAGAGTATTAAAATGTTTTGATGTGATTCACCGAAGTCGAAGTATAAAACAGCAGAATTAAATAATTGCTTAAAAGCCCATTTAGATTCAATCCAGCGTTGCTATTCTGGATTTCATTTGATCAGTAAATTCTGCCCCACCATTAAAGAACCAGGTCGTATTTGGCATTTTTGGCACCAGTGCATAATTGGCAGAAGTAAGCAAATAATTCTACTTAATCACTTTTCAAATGCATTTCATCTATCTTTGCTAATAACGTAATAACCGTAGGTATTTATTTATTCACACTAGATTTTTATTTTGGAATAGGTACCTACTTTATTTATTCTCCCGGGAATAGCTCCAGGAGGTTCTTTATCCACCGGTGAAGTTCACCCTTAAAAAAGTAAAAGTAAAAAAAAAAGTAAGTTTTATATGTATTATTGTGTATAGTGCCCATTTTAGTTCAATTGATTTCTAGAACAATCGTGTAATCATTTGCGGTACGTAGTACGTACCTACCTACATAAAATACTATTTTATATTTATACTACCTACTATTCGACGTCCAACGCAGGGATGTTGCGGATGCCGATTTTTTGACATCCGCGGATGCGGATGCGGATGTCAAGATAGGTACATAAAAAACGTCAAATATTACACTTTAGTAATTTTTATAAAAAAAAACCGGCCAAGTGCGAGTCGGACTCGCGGTCCAAGGGTTCCGTACATTAAGTCCCACTCACGCTTGACTGCTAATTTCTAATAGGTTTTTTTGGCTAATGACTAAATTACCTAGCAGTCTATACGCCGATGCTAAGACGTTCCTCTGTACCGACCTGTTCCACATCCGCATCCGCATTAAATCCGCATCGATTTTATGCGGATGCGGATGCAGATGCGGACGTTGAAAACAATGCGGAAGTTCCGCGGTTGCGGATGCGGATATTCGCAACATCCCTGGTCCAACGCCCGGCGCTCCAGAGGTCAGAATATAGGCAGCTAGCTAATAGCTCTTAGCGTTATTTACCCAAAGGGATTTTTAATAAGAATTAAGGTTCCTAAAATAGGCGTAGTGTTGACTGCGACTACTTGCGGTGATATAAAAAAACTATATGACATTCTGAATTAATATAATCGCCAGTGAAGGGGGGATTTTTTGGCAGGTTTATGAATGAATGAATGATGAAAAATATTTTGTAAAAACTCTGACCCCCCCCCCCCCCCCCCTAATCATTAAAAGGTATACCTTTTAATGATTAGCCACGTACAAGACCAAACAGTAAAGTAAGTACTTATTTCAAGACCATCACCATATGGATTATATAATTCTTTGACAGTTATCAGATGTGAAAAATATGTGGATTAGTTCCCCACAGCTTTCCACACGGCCAATATTTCAGCTCGTTAGCCAACCACCTAATTGACATGTTACTTGCAGACCAAGATTGACACTAGACGGCCTATGTAAATGCATCCCTCATTCAGTTGACATCCACTGATTCGCCAAACCAATCAAATCGAGTAACGCAAACACTCCGGCCGGTTACAAATCAATTAAGACATAGTGCCACTGCAAACCATTTTCGACCTTGTCGACTATCCGATTCCACAAGTTCCTTACAATTTAGTGTACAATGCAAAAGCGACCTTTGCAGTTTAAGGATACGTTTCAAATTTCAAAAGCGCGAAAGTGAGTTATAAGGTTGATGAGTTAACGATATTCACTATGAACGTAGCTACGTAGCTACCTACTAGCTATTATATTACCAGTACTACATATTTTAAACCGGAACTCGAACGAAACCGAATAGAGTCAGACCAAGAAAAGTCTGCAGCGGATTTGATAGCCCACGCAGTGCAAGTGTTATTTACACGTCATAATTTCATAGAAGTTTGACGTTTATAATAATACTGGCACTGCGAGGGCTGTCAAATCCGCTGCAGACTTTTCTTGGTCTGACTCTATCGGCTAAGACATAGAAGGTAGCATCCTATAGAAGTGGTCTACGCGTGCCTCCGTGAGGGACAAAACATATAAATTCGACCAATCATCCATACTAATTTATGGTGGGGAATAAAAAAAAATGTGAGACTGTGACAAGGACAAACAATAATAGCGCTTGCGCTGCTACTCTTAGCAGCGAAAGCGCTATTACTGTTTGTCCTTGTCACAGTCTCACATTTTTTTTTATTCCACAACTGAAAGATACATAAGACTATCCCGTTCTGTCAGTTATCCCCACCACTCATGCCCAATCCAGTTTAATACTAGATTCATGGGCTAAGAGCACAGCTAAGAGCATGTCGGGCCATGGTCAGATAGGATTCTGTAGTTACCCGTTCGTTACAATAGGCAGCCTTGAACGCCTGAACGGGGGCTATGTTGATATTAAACCTACATTAGGTATATAGGTAGGTACTTAATTACATAATGCATAAGGGCGTAGGTATATTCGTAGCACTAAGCACTACCTTACATCTTTTTAGTCAGAGTAAAATCCTTCTTGCGAAAATTCAAAAACGGCTTAACCGCATTTTCATTGAAAGTTTTTAAGTATACTTAACACTACCCATGCCATGGTTCAAAAGTTACAGGGGGAGGGGGGACATTTTTTTTTCTTTCGGAACGTTCTTTATGACCCATATTCGTTTTGAAAGACTTATCCAACGACGCCGCACACCATAAATAAGCGTAAAATCCAAGTCGCAAAAAAGGTTGATAACCCCTGTTATAGATGGAAATCAGCATATTTGTATGATTCACGCTTTAACCTGTAGCATGAGTCACGTTACAGCCCTTACAGGGCTGGTATTTCACCCCTTTGGGGTATTTTTAGACTGACGCCAGATTTATGCGTCCCTAGGGCCCTTTCCGTCACGCTGCCTGTCTATTTGAGGTTATTGCCGCGGAATGGTCGGAAAACACAGACTTTGACCTTGGTAAAATTATGCTCATAAAGTAAATTTAAACCTCTTATGTATGAAATAAATAAGGAAATAATAAAATTTTAGACGATGATTTGTTTTTTACATGTGGTTGTAAAATGTTTTATGAGCAAGTGTAATGAAAAATTATTTAACTACCACCTCCCTAAAGTTAGTCTGTTAAAATACCAAATTAAATCTCCAAAAGCAGTGGGCCAAGAACAGCTAAAGTAGCTAAACTTATTGAGCGGGGTCAGGCGTCAGACCTGACTGCCAAGCCGGACTTGGCAGCGCCTTACTTACGTACAAATCACGTTTCTGGGTTAAGATGGAATTTCTCGGCAGCGTGTAGGTAGATGTCCTTGAATGCATACTTTATGATTAATTTTGAGAAGAAATAAGTACCTACTTAAAAATATAAAAACACATTTAATCGATCCTGAACAAAGTTTTGTACGGGACACTAAAAACTGATAATCTATCTAATACCTTTAAACGAGCAATTCTTGTTTATTTATTTATTTATTTATATATATATATATATTTCGGGGATCTCGGAAACGGCTCTAACGATTTCGATGAAATTTGCTATATGGTGGTTTTCGGGGGCGAAAAATCGATCTAGCTAGGTCTTATCTCTGGGGAAACGCGCATTTTCGAGTTTTTGTATGTTTTCCGAGCGAAGCTAGGTCACCCAGATATTATGTTTAATACTACTATGGGAATTACTACCACTTAGGACACGGTGGTTTTATGGCACAGAAAAACATTCTTGAGATCGAATTAAATTTAAGACAATAACAAAATCCTACCCGGACGCAATATTAGATATGAAAGTTGAATTATATGGCCTTATATTCAAACCAGCACATAATACGGAAACGTTGTGAAAATGGTGTTATAAATTCACCTATAAAAGACCGATCCCAATTCCCCATCCCATGAGCTCTCCTAAAATAGGAAGAAAAATAAATCGTTAAGGCGACAGTAGAGGTGGGTAAATTTTCAGATTCTGTCAATTTACCCCATTTCACACACAAGCGCACTTCACGCACACTACCTCACTTTACTGGGACAGGTCATTGACCCATCAAGTTTTTTTTAAGATAGCGTTTTGAGTTTAGTGATAACCACTGACCTCTTTTGAGGAACAGAAACTGTAAAAACGTTCCATTGAAAGAAGAAAGAGAAACAATACATTAAATCTTGCTCTCCTTGTCTGTTCATGTCACACGTGACGTATTTAAATTCTAATTTAATTCATTTGATTGTTAACTATTTTCTGCATATTACGGCTTTGTCGAGATACGCGTTTTGTAAAGTTAAACCGAATAAACCCAAAGCCTCTACCATCAGTTGACTGAGTATTTCTCACTTACTTTATGTGAATAAACGTGCCTTATGTCACGTTTTACGTTTCTTTACGGTCTAATGTGCCTAACTTCACTCCACTAGAAACGATGCTGTCCCTTTCTAAGTATACTAAAAAACAGTGCAAGAATTATATCGGAGGATTGTACAGCGCCCCTAGGAGTCACCTAAAGAACTAAATATCAAAGTAACCTACCGAAAACATCGAAGTTTGCAAATTGCGGGCATCTTTCTCTGTCAGTCTAATTATACTCCTTAATTAGAGTAAAAGAGAAGCATGCCCGCATATTGCGAACTGTGAAATGTTTTAGCTGTTTCTATGGTTTCTAATAGGGTGATCAAAAACATAAATGTGAAATGAGAGCCAAGTCCAATATTTAGAATATGCCTCGGTGTTGATTTTGCGGAAAAAAGAATTGATATCTATATGGGTGCCAAGTTCTAGTTCGCTTGTGATGTAATTAAAGTTCAGGATTTTACTTGACTAGTTTTTACGTACACGCTATATTATATTTGTCTATGTTACTTTTTTAAGAATTTAGTTTGTTGGTATAAAAACTAGACAAGACAAATCCTGAACTTTAATTTCATCCCAAGCGAACTAGGACTTGCACCCAGGGTAATTCGCCAGTGACTGGCCAGCTGGCCACCTTAAACTAATGATGAATTCTATTCATCTATAAACAGAATTCAATTTAGTATAGTTTCAATAACTGGTCAGCTTTCAATAACTGGCCACCTAATACTAAAATGAATTCTGTTTATACGAGAATATAATTCATTTTTAGTTTAGGGCCAGTAACTGGCAAAATACCCCGTATAGGTATAGATTTCAATTCGTTTTCCGGCGAAGTCAACAACGACGCGTATTTTTTATAAGTACTTAGTATTGAACTTGACTTTCATTTCAAATTATTTTATGTTTTTGATGCATTATCATTACTTTTTGTACAGAAATTATTAGTATTCATCATAATTGATTTCGAAACTAACATTTATTTCTATTTAACAATTATTTCTAGTTAATATAACACATAGCCGCTGAGTCGCCAGTTCTCTTTTAAACTTGGCTTGACACGCTACCCGCCATTCTTGAATTTGTGCGAGCTATTTTGTCACTTTTTACAGATTCAACATTCATTCTACAATTTTTAAAGATTTGACGTTGCCATAGTTACGAAAATATTAAACATATCAATGTTAGTAAACAATGTATAAACAGTGCTGTGTTCAAGAAAAAAATGCAAAATAATATATGATAAATACGTAAACACCATTAATAATCGTGTTAGAATTATACCTTTGCGTGTTAAAAAATATGAAGCAAATTATACGGGCTACTTTTGGCTACATAAATAAGATTATTATGTACTTATGTTGAAAATAGTACACACGTGAGAAGAAATCTGTATTAAAATAGGTATGTATATATGTTAGGTCTTGCCCTGGCCTCGCTTTGTGTAGGTTGCTGTACGTGCCGGCGTACTAAGTAAGTAACATTATACGGCCTTAACAGCGATCTAAATTTTATGGTACCTAAATGATCTCGATCTTAGCACTTTCAGTGCCAAGCGCCCCTTCCCAATACAAAATGAACCCACTCAGCGGGTTTTTGGGCAGTGAATGTGTTAAACCTTATTTTAATTTTCAGATTGTGAACTACCAGCAAAAAATGTTAAGTTTTATATTTCCTGTTGCCAAACTGACGAGACATGAAACATCATCACCACACACATGAAACATCGAACTGAACTTGAACATCGGGAAATAATATATAGGTAGTAAAGAAAAATAAATAAACTCACAGAACATTTGTATGTTTTATTTTATTTAAGATATAAAATAATAGGTAATAATATAAAATCTCTCTCTCTGTGTACATATAAACAACAGTTCTTGCAGTAAGTATGTATATTGTGTTACTATGTGGTATGTGCACCCGGCAACAACAACACAACATGTCTATGTACCGCTCCTTGACATCATCATCTTCCTCAAGTTGTTGTCCCGGCATTTAGCCACTTGCCAACTAATCACTTCTACAATGCATACAACAATGAACGATTTGCTTGCACGCATGTACCGCTGGATGCCATCCGGGTTTGTATGGAAATGTTGTTTTCAATCATAGGTTCATGCCTAAAAGCAAAAACTGCTCGTAAGTAATGTGATCTTTGCAAATGTACTTAACTAAACAGTAGAAATAGGAGTAAATATAACTCATTACCTTTGTATCAAATCAGCCTTTTTTCGAGCTACTAATTGATTTATTCCGTATTAGTTTTGCCTGGAGTTCACGTAACTCTTATAAATAAATACATACTACGTTGAAAATTGCAAAGATAATCGTGAAAAATATGTTTATTTGTTGTGTTTACAAGTTGACAGAAATGTAACGTCGAAAACGCACGTATTTTTCGATGACATCTGTCACGTTTATTCGCGTAAACGGCGTAAAGACCGTAAAGTAATTAACTTGTATAATTCTGGCTCAGTTTTCTTTATATAGTTAGAAAGAGAGCGTTTTAGGTGTGAAGTTAGGCATGGATAGAAAACTTACGTAAAAACGTTAGGAACTCATGGTACCAGTTGAAATTTTTAGTTCTTTAAGTGACCGGTAGAGGCACTGTACAAATACTCCATACATTTTCCTTAACGTTCTCACTATCGACTGTCATTTACGGAACTCATGGTAGTGCTTCAAATGTCATTAAGTCAGATGTAAAATGTTATTTACTACTCTATACGGTTATTCATAAGGCGAAAAATCAATTCAATTAGAAATTTAAATAAATAAAGTTTCGGCAGGGTGGAAATTTAATTAAGGCGGACAAAATAAAATTTAATAATATATGTCGGCTGATGTACCCCTAAGATCTTTACAGATTTACTTGTACGAGCATCGTATATTCACTATTTATTTTGCTATTAAATTTATAAAATTAAAATAAATAATTAAATATTATACTGGCATTCCACCGCTATTATTTCAGTGCTGAACTGATTATCTTCGATCGTAGCCTTGATGATGTAGTTGTACTTACACTTACGGCGGTAGGAGCGGCAATGAACCCCGCGCAGCGTAGAACGAGAGGTGCGTTGGGATAAGTGCATATACATATAATTCTTCGTGCGTCTATCTGTCTGTCCGTCCGTCTGTCACAGTCTATTTTCTCCGAAACTACTGGACCAATTCAGTTGAAATTTGGCACACATATGTAAATTTGGCACACAAATGTAAATTTGTGACCCAAAGATGGACGTGTAACGTAAATAAAATTTATTTTAGAGAATTTGAAATACGGCAGCCATTTTGGGGGGGGGGGGCTAAATGAAAAAATTAAAAAATAATGTTTTTTAAACTATATAGTGTTACATATCAAATAAAAGAGCTCATTGTAAGAATATCAAATATTTTTTTTTATAATTTTAGGATTAATAGTTCAGCAGTTATTCATGAAAATAGGCAAAAAATGATCATTCTCCGCCCACCTTCTCCGAAACTACTGGATCTAACATTTTGAAAAAAATACACAAAGTAGTTCTTTACCTATATATGTCAGGAAAATCTATAAGAAATATGCAGTCAAGCGTGAGACGGACTTAATATATGGAACCCTTGGAATGCGAGTCCGACTCGCACTTGTTTTTGTTTAGCTCTTATTAGGTTTAAGGAGTTTTATGAGTGAAAAAAGAAGTTTTTTGTTTTATGTGCCCGCGTTATTGCCGATCGATTGAGTTTTAAACCATAATTAGACAAAAAAACTTGTTTTTCACCCAACGAATGTAGATCCCCATGACACTTCTTCCAAGTCGCCTTTGGATAGGCTTAATTTTAAAAATAATTGAAATAATGTTCTATATCATACTTGCAAAAAAAATCTAAAAATAATTTACGTGACCAATGCTTATTATTAGTAAATATCTTATAATTTAATATCTGATATATCACACGATACAAAAAATGGCCGCAAAGTTAAAAGTTCATTTATTTACGTTACTAGTCCATCTTTGGATCACCGACTCTTTGTCATATGTGACAAATGTGTACCAAATTTCAATTGAATTAGTCTATTAGGGGCAGACACACGAGTGATCTTAAAAGGGATTTTTTTCTTGAATGATTTGTATGCACTAACCTAACCTAACCTAACCCCAACGCACCTCACGTTCCACGCGGCGCAGCGTAATCAGTAAGTACCTAATAATTAGTGTCCGACCGAAACACAAATTTCTGTATATATAAATATTGTTGTCCTACTTGCTCCCCAACTTTTGGTCTTTGTCACATAGTTTAGTTTCATAATAGGGCATTTCTCAGGAGGGCCATTTTTACGTGTCCGGAGCAAAAAGTTATTGAATTTACTGTTCAATAAATCTGAATTAATTCAGGCATGATTTTCAGCATGTATTCTGCCTGGGACACTATCAAACTATTTATTTATTATTTATATATAACATTAAAAAAATATCCAAATGCGAAAAATGATGTTCGGTGGGCCTGTCCCGCGCCCAGATTTTTTGGAACAAAAAATTATTACTCAAGATGGGGCATTATATCGGAGTTATTATCGGTGTTCACGCATAAGGTATTAGTTAACTGATCATATTCTTTATATCAAAGTAATGTGTTTGCTCAACACATTGAATAAAACCAAATTTACGATGTGTCCCGGGCTATTGACTGATTTCGGTGTAATTTACAAACCATGTCGGTACTCTTACAAAGTTGTAGACCAGGAACTCAGTGGCTCAAACAAAGTATGCTTTAGTTGTGCCTTAACCGTTGAATAAAGTAGAGGTGCAGTCACAGTATACTAAGGTAGTTTTTTAAATGTTTCTCTGTCATTCGGTGGATTTGGTTCTATGTTTTTTTGAGATCGGTGGTGCAATATTCTCCCACAGTTTTAGTGCATTTATCGTTATGCAAGTGATTAAGAAATCCTCGAAAGTACCTAAACCCGTCATTATTACGTCTCCTCTGTATCATTCATACTATTTCTGTAATTGCTAAAAAGCGATTAATTTTGACATCACTGGTGTTGATTTCCTTGGTTTCGGTGGATTTTTTGACCACCGATATCAAGAAAGTGATCACCGAATTCAAATCCTGCTTTGTATACTAGTTTGTTGTACTTTATTTTCTAACTTATCACACATAAAAAGTTCAAGATACGCTTTATAAACGTAAAACTATGCTTGTACGTAAATTAAGTCATAGTATAAGTAAACAAAATCACTAGTTTACAATGAGTAGTGTTTTTTTTCACGAGACGTATGTTGAAAATCGTAGACCCAATGTTTCTTTCTCTCTTTTCGCTGTTGTCTTGATTTATCTTCAAACCAATTGAGTATATTATGTGAATTTGTCCTCTGTATCACTTGAGACCCTACACCACGATACCTTTAAACGTGTCAGCCATATTAAATAAATGCAGTTAATCCCACTTCGTTTAAAATAACTTGTGTTTTACATACTATGCAAGGTGCACCCACAAAACAAGGGATTACAAATAAAGTGGCCTTCTATTGTCGATATCGCTTCAAAGGCACTGAACGTACCTACTGATCAATGTTTCTAAAGCATAGCCATGAACACAAATTCAACATAGCCAATGTTTTAACAATCCTCAATGTCTGATGTATTTATGTTTAAATATCGGAGTTACAATTTAGCTCAAGTGTGTGAGGGTGCAGGAGATCATAATTAATAGGTGATTTTATCTTTAAGCATTAGTCAACAACTTCAAATAGTTCTAAATTGAGGGAGTTCACACTTTAAACCTCTGTCATTCAAAAATACTACATACCTATTTATAAGTCTAGCAAAATACTTGTTTTCCGTATTGTTTACATTGTTTTATAAGTGCATTAAATATTTCTGAGCATTGAATACCACTCAAAAGTATCTTGTTTATCGGGTGTAGGTAACATAAGTTTCTTTTTGATGAGTGTGCCGTTGGATTGTGTGAAACAAACATTTTCTTCTTCATAGCACTTATGTGCGAATTTGTGGTCGACATGTCTGAAACTCGTTTCAGGACCATACATCGCCCTATTGTATAAGGATAGTCAATTAGTGTGGGATATCTTCTAGAGATGTTGTTTCATAAGCCGCAACTTGATTATTTTAAAATCTTGAGTAAACAAAGGTACTATTTATTAAATTTATGTAAGCTATGCTATATCATTAGCCTCGCTACATCGCTTATCATAGTTATCATCAAATAAGAATAAAAAATATTAATAAATTATAATATAATTTAGACATAAAACTGAAGTGTGATTTCTGTGTAAGCATTTTTGAATTCGGTGACGCAAATTGATTTCAGTGCCTGCACATGATTTCGGTGTTTTTTAAATCTCAAATATCAAAGAAACTATAAGGTTCTAATGGAGGCTTCCACTGCCAATATTTTTTATATTAAGGCTAGATTTTAGGAAATAAAGTTGTGTATCAAATAAGTAAAAAATAAAATTCGGCACCGAAGTCAGGCACCGAACGTCATCTCTGAGAATCGCCCAATACGAAGTACTATTTCGTATGTTTCGGCCCGGCCGAAAGATTCGGCCGTTTTTTGGCCGAAACCGAAACTACGGCCGAAACATGATTTTATGGCCGAAACTGGCCGAAACCGAAACCGAATCTTCGGTCGGACACTACTAATAATCACAATGGTCTTAAGTATCACAGACCCTACTGTCGCTTAAGTCCTTTATGGCAATCTCTGCCTATTAGAACTTATAAAAAAAAAGAAACCGAGCAATTATATCCAACTACCGAACCTGCTTACAAATTTTCTCGAGATATTTGTGAAATGTGATATGCAAAGGAGAACATTCGAACAAACGAAAGTATTTTTGCCCAAGCTGAAACGGAGACCTTCGCCTACGCTCGGTCAGTGATGGTTTAGGTACAGTCAGCTGCAGGTCACCCCTGCATAGAAGATTGTATGCAGGGGTGGTACTTTTTCTCTGCAGCTGACTGTACACCTATAAAAAATAGTTGTACCTGCTGCAATTTTATACCGGTACCTACCGTACTTTATATTTCAACAGGTATAGTACCTTCAAAACGAAGCGGTATTGATAAATAATAACGTTACCGTACCGCCTATAAATAATAATAATAATTCAGCCTATATACAGGTGGTCCAAACCTTGACGTCCAAAAATTTTTTTTAGATTCCTCACGTCGTGGGCTATCAGAATATACCCCATGTATGTTAGCCGATTTTTCGTAGTTATCGAGTTATGATTTTTTTTTTACTTTTAACTTTTCTTATGAAATTCCGGGGTTCCCATACAGAGTGGCTAAAAAATAACTGCATTTCCGTTGCCAGGGAGGTTTTGGGATTATACTGAGCAACTTTTACAATGGGGCCAACCCCGAAACCGCGAAAAAAAAATTACCCTTCCATAGAAAATCTTGGAGGATATAATCAAACGGAGACGCCATGTCTGTAATTTTCTGTACAAAACAGTCTGCCAATTTTTGCGGGGGAGGGGAACGTCAAATGTATGCGTAACGTAAAAATAGCCATGTCAGATAAACGTCAGTCCATACATAGTGTATGACCGTTGGCCGCCTATTTTCGACAGAGGGGAAAGCCTGTTAATGGCTACTCCGTTTAGTTGTATCCTCCAAGTAGAAAATGGACTAGCCAAAATGTATAAAAAACCAATTTTTTTTTCGCGATTTCGGGGTTGGTCCCATAATAAAAGTTGCTCAGTATAATCCCAACACCTCCCTGGCAACGGAATGCAGTTATTTTTCAGCCACTCTGTATGGGAACCCCGGAATTTCATAGGAAAAGTTAAAAGCTTAAAAAATCATAACTTCAAAACTACGAAAAATCGGCTAACATACATATGGGGTACATTCTGATAGCCCACGAGTTTTGGACGTCAAGGTTTGGACCACCCTGTATAGACAATAATCTCAACGCTAGCCCAATGCGCATTGGGGACTTCACACACAGCTTTGAATTTCTTCGCAAATGTATCCACTACGAGTATGCAGGTTTCCTCACGATGTTTCCTCCTTCACAGAAAAGCTAGTGGTAAATATCAAATGATATTTCGTACATAAGTTCCGAAAAACTCATTGGTACGAGCCAGGATACCAATGAGTTTTTCCTTACCGCTTATACCGTAAAGAAATAATGCAGTCTCTGCTTTGCACGATTATTGTGAGGACATAATTCTTATAATCACCGAAACATACATACCTCTACGCACAGAATGTCATTGAAATAAAACATTGTTTTTTATAGTAAATTTATATAACATTCGATTTATACACATAACAATAAGCAGGCCGGGCCGCAGCGATATTGGCCTGTAAGCTTCATCTCGGTCTCCAAATCCGCAAAACTTGCTGGTACTAAATGCTGGTCTTGCCGTTATTAATTATCTTGATTCTTGAAGATTATCAGAACAGCACGTTACGTAATCGCATACATAGACGGAACGAACGTCAACAAAGTAGGTGTAGACACTGCAAGCCTTTAGGTATTAAACGAATTACGCTTCGTATTAATAGATGAGTAATATTTAAATGAACATATAATATTCTCTAACATAAATACAAGATTACAATTAATTGACATCAAAAGTCATTGACGTACAGAAGTCATATACATTTTTATAATGACGCAAAATTGATACCAGCATAATGAAAATCAATCCCAATCAGTAAAACGAGTCTTTAAACTTTTTTCATTTTAAGCGGGTTTTGAAGGAACAAGTTACTTAAATTCGATTGTAATCGTATTGTTTTAGGATAATTTACTGCTGTTTTCGACCGTTACGACCCGTAAATAACAACAACTCACATTTAAAATTTGACTCGAGCTCGACGTGATTATATTTATTTACCCTATTTTATGAAATACAATTTATCTACTGGTATACATTTTCGTATACGTATATGATGAAATGTCTATAATAATGTCAAAAACGAGCTACGACGAAGTACACGTCTGCTTCGATGCAAGGCCAACGGCCATCTGACTCGAAGAAGAGTTTTGAGTGATGTCGTCAATGTATGGAAATTTTACGAAAGTTTACATTTGGGATTGAATTTCTGTGTTCTATTTGTGAGTAAAAATATAAGTAGATAATAATTTGGTAGTTTAGTTATCTAGCCTTCAAAATCCCACAACAACTCAATTACTGTCAAAGACAAAACTGTAATGCGTCTTGCTCAAACGGAACTCCATATTTTGATTTTTGGACACTTTTAGTGTTGATTTGTAGAGAATTACAGCAAATAAAAAATATTATGGCGTGAAGCGCCGGTACACGGCTTCTTCGTGAACAGATTTACGTATAATTTAATGCAGTTATTAATCATTCATTGAACAAATTGATTGCACAAAGTGAGGTCTAAATCGAAAACGTCATATACCGTCCCCTTAATAAGTTAATTTCATTTTTAGGGTTCCGTAGCCAAATGGCAAAAAACGGAACCCTTATAGATTCGTCATGTCTGTCTGTCTGTCCGTCTGTCTGTCCGTCTGTCTGTCCGTCCGTATGTCACTTTTCTCCGAAACTATAAGAACTATACTGTTGAAACTTGGTAAGTAGATGTATTCTGTGAACCGCATTAAGATTTTCACACAAAAATAGAAAAAAAAAACAATAAATTTTTGGGGTTCCCCATACTTCGAACTGAAACTCAAATTTTTTTTTTATCAAACCCATACGTGTGGGGTATCTATGAATAGGTCTTCAAAAATGATATTGAGGTTTCTAATATCATTTTTTTCTAAACTGAATAGTTTGCGCGAGAGACACTTCCAAAGTGGTAAAATGTGTGTCCCCCCCCCCGTAACTTCTAAAATAACAGAATGATAAAACTAAAAAAAATATATGATGTACATTACCATGTAAACTTCCACCGAAAATTGGTTTGAACGAGATCTAGTAAGTATTTTTTTTTTTATACGTCATAAACCGCCTAAATACGGAACCCTTCATGGGCGAGTCCGACTCGCACTTGGCCGCTTTTTGGTACTTTTATCACTGGCTGTACCTACTATTCTTTCCACAAGCAATCGAATCGAGATAATTTTAAAAACCCCAAACACAAATAGGTTTCGTTGTTTTATCACAGAGTTCCTATGGCCTCCTGTCTCCATCAGTAATATTGCATTGTCGTGCCCGACTTACATTATGTATTTATGTACTTACCTATACAAATTTTCAGCTTCATTGGAAGTCGAGAAGTGGGTCAAATTTAACTTGCAGGATTTGATCAACACAGCTACATACATACGTATATAGATACATACGTATGTACATTGCAAGTTAATAAAAAGCTTGTAATAAAATTATCATTTATATCAGTCTACCCTACCTCGCATAGGTGCAGGGCCGGATTAACCCTAAGGCAGAGTAGGCAACTGCCTATGGGCCCCGCCTCGGCTAGGGGGCCCCGCCTCGGCTAGGGGGCCCCGCCTCGGCTAGGGGGCCCCGGCGGCCCCGCGCTCGCTAAAAAAAAAATGTGTTTGCCAAGTTTGGCATATGGCCAAAATTCATAAATATTTTTTTATGTTCTTAATGTCCAATATCAGTTTCTCAGACACACAATCATCAAAAGATTATGTAAATTATGTTATTTTATAGCTTTTAAAGTCTGTAAATCGAGCTCAAATATCAGGCTCCGAGGGCCTAAAACCTCATTAATGAAACTTTGGCCCTCCGAGTAACTCTTGTATGACACATATATTATTGTTGTACTCAACAATAATATATGTGTCATACAAGAGTTACTACATTTGACGATTGGTTCGTATCAGAGCGCTGCTTTGATTCATTGATTTCAGAAGCTTAGCGTTTTGCCTCGCATGAATGCTCACCGCGCTGGTTATAAGTACGCTTCGGGCTTGTTAACTATGTGAAGATTCCTGAGCTCGACCTTCAGCTTCACTTTTTACCTCAATTTTTGCTTCGCCTACCAAATCTCTTCTTCAGCTTAGACTTTGGCCTCGCTGCGCCAAGCTCGGCCTGCGGTCTCGCTTTTTAATACAATGGACATTGGTTGTCGTCTGTGATCTAGTTGAGCTTATCCTGAAGCACGGCTTTGACCTCGCATGAAAGCTCACCTCACTGGGTAACTTCGGATTTTTAGACCTTTTTAACACGCTTTCACAAATTTTTTACAAAAAATTTTTATTACTTTTCCGATTTACCCTGTACTTACATGCTAGTTTGACTGGTTTATGAATAATCATTTAAACACATGTAAAATCTTTATTATTAAGTTAATTTTAATCATGTGGCTCATATGGTCGGACAATCGCTGTTCAGCCTCGCAAAATATTTAACTACTTATTGAGAAAAAAGAGCTCTCCCCACATTGGACGCAAGGAGGAATCGGCAAAAACTAATATAAAAAACCTTTATGTCCACGCAAGAACGAAAAAAACATTCGGCATGTTCGGATCGGCTCAACCGACACCTGAAGGTTGAAATTAAAACCGCAAACTTACTTGCCTGTACTGAACAACTGAACTTATGTATGCAGAATTAACTGTACGGGGGCCCCGAGCATTGCACTGCCTAGGGGCCCCGACATGCTTAATCCGGCCCTGCATAGGTGTACGTGTCCTGGTAATTTTTCACACTTCCCAACGTCCCATTGGTAAGATCTGATTTATTACTAAATGCACGTTGCACATTTGAATTCTTATTCAATTCCATCGATACTTTATCGTTCGATTGACACATGGTACCATGGAGAAACTATTGCCACCCCCGCCTTATCGCCCGCAGTGTCGAGATATAACTCGTAAAGCCCGGTCTCGTGACATTTCCAAATGGCATCAAGATTGCCGTTCTTTAAAATCGATATTTACCTATATGAATAACATACATGGCAAAGTTATACCAGATATTTGAACGAACTCTTCTTATCCACGGGTATATTTAATTATTTATTACCAATCGAGCATCATTTTTAACCAGATTAGCATCTGGATAACAGTAGTCAGGCACAATACAACTGGATTTTGTTCTAAAACTGGGATAAGTAGATAAGTAATTGTCGCTGTACGCTAAGATGAAAATGTAGCTGTCATCAACCGAAGTCCAAACGCTTTACTGACCCAGTCTTATTTCAGCATGAAATGGAAGGAAACTTACCCTCGATATTAAACTTTCGTGAGACATAATTATTTTAAACTGTTTAAGTATACGATAACGGTTACGGCAACGAGCGACGAGGCGGGCGGCGCGATCAGTGCACAAGTTGCAGTCGCCGCGAGCACTCGAGCCTGAGGATGGACCCCCGAAGGGCCCGAAACATGTCGCCAATAGCGACTAAAAATTCAAGTTAGTGAAACCGTTGTCGTATAAACAGTTTGAAACTTACCCTATACGATATTCGTGTGGCTCAGTCTTCATAAGCTGAAGAATATCCTCTGTGTCGCAGGCAAACATTCGACACATTCTTGTGGATAGGGTAGGATAGTTCACATATCACAACATCAGTTCAAATACGTTAGTCTTTAACGCTCGCCGCTTTTATTTAAGAAACAGCTAATATTTTAGACACCTTCTCTTTTTTTGTTTTGACATTGTCATCTGCCTTAAAGCAGGTTTTTTCTTAAATCATTGCATTCAGCTATGTGCAAGAAAATACATTAAAAAAAGTTTTACAACTTAAGCAGGGGCGTATTTACCCTAGGGCCAAGGGGGCCATGGCCCGGGGCGGCAGACCACGGGGGGGCGGCGAAGCCGCCCCCTCGCGGCTTTTTCTGGGCGCCTTTTATAATCAAACTTAGCTATATATTTTATCATATTTTAATTGACATTTAAATTAATAAACAAACGAACACTTCAAACTCCACCAATTGCTTAAAATATCTACCAACAAGTACCTAAATTAAGCAACATTTTCGTTCAAGAAGTATTAGTACGGCGTAACTAAAATAAAATGTTACGCGGCAGTCTAGTCCACGTCTAGTCTAGTCAAAAATTTTTGGACTTCAATTTCATTTCAATGAATTTAACCGCAAGTTGTTACAAGTCCATATTTTGTTGGTTTCCACGTTTTGATATTTTTACACAGTACGCAAACACGTAGTAAACGCCAGTACCAAATGTATGGGATAGCATTTTCTTAAATTTTGTATGGACATCAAAAACGCAGTAATCCACCTGAATATGACAAAAGATATGCGTAACAAAGTTTCAAACGTTGCGGTTTAGAAAATTTGGGTGAACAAAATGCTGTAACAGTATTTGTTTTCTTCTTGTAAGCAATTTAGAATGCATTAAATGTATTGCCAAAAATTTTACCACACCCTTAAAAATGACTTTAATGGCATCTTGTAAATTCTTGTAAAAAAAAAAGTAAATTGCACGACATTTCAAATGTATACTATAAAATGTGAAGATATTTCCGGGATTCATAAACGAAAATAAAACATCTATTATGATGATTTGAATTATTAAAATCAATATGAGCATTCTTAAGACCAAACAAAACACATAATCTTTGTTTAATATTCAAGAACATAATTAAATCTTATAATGTTATTGTAAAACCAACTAAAAAATAAGAAGTACATTTTGGAAAAGACATAACGTAATGGGAGATCAAAAGTTAACCAAAGTATATCAAAGTAGTTTGGTTAAAAAAGTGGTTTCTACATTTTCTTATAAAATAAAAGTCCACTTTAGACAAAACAAACTTTCACCAGATACCATAATAAGACCAAATTTTATTTAAGTACCATAAAATCGATACACACACCGTAAAATATTGCAATTTCACATGCTTACAATTGAAAATAAAATACTTTTCTTAAATAAGAACAATCACTTTAACCAAAATCCCCGTAATATTTTACTTAATTATAAACATGTCGACTCACTTTTCACCCCCCGAACCGCACTGAGCGACGGCGCAAACGTTGGAGTAATATCCGCCATAGCCGCGTTAAAACGAAATAAGGCGCAGGAGTTTAAACCTTACGCCCTACAACAGTGAAGTAATTATTAAGTGGTAGTTTTACTTGATCCTTGTAAACGTAGTTAAAATCATGTCTCTCAAATTTTTATAGTATGTGAATTTGTGTTAAACCACTACTCGACTAAACATTATTTCCCGCCAAATAGCGTAACTGCAAAACATTTACATTTATGAGCGGCAAACACGTAGTTAGTAACCTACATTTGCGTCAGAACAACGGAGGTTGTAAATGACAAAACTAGAAATTGTATGGAATTCAAAGTGCTGTAAATACAATGATTTAAATTATTGAGTTTTTTTGCTATTTACTGCGTGTTTGCAGAGTAAATTTAAGAAAAACGAGAAAATTTGTGTTCCTATTTTCCCCATTTTTCATCATATTGGCACGTGGTTTTGACCTATCGACGCAGAAAAAATTGGAGATTCCAAAAATGCAATAAACATTTTTTGACCTTGTGTGGGTTACTACGTGTTTGCTTTTCGGCGTCGATATGTAGAAATTGCATTGCGCATTTTTCTTTGCACCGCAGTGACTAATTGCAGTGCAGAACGATCATTTTCTGTACTCAAAAGAATAAAAAATTATCTACGTTCCACTATCAGCGAAGAGCGCCTGAATAGTTTAACTCTTCTTAATATAGAAGCTGAGCTGACAAACGTTTTATTTAAATTACGACAGCGTCAATGATGATTTTGTCAACCAATTTGTACATAGGAAAACAATGTAAATGCCTATGTGAGTAAATGGTAAAAGTTTAGTTTTTTTTTTCACACCCCATAGGTACTTGTTGCAGGTTTTTCTTCTTAAATAAAATACTTTATCGTCACTGATGAAGGGGGGCGGCAAATCAAAATGGCCCGGGGCGCCAAATTTGTAAATACGCCTCTGAACTTAAGCACAGACCAACCACCTAGGCGGTTTTCTGTGAACTTAAGTGAATCAATTCACAAGAACATACCTTCGAATTAACTGAATCACAGATTGCTAAAATCAGAGCATTCGGACCAAGCTAGGCAATTGAGGCACTTTCTATGAAAATACTTCCTCACTATGGTGTCAGTATGGTGGTCAGTTCAAGTCGGTGCAAACTTGCAAAGTGTGAGCTGTACTTACTGAACATATTTTTATCTTATGCTTACTATACTGTAACGTCTGTAACATCGTGAACAGCCTTTACCTTGCCCATAAGTATTGAATAAGAAGTCACGGTATAAATGAGTGGACCAATAAGTCCACGCCTCGCTTATGCGCAGTCTCGGCCGTCGCATGGCATTAGCAAAATGTCGCGGGGATCAAACTAATGGTAACAACGGCACTGCGTTCGATAGGGGGGCAAAATGTCGTATACCTACTGTAGTCGGGCTGCCTTGATGCGACGAAAGAGGGTAGTGTCGTATGAACAAACTAAATTGTTTCTCATCAATCGATTCTTAATCTAATACGGAACCCTAATAAAATGAGCCGAGGGTCAAGGTCAATTTTATTTATGAGTTTGAAGAGATTGTTACATTAGGAACAACTAATATGAATTGGCAAGAAACTAAAAATATATTCAAACAGCCTGTTAGTACATTTTTCAGCACTTCCAACCTAGTTTGAACGTTAAATCGAGATCGAACCAACCTTAAATTCTAGTTTGAAATACTTATTACTCAGAAAAGGGCAATTATGGTATGGTAAGTGGTCTGTTTATGCCTACATTTCATTATATTACCTACTCGCTGGAGTATTAACGAATCAAAAATTCACGAAGTACAAATATTTAGGGTGTCGAGGTGTCGAACGACTTGAGCCAATACAGGCAAAAAGTCGAAAGGAGACGCGAAATATAAAGGGGGATAAGAGTAATAGCTGATGCACTGCGTTTGATAGCTTGCGTATAGATCGTCTCTGTACACAAATATAAACTCTATTTTAAGGAGATAAAGTTGAAATATAAGTGATAGGTAGATGTGCACCCTAAGAAAGATATATGACCCGAAGAGCGCCGTCATTCCTATGCGTTTCTGTACGTATACGGATTGATTAAAATGTTCACTGCCAAGAACCCGCTAGGTGGGTTCATTTTGTGTTAGGAATGGGGCGCTTGGCACTGAAAGTGATTAAACACGTTTTTCAAGAGGAAGTTTCTTATTGACTGATATGGTATGTCGATGGCTTCTTGTGTAGAAAATAAATATTGACAAATTAGTACAAATCGTCGCTTATGTGAAACGTGAAACGAATCGATCGAATATTTATCAAAACATATTTTATTCTTAGAACAAAACGCCAAGATATAGTCACCTTATAAGATATAATCTAATACCTAATACCTTTAATATACAATACATACCTAAAAACAAAACATAATTAAATAACTATAACCTACAAAACTTAAAAACTAAATCTAAAAATAAATAAAACTAATCTTAAAATAAATTATTACAAAATATCCCCCTGTATACCTTTAAACGAGCAATTCTTGTATATTTATTTATTTATTCATATATATGTCGGAGCGAGACACCAGAAGGACGAATTGCAGCGTTACAGTTCATAGTTAGACGCCTGTATAAAGTAGATTAGCAAAGTTTGGCTACGTATTATTTGCTTGTAACGGAATAATAAAGATGCGTAGTGAGTAACGCCACCATCTATTGGCGTATTGTGGAACTAAGATGACAGGTAGAAGGCTTTGGAACGTCAAGAGGTGTGTATCTTGAGTGAACGTAGGCACGAGTGGGCATTTTTGTCGTTATGTTGGTAGACTGGTCAGGCAGATTTACCAACTTGAATTGGAGGCGGGAGCGGTTGGCTCCGCCGCTGGAACTGGCTTCCTTCTTCTTGATCGGATCGCGCTAGAGATCGGACGTTAGCCAAGCTCGTGCCTAATTCGCTACGTTCCTGAAGGCTTATACCTGAAGGATTATTCTGAAAGCTTATAGATTCTGACGTTCTTTAACCGTTTAGCTAAGTGTTTATTTCCAAGTGTTATTTGATTTCTTATGTGCCATTAGAAGCTTACTTTTGTAAAATAAAGATTTTAACGATTTCAAGTGATCTTTTTATTTTAAATCAAATCATTTTGGAATAGTGATTGGTCGTTTTGATTATTTAGTACTGAAATATAGTAGGCACTAGTATGGTTAAAAAGTCTGAATGTTTATTTCATGCGTTGGTAGCATACCTACTATTTTGGCTGTGAAGTAATACATCGAAGTACCATGCCCACCACCCGCTATCAATAGCCCCCACACAATTAGCCTTCATCCCTCTTCGACATATATATTTCGGGGATCTCGGAAACGGCTCTAACGATTTCGATGAAATTCGGTATATGGTGGTTTTAGGGGGCGAAAAATCGATCTAGCTAGGTCTTATCTCTGGGAAAACGCTAATTTTTGTGATTTTATATGTTTTCCGAGCAAAGCTCGGTCACCCAGATATTATAAGCTAATAATCGACGTTTTGTGATAACTATAGGATACCTTAGGTAGGCAATAATACTACAGAGTACTGCATGTTATTTTATTTACATAAAGAATAATATTAAACAACAAACCGTAGCAAAAAATCTCTTAGTTCTAATGTTTCTTTGTTATTATTTATTATTATATCTAATTTACTATCTCTTTTATAGTAACTTTTAGTTCGAGTTTCACAATATATTCCCAACTTATTAAAAAATTGGATACTATATATATGTAGTTACACAATGCTATAACTAACTTGATTCATTGTTACTATTAATACACGTTGACTTGTCCTTAACTTCTTTTTACTTTTTAAATTAATATTGCACATCTGAGTTAGTAAAAATGTGCAATTCTTAGAATTATCAATTACAAAAATACAAATTCCATTAACCACTCACTTGTTCATTACATGGGGCAAATTTTATTCTATCGTCGATTTTTTCGTTGATTTCGTATTTCGTTTTACCCAGAATCAGGAGCTCTTCAAACGGACCAAATTATATCGAAATCATAAAAAATAATCGACAACTAGGTAAATAAAAATCGGCCCACATTGAACTATGTTCCCTAGCTGATAAGGGTGGCTGGTAATTACAGTGATCTGTAGAGCATTACTCATAGGTAGTTCTCGATAGCTTATTTTTATGTATTATCACACTTTTCAGTAGATACCGCATACTCTGTTCGCAGGAAGCGCTTTATCTGTAAGCAAATGATAGGAAATAAGAATAAAGAAAATGCTTTCATTCAACACCATTCGTCAATTATTTTATACGTTCCACTGCTGGGCATAGGACTACTTCTACAAATGCTAAAATAATTGTGCTTGCACAGAGCGCCTGTACCTACAAGTAACTTTTGCATGTTGATATAGTTGATGGTGCTCGCACCAGAAGCCTGCACGCTTACTTGTGTCGCGTAGAGATTTCATTGTTACATTTCTGGATTATCTAGTAGACAATGTATTTCGATTATGGTTACTATAACGGCTAACGAGACATTTGGCGCCATCTATTACCTCTCTGCGCAATCTAGCTGTAGTGTCCGTAGTACACTTCTAGTATGCTCTAAAGCGTTATGTGAATTCTTCAACTACCGGTAGATGGCATTGTAGAACATAAATAAAATGTTGTGTGAATTTTGCTTTTGTTTCGTTGAAATCTTTTTAACAGTAAATAAGTTTTTAGCAAAAATTTCATTTTTGGTACACGCTTTTATCGCTGACTGTACTTTATTTACGACAGACAACTAATACTCATCGAGACAATTCTAAAAACCCCTAACACAATTAGGTTGCGTTGTTTCATCACAGAGTTCCTATGGCCACCTCCTGTCTCCATCATCAGATCAGCTCGATGGTACCATAATATTGCATTGTCACCCGACTTACATGTGTATGCAAAATTTCAGCTCAATCGGAAACCGGGAAGTGGATCAAATTTAACTTGCAAGATTCCATTACATAGTTAGTTACATACAGGGCCCCATTTCTCGAACGATATTAGACTAATATTATTAGTCCACGAACTGTCAAATCGTATGGGTTGCCATGACAACACACTAATAATATTAGACTAATTTAATGTCGTTTGAGAAATAGGCCCCAGGTCGACCTAATAAAAGCGTGTTAATAATACCAAAACTCACCAATCATCTTAGGATACGGCAGATTCAGATTATCCATAATCTTAATAAACTCCTTCAAATTCTTCGTAAGTCTAGGGTTGTACTTTTTCTCTTCCCCAACAGTCGTTGCCGTCTGTCCTTTATAGTCATGAGCGGGATAAAGTGTATAGTGGTCGGGGAGTGTGAATATTTTAGTATGGACTGAATTGTATAGGGATTCAGATGAGCCTTCTTGGAAGTCTGTTCGTCCGCAGCCGCGGATGAGGAGCGTGTCGCCGGTGAAGGCCATTGCCTGGTAAAAAAGAGAGGATTTACACGAGGAATAGAGAAAAATACGTAAGAAACATTAACGTATGCGTAATCTCTGTCAAATGTTAAAAAAATATCGAAGCAGAAATTGTATCTTACTGTTAATTAAACGTCTTTATGTCTGTCTTGAAATTATGGTAAATCGAAAGGAACGACGTCACGAAGCTGTAGGTATATTATTTCTACAGTAGGTACACATTCTCTATGAACGAAACCAAAGGTACCTAGTGGAACAATGTGTATGAGTGAGAGCCGAAGCTGTGTTTATAATATATTTTCGTTGGTCAAGTAAAAAGATAGTACGATTAATATCACTTGCAGGCAGGGTCCCTTTGTTTCTCATAAAGTTTTAAGTCATAATGTATTGTCTGTCACATTATCATTAGTCATAAAACTGAAACCGTTAACTTTTCAGGATTTTCGTAAGGTTATCCTATAGATAGGTTAGGTTTGTTTTATGGCAATCCTGAAAAGTGACGCGTTTCTGAACCAAATGAATTATGAAAATGCGGGCAAACAATACATTATGACTTAAAACTTTTTGGGAAACAATAGACCCCTTGCAGGCGTATCAACAAATGAATTATTATTATAGCAACAGACATAGGAATCCGTGGGGCAAATTTTCTTGACAGGTAGGGACTTCCTACATCGATAAACTCAATTATTGATGCTCGTTCTATATACTAGTGATCACTCAAAGGTTTGCTTGTAAAAAATATGTTTTTATTAAAAGTGTAAAAATCAAATAAAATAATAACTCAATTCGCTTTGATTTATAATCAATCAATAAAGAGGTTGAGATAATATTGACTATTTCATAGTGCAATAAGTATTACGCCCTACCTTTATATAACCTAGCGATTATTTAAAATATGCTATGTGTGAATTTCATACTTGTCTTCAAAACAATAGTTACAAAAAACACACAATGTTGGGGGCGATCACTAGTATATAGAACGAGCATCATATCGATATAGGAAGTCCCTACCTGTCAAGAAATCTTGACTATCAACAATCGACTTTCATTGATTACTTTGATAAGATAAAGTAGTGCAAACAGAACGATGATAATTATAGTAGAGTAAAACAAATGAAACTACTGTAGTGCCGTAGGTAAACATTTAAACAGTAGCTATTATGGGTCGTTTCATTATCATTATTCTCACTACAATACAAACTATACCTTAATGGGGTAGTTATATAGGCAATTGCCTAAAAATGTGCTGATTAGCAAGTGCTCATTTTTCTCTCTATGAAATGTCTAAATGTTATTAATTAAATATGTCATTCCGTCGCTTAAGAAACTTCAGCGATCCAACCCTACAGGCGCTCAGTCGTTGAAATAAACTAATCTTAATAACTATTATTATTTTCTATTCTATGATAATAATTATTTTTCCCTACCTGATCATGACAGATGTAAGTCAAGCATCCATTAGTATGTCCCGGCGTGGCCACAGCAAGCAACTTAATCGATCCAACGCTAACGGTTCCTCCATCATTTAAATGGATATCTGCTTGAGCACCTGAGTTGGCCCCAATCACACTTTTGATACCCGGTAAGAGTGATTTGAGCTTCCCCGTGCCTGTTACGTGGTCGGCGTGCATGTGTGTGTTCACTGGAAGGTGAAAATTCAAGTTAAACGAGTTGTCTAAAGCTCCTGTACGGCTACCATCAGTTTGGCACTGACATAAACGCCATCGAGAATGTAATTTACTTTCTATACATCTCGCTCGTACTCGCATATTAGTGCGAACGAGATGTATAGAAAGTAAATTACGTTCTCGATGGCGTTTATGTCACTTTTGTTATTGTCAGTAACTCATGGTACGGGTTCAGGAACAGACATGCAACGCACTTTGCCGTTAAGCAACACTCTTAACTGACAATAGGTGCACTTTGTTCCTTGGAATAATATTTACGAATTGTTGAAAAAAAAAATCTTTGACACAATTTCAACATACATACAACTCTCGGGCATACACGCGCTTGTAAGCTAACTCCTGTAAAGCCACAGAATAACTAATAGTTATCGTACAGAAAATTCACTCCTTCACAAAAGTCAGATTTAGGTATAAAATGACACCTATATCGCTGCCTGCAAGCAAAATTGAAACTTATAACCGCGCACGAACCGTAAATCTCCTTTGCGCGCCGCAGTTTTATGACCGAGCTGTGAGTGTCGGCACGGGGTTATCACTTGACAAGTTTTTATACCTTAAGTCTATTTTTTTATTCGGTAGACTAAAATGACATTTCATAGTATGAAATGACACATGATGTTCATACTATGAAATGTCATTTTAGTCTACCGAATAAAAAAATAGACTTTATACCCACCGATTTATTATTTTTAAGATAAATATGTAGGAATTACAAACGTTGATTATGTAAACATACATTTTTTATCCGGAGATAGTATGTCTGATTCTCACGGAAGTAAGTTTCGAAGCCATTGTGTATTTTCAATTTTGCGCGAGCGCCACGTGACACGACTATCGTGCACGCCGAGCGGCAGCCCACTGCCATACGCCTGTCCGATGGGCGCGCCGGCCAAATGTACCTAAACTGCGGAGTGACACCCCCCTGGGCCCTATTTAATAAACGTTACAATTCGACAATTTTGTAAAAAAGTAACATATTTGTTAAATTTATGTACAAGTACTGTTTAATAAATCCTACAAATAAGTAAGAAGCTTACAAGTAAATAACTTACAATTATTACCATTACTAACATTGTTTAATGAACGTTTACATATGTAGAAAACACCTGTCGCTTTCAATTACAATATTGTACTTACAAAATTGCAATTGTGAAGTACAATTTACATAAAATGTAAGTTTTTTTCTACAAGTTCTTAATGAATGAGGGTAGACTTATTTGTTACTCATTAAGAAATTATTAAATTGGTTTACCTATTGAAATCATGGAGAACAACAACAAAATTACAATTTTATCTCTAATATACGAGAACAAAGATATATTATTCGGCCGGTGACGCTTACTATTTTTAAGGATTTAAGCCATTTAAGGTTCTAGCGAAATTGGACATTCCATTGTAAATATTAAACAACCAATTTAAATAGTATATAATAATATTCCATTAAATATTCTTTATTTAAATAGAACCCTAAATTGCTCGACAATAGCGGTACATACCTACTCGTACATCTAGGTATGTACTTATGTTGTGATTAAAGTATCTTGTTCAAGATCATGCCCTATTTTTAAAAGTAAATATTCGACGGTAGTCTTGCTCACCCGAAATTTTTCGTTGAACGAAAAATCCGTTACATCAAAAGTAAAATGTATCCTTTTACGAAAAATTCGCCGATTCCGTTGAATTACTCGTACATATTCGTTATCACTATCTTCACTATTACTGTCACTACTTGTTGTTAGAACCCTGTTTTTCTTATTCAGATCGTACAGCACACTTCAAATCAAGTTTTGACACAGCATTAAACACCTGTCGTAATTATATTACAATTTACAAAATATGTAAACTTGTCAGTACAATTATGTGTTTAATAGAGTAAATTTCCATACAAAATAGTAAACAATCACCTGTAAGGTGAAAATGTTTATTAAACAGAATTATGTAAAATTGTACCTAAAATTATACAATTTTGTAAATTTTCCACTATGACAAATTTGTAACTTATAATTTTTATTAAACCGAAACATGTAGAGTTGTAACCTGTCAGGTACAATCTACAATTTACAATTTGTAATGTTTATTAAACAGGGCCCTGGTAAAGCCCCGTCTCCATATCGCGCGGCAAGCTATCGAACATTGGCTCGCGCGGCAGCCGCGCGTAATGGATACCGGGTTGGCTCGCGAGAGCGGGCGGGTTAGGTTGGTGGAGACGGGGCTTAATACAGTAATAGAGTCTCTCTCTACGTTTGAACACTAGGTCTATGAGATCCGCGTAATGGCAGGGTCGCCATGTAAAATTATAATATATTGGAGTGACCAAAGTGCTGAAAAATCTGAACATGCACTTATTTTTTACAAAAGAGGCATTATTCAGATATTTGTGAACACCTTGGCTGTTCCGATATAGATGGCGTCTGTCTGTACATACAACAAGCACTCACTGGCATACACAAGCTTGTACCCAAGCTCCGTCAGTAATGTGGCATCCCTCTCTGCATGTTCGATTACTGGGTCTATGAGGATAGCTTCGCGCGTGCTGTTGTCGCCTAGGATGTAGGTGTACGTGCTGGATGCTGTGTCGAATAGCTGAAAAAAAATGTATATATATTAAATAAAAAAGCGGCCAAGTGCGAGTCGGACTCGCCCATGAAGGGTTCCGTATTTAGGCGATTTATGACGTATAAAAAAAACTACTTACTAGATCTCGTTCAAACCAATTTTCGGTGGAAGTTTACATGGTAATGTACATCATATATTTTTTTTAGTTTTATCATTCTCTTATTTTAGAAGTTACAGGGGGGGGACACACATTTTACCACTTTGGAAGTGTCTCTCGCGCAAACTATTCAGTTTAGAAAAAAATGATATTAGAAACCTCAATATCATTTTTGAAGACCTATCCATAGATACCCCACACGTATGGGTTTGATGAAAAAAAAAATTTTAAGTTTCAGTTCGAAGTATGGGGAACCCAAAAAATTTATTGTTTTTTTTTCTATTTTTGTGTGAAAATCTTAATGCGGTTCACAGAATACATCTACTTACCAAGTTTCAACAGTATAGTTCTTATAGTTTCGGAGAAAAGTGGCTGTGACATACGGACGGACAGACAGACGGACAGACGGACAGACAGACAGACAGACAGACAGACATGACGAATCTATAAGGGTTCCGTTTTTTGCCATTTGGCTACGGAACCCTAAAAAGGAAATTACATGAAGTGGGCAGGAAGACAGACAACGGCATTCACGGCATGATATCATTCATTATCATTGCTAGAATGCCGAGAATCGTGCGTTGTCTATATTTACCAATGATCGGAATAGGTAGTGCCATTTGGGGTCAATGGCCTCAAACATTGTACTTAACATGGATAAGACTCGGGATTCCAAGACTCTTATTTTTTCACGAAAATATTTCTTGGTATGTCTTTAATAGGATACAGGACTAATGTTCATTTATGGTATCAATCGATCGGCTTTGTTTTTAGGATCATTTGTCTATATGCGACCCATTGCATTAAAGCAACACAAAAGTCAGAAATTATAGTCAAAGTCCGACAGTCGCACTTCACTCGCGAAACGCCCCTCACAAAAGGATAAGTGAACGTGACGTCAAGGTCATTGAGATCCCATCTTGAAGTATGGACAAAACAAGAAAATTGCTTTTTTGTCCGTGAAATATTGCGTTTATGTATATAGTTGCTGTACAATATTTTTTTGGATAAAATGTAAGGAATCGAATGGTACCCTTACTTTTATCGTTTTTGGAAGTTAAAAAAAACTTAAATTTTGAAACTTTCTGGTCCTGTATTTTTGTAACATTTCCGTATTTTATTTTAATATCCACATTATTATGATAAATTGCTCATTTGCTATAAGATTTTGTTATAAAATTCAACATGTGTCATCATCCCTATTGAAGTAGGTAATATGAAAACTCGGGGTGAAAAGGTATATCCATACTAAGCTTACACACCGAAGTCCCGTGAAATGGCACTACCAATTCCGATCACTGGTCATCGCACACGGCTCCAAGGTTGCGTTTACTTCACAAACAGTGCTAATCTTGAGTGCAGTAAATAAAACTTAACGTTTTCAAACATTATAACTATGATTAAAAAAACCGGCCAAGTGCGAGTCGGACTCGCGCACGGAGGGTTCCGCACCATCAACAAAAAATAGAGCAAAACAAGCAAAAAAAACAAGCAAAAAAAACGGTCACCCATCCAAGTACTGGCCCCGCCCGACGTTGCTTAACTTCGGTCAAAAATCACGTTTATTGTATGGGAGCCCCACTTAAATCTTTATTTTATTCTGTTTTTAGTATTTGTTGTTATAGCGGCAACAGAAATACATCATCTGTGAAAATTTCAACTGTCTAGCTATCACGGTTCGTGAGATACAGCCTGGTGACAGACGGACGGACGGACGGACGGACGGACGGACAGCGGAGTCTTAGTAATAGGGTCCCGTTTTTACCCTTTGGGTACGGAACACTAAAAAGGGGTATTTACCTTGTATAATGTATTTGTTTAAGTATATGATATGAGTTTCCGATAAATAAACATGAGTACCTACATGTAACTAAAATATCCCGTTTTTAATAGTAGTTCTTTAATGCACATTTACATTATTTCCGTAATGCACACTTCTAATATTTGCTTAAAGGTATTATGGTTCATTTACAGTTTAGGCAAGCCCAGGATTCCATAATGTATAGAATGAGATGTAGCCTGCAAGCTAGAGTTAACTCTAGCTTGCCCAGCATTTCAATTTATTTAGGTATTTATTTATTTGTATGGCATTATGAGTTGTTTCAATGCACATTTATAATTCAATCAGAAATTGAAATGAACACTAGGAGTAGTAGATTATTAACGTAATAAAACTTTTGTAAACAACATTCCACACAACATAAAGTTTTTAATCAAGGCTAAGGAAGATAAAAGTAATATAAACTAGAATAATTACTTTCTAACAAGTAGATCAGAGACTGTAAATTAAATGAGAATTACAAGTGGGTGTTAGCTCTTCATAATTATATGTAGTAGTGATAATATTTACAATTTAGTAGATAAATAATTCCCTCTGAATTGCTGAAAGGTTAACTGGAAGAGATCCCTTAAATGTGTACTAAATGTTGTGTCATTTGTCTAATTTTGTTTTGTGAACTTCTAGTAAATATTTGGCGATTAGCCAGCAACTAAATGCTTCAAAAAATATAATAAACTTACCATACCTGTCTAAAAAAGAAGTTAGATCCCTTGTCCATGGTTGAAATGAATCTTGCTTGCATAGCGGGCTGCACCAGCAGGCGCACTGCCTTTGCAGTCTTCATTCCGACTGTCAGTGTCACCATCCTGGCGAGATGATATCTAATTGTAACTGCACAGTCATTATTTATTGTTATGTTGTATAATATTTACATTGAGGTGACTAATGTGTCACTGTCTTATGATAACTAAATAAATAAGAAATATTATTCTTAGGAACAGAACAGTTTACTCTGATTATAGGTACACAAAAAATACACAAGGCAGCTTTAACTTTGATAAAAAAAATAGAAACAACAATGAAAAAAAGAGTAATATTTGTATACAATGTTTCCATTAGTCTTGAGTGTCTTGGCTGTTTTTGAAATTTATAAAAAATTTTTTTCTTAACAAGTAACCAATTGTTTTCAAACTTGCTACTTACTTGACGGTCAACCTTAACAGCACTGATTTTACTCATAAATATAATGGGACATTGTGGTCGCTCAAATTGTAGGTATTGAGAGGACAATGCATGACTCACATGATAAAATTTAATTGCTAAGCAATCTATTCAAGAATCAAATAGCTTCAGCAACAATAAAAACAAATATTTATTTCCTTCTCTTTTAGAAGCAAGTATATTTTATGCATTTTCAACAATTCCATTCAAAATAATATTGTTGTGGTGACAATATATAAAACGATGACATAATTAATTATACCAGAGGTCTCCTAACTTTTCAATGCTAGGGCCACCATGCTGGGCTGCTTGTAAGGAATTTGGCTCTTTTCGCAGTCTGGATTTTTGAATACCCCTGAATTATGGTAACAACAAACTACCTGACATTACCAAACGCAACCAATTTTAAATATCAAAATAAAAGTACGTATCCACTTGTTGTTGTTGTGTTGTTGTCCTATGGCACCCCAGAGGTGTAAAGGGCCTTCAGAAGCTCGCGCCACGCCTTCCTATCTTCAACGACCCTTCTGGCCTCACTTTCCGTATTTATGTTTACCTAAACATAAATACGGAAATATTATCCTCTAGGCAACTAATATAAAACTTGTTCAAATAGAATACATACTTGAAGCAATTTGTTCTCCAGATTTAATTGTTCTGGTGGGCAAGTCAGGTAGTCTAACGACTGTTTAATATCGTGTTTGTAGTTGATAAAAAATATCATTTATGTAACACTTATCGCATTCTTTTGATAATTTGCTTTGATCTAATCGTATTGTCGCATGCAGTATAGTATATAAGTTACTCTATGTTCATCACACCGGGGCCCGGGCATGGATCATCTTGGTGACACCACGGTGACAGGGTGACACTGACAACTGACAGTGACAGCACCACTCCAGTGTTGCAATAAATATTTTAAAAAAATCCCCTCATTTCAGGTAAATAGTAATCGATTTTAGGCTCCCTACAAGCTACGGTACTTTAGTTTTGTGCATGATTGACATAACATTATCAGACAGTACCTTAGTTATACTTGGTCAATCAGATCTTGTCAGTAGAAAAAGGCGGCAAATTTGAAAACTGTAGGCGCGAAGGGATATAGTCCCATAGAAAATTTGAATTTCGCGCCTTTTTTTACTGACAAAATTTGTTTGACCAGCTATACTTGCACATTAAACTTTTAGTGTGTTAGGTTTGATATAATTCGATTTCTACCTCAAAAGAAAATACAACCTAAATTTTGTACTTAAAGTACTATTAGTTATTCTGTGCCTATAGCTGGTCAACCAAATCTTGGCAGTAAAAAAAGGCGCGAAATTCAAATTTTCTATGGGAAGATATCCCTTCGCGCCTACATTTTTCAAATTTGCCGCCTTTTTCTACTGTCAAGATCTGGTTGACCAAGTATACTTATATAATCAATACTTCTTTGTTTATTTTTTTATTTATTTTGACTGGACGCAGATGTCAAATAATTAATGCCTTGAAAACAAGAAATGTGAAAACGGGAAAAAAACTTCAAATGCAGAGTATAATAAATTTTAGGCAAACACTGAGAAAATCTGGGGTGGAAAATCTACACGTACGTAAACCTCTTAAAATGTATCATTGGGTGCTTAAGATCGGTTTTCCTAGGATAGCGGTGCCGTCATATAGCGGCCGTCTCCATACTAAATAATACGGCTAAATATGGAAGTCGTAGTATTTGTATGGAGACGGCCGCTATATGACGGCACCGCTTTCGGAGGAAACCAAAGCATTACTGCTTAATTTTGTTCTATTCCTGTTTCATAACACACGTGGTTTTATATCGTGCCTACTCGCTCTTGCTGCAGTGCTCAGCTGGTAGCGTCATTGACCCCCTTCATCCCCACTATAGCCAGTCGATACCTTCGGCGTCGTACACACGAGCGCGATTAGTGTGCGTGCGGGCTGCGCCGCGCTCACTTGCTATTGATGTAAACATTGACTGTTGTCATTCTGTTTCAGTGCGTTTCCAAGATCGTATGGGACTCTTATTTGATGCATTAAAACATGTGAACAGCTGTTACCCTACAATCATATAGAATTACAGTGCTCATGTAACCCACACCCGCACAATTTTGACGAAGTGTTCATCTTTGTTTACATAACAGTGTTTTTGTTGTTCCTACACCAAAGGATTTCATAGAAACCAAGCTCAAACTATGTAGATTTTTGTTTTTAACTACAAATTGATGAGAACGTGATTGACAAATTTTATTCTGGATTTTATCTAAATTGCTGGTGCACTTCATAAGGGTGAGTACACATAAATTAGTTACAGCACTACTCTAGTGACCTATAAAAGACCGATTTTAAAAATCTATACAACGTGAGGTTTTTTCTTTATTTTTTCTTTATCGTTACTGCATCGTACTGGCCAGTTAAAACCAGTTTTACGGCTATGGCTGGTAGTCAAGTGACGCTATAAACTATAAGGCACTTCCTTGTTCTAGTCTAGGTAACTAGGTACGCCGTTAATCGCGCGATAAAAAATAAACTACGTGCGAAGGACGAAGTGTTGGTTCTTTTGTTTGCTTTACTCGAACCAGGTTTTCCCATCACTAAATAGTTATTTTCGATACAAGTGCGAAAAAGAGGAAATTCGAAACGAGTTGTGAATTACCTATTTGCACGTGTATCGAACAACGTTTTACAGTACATATGGCACTTTAAAGTTTCGACATCGCACGAAAAGTGCTATTTTACGCACTAGTGCCGAAAAGTAGCCATATTTTACAGTAAAATAAAATAAAAATGGTACCCATTGAAATTATATTATTGACCTTGTCTCGACGCATTTGAAATTAATTATTTCGGCAATGCTTTTTAATTAGGTAGTGTGTCTACCTATTAAACAGAATTACACAGGTTGAATTAATTGAAGTGTTAACGGTTAGCCATAACGTATACATATATAATTATAAATACATGATTATTTCTAATAATTACAACATAATTAAGGTATTAGAATGAACCCGCCATGCCCCATGCCTAACGCATCTTATCAACAGCAACAGTTCTCTTTGTTTTAACCGTGACCTAGTTTTGAAACCTTCGTCTTCTATTTCGGCGCTGGACGTAAATAAACAAAAATAAAAAATAGACGAGAAGGAAATCGGTGAAAATGTTTGAGCGTTCGTCGGGTTCCCGCGCATTTTGAAACTGCGTTCAGAAATAGTGTGTCCTTCGCGACGCAACCACGTGCGAAACTAGTACCAGCCTAACTAACTAGATTAACTTACTAAACCTAATTCCCTAGGTCTGACTCCAACTTTATCCAAATATAAAACAAAAACATTTCCTTTCTAACCACTCTCTTTTTGGGGTACAGTCAGCAGCAGAAGTTGCTAAGCGGGCAAGGTGTTCAAAATTACCTTGACGCGCTCTTATAAAGTCGCGTCAAGATCATTTTGAACACCTCGCGCGCTTAGCAACTATTGCTGCTGACTGTACTGGGTATGACTTTTTTAAGGGAGGTATGATTTTTCCCTCTTTATCCTGGATACCTATGATACACCTCATACACCTGGATGCATTTCTATGTAAGCTCAAGCCGGGTAAGCAGGGTGGGCTACATACATGGAAATGACCCTCCAGAATACGGTCGGGTCTGTAAGTAAATAACCGCCTGATATTATTAGGATTTGGATGAGCCGGATGTGAAGTGGGCACTTTGTTATCTGAACCTCTGGATCTGAATGATATGCTTTAAAATAGGGACGAATAACTAGGGGGCTCTAGGAAAGGGTGTCTCTTTACTTCCGCGGCGTCCACCACATAATTGCCTAGAGTTTGATTTATTTAATTTTTAAACAAGGGGACTTCAGCGACCCGGCAACAGCGTCCTATCTGCGAGCCGAGCCCCTTTAAAGTTTAATCCGATCCGCAGGAAGGAAGCTGCAGAGCCAAAAGCCTGGCCTATGCTACTGGCCACAGCAGCCATAAAACCAAAGTTTTGGCTTGCTCATGACTAAAGGGGCCCACTGATTAACACGGACACGGACGGTATAGGCCTGTCAGTTGTTCGGAACTGTCAAATTTTTGTTCTAACTGACAGGCCGATTAAGTTGCAGTTTGGCCCTCAGATCAAAAAGTTTGGAAACTCTTGAATCATACTCAAATCAACTAAAGGATCCACCCTCCCAAATATGCAATTGTGAGGGATCCGAAGATTGCGAAGAGCAATAAGTAACCATCAATCCTAGGAGTTTGACAGTATACTTCAGGATCTAGGAAGGAAACGTTTAAAAAGATATGGATACAAACTCTAATTTCATTTTCCTCTGTATAAAATGTTCATGTCACAATTGTATGCTATGCCGACATCTAAATGCGTATATTAAAAACATGTAAGCGCAATTAAAAGTTATGACCGTAAGAATTCCACTTAACATGACCTTGTGTGTTAAATAACTTTACGTAAACTATACAAGTCAAAACTATACTTACCTACTGCGCACCAAAAACTACGCAGTACATTAATCTTTATGATTTCGCGATATTAGGTATTGCGAACACGAACAGATTTTTGCGAGTGTTGTGGATGTCCATCAAGGACACAGACACGGTCACGCCTCAGTAATCGCTGTCATTATCTTCCTAATGAAGTTTTAGTGTGAATTGTTCAGGACGTGATCGTGCGTAAAATCACACGATGCATATTATGCATGCATTTGTGATCTTTTGATAATAATTACAAAGTGCGATTCTGAATTAGAAGGGCTTAGCTTAGGAAGGACTATTCGTCTGGCTAATTTGTGAATTCCCTTTAATGTCCTGGCCTTCAACAAAGACAAGGTTAGTGCGAATAGATTTGTATTGTAGGTTTATCTACTCTACAACCTATCAATCTTCTCAATCTTCAATTATGCGGCTAGACTTTCAGTTCAGTACCCTCTAACAATTCCTCAGTCGAGACGGGGTGTGTCTCCACCCTGTAGTAAATTATTCACCACTACACGATGCATTTATCTTGGAAGCATTGTTGCTGTTAATGTTTCATGTTTTCCTGGCACCTCTTTTGGTAAATTAAGTAGGGTCTAGTGTTTTATAAACAAGATTTTTGGACCATATCCTTAAGTTGCCTCAAGTCAACGATCTTACACTGCGTAATGAGTTTATTTTAAAAGCATAGATACTTTAAATGCTTCATATTTTTCTAATACCTACCATACCATGTTTGGTAAGGTAGTTGTATTGGGATGTTTGTAACCACCTTGAGACGAGATACTATCAAACGAGGAAATTTGGCGCTGCTCGCCGGTCACAGCCAGTGGCATTGAAAAAATGTGTAAATTAAAAAGTAACTAAATATACTGACGGATTGTTTTGACAGAAGAAACTAACTTATTTGGCCAGCTAGTTCGATCCCATATTAGTAACAACAACAATGATCGCTTCAGCTCACGCTCGCTCAAACAAACTGTATGAGCCAGTCGCACAGTTGTGCGTACCCAGATTCCATGTGAATTTAAATAAATTGTGGCAGCATTGACGCTCAAACTGTGGTGATGAATTATTTACCATCCTGCCCTTAGGCTCTAGCAATCTATTGTCCAGGCAGATCGATTTTGTAGACTGAAACTGAACCGTTTGTTTTTCAATCCTAAAATAGATGTAATTTAGCGCAGCACATGTGGTACAAGCAGTCTGGCCAGTGTAATCTTTCCAATACGAATTGGATACCTTTTAGGATCTGAACGTAAACAACTTTTGGCACGAAAACATATTCCATTTGTAATATAAGTCCGTAACAAATATAGGTGTTTCATATTTTTTTTGCCACTTTTTATCTCAAATTGCGGCATAGAGTCGGATCACGCTTAGTTTCATGCCAAGTGTATATGTACGTGTTCTTCTTACTGCCAAGTTGGTGCAAAGTTACCGTGGCCGGAGTCTAGTGCTTTGTGCCTTTGTCACGACTCGATATTCTCACCGATTAAGTGCATTCTTGCAGCACCTCAAAGGCGTGGGTAGAGATATTAGGTGCATTCCAGTTTTAAACTAGGTTTTCGAATACTTGGGACTTGACTGGATTGGTTTTCCTTCGCCGTCATTTTCACTATCAATGCAGTATAAAAGTTTATTCCCAAGGATCCGACTTAACTGGACAATAAAATTAAATATTGCTCGTTTATAATAGAGTAGGTATGAAATACTTTCTGTTATGTGAAACGGGACTGTGTCACTGATATACAGCAACTTTATTAGCTCTAATACATAGAGCTTTAAAGTGCTTCAGTAACAATGGTTCCTCGCGCAGCAGTTAATTTTATTAATTCCATTGTCTCGCAGATTTATCTGCTGAAGCATAAAAGCATACACAGTTAGAGGTTTATTAATTACTGTATCAGACAATGCCATACTAAGAACTGTTTTCATTTCGTCATATATCCCCTTAAATTATATTTACCTATTAGAAATGAATTGACATTTTTATTACTGTAAGTGTGTTAGTACCTTAAATTTCCCTTGAAAGTCACAACTTGCCTAGCCACATGGGTCATCCGTTTGTTCATTGTCTCAAATCAGAATTAGCCAAGTCAAGACAACCTTACCTTTAGCACAGAATTAATAATAGTACTAAGTACAGAAGACTCGCTCTCTAACAAAACGCGTCTGTTACGATCAGCACAGATATGGCCGCTAGGTGGCGACAGCGCCACGCGCGGCTTATGGTGTTCCCCAAAATTGGGGCCGAACGGATGTACTTTTAGCTACCTGTAGCAAAGCGACGAAATCGCGGAGTGAGACACGCCTGCCTTTAGTTGCTTTCCTACGGTCTTACGAAATTCAAGAATTCTTCGCTTGAATAGTTTGTTTCGCTCAAACCACTCATAAGCTTAGGTAGTGCTTATACAAGGACAAGGACTTCCGAAGAAAATTGCGACCTCGTCTCTGAAATATGAGTTTTCTTTTATGAAAGTTTATATAACCTTGTTATTATATTGTGTTTAAGACGACATAAGGATACCTTTAATAACATTATTAAAATATATTTAGCAAATTAGCATACGTTTATTTGTATAACTCAATGGATACACAAGAATCTTAATATACAATGAGGTCAATGAGAACTCTGTGCTTTGCCTATCGGCGAAATATATTTGCTTTACATTTTTTTCATCCCATCATAGCCAAGTATTTTCGGCCATTCAAATTATTTTTCTGGCAACTATTATAACGCTGTTCTTATCGTTTCCTCCGGTCTGAAGATAGTGACCCTTTGCAATTTCTCTTCACGGAGCCCTTTGGAAATTTGACTGCCTGGAACCTTAATATTCTAGCATTGTTGTTAATCTAGTGCTCATATCTTGTTACATAGCTTTTAGTTTTCATGCTCTATTAGTTTCATCCTTCACACTAAGGATGGCTAAATTTCCCGTAACTATGCTCCTTTAGCAACAAATTATATCGCTTAATACAATTTGTGCTCGACCTTGCGAGCTCTCGCTTTCAACAGCCTTCCTCACGGTAGTTAATCTTTAGTTCGTTTATTAGAACACGCGGCGTTATTCAAGTCTTAGTTAGCTAATTAATCATTTATGTTCTTAGTCCTTTAGCAATTATGAAGAATAATTTACATCTTGTACGCGGGTGTGTGTAATTTAATTGTTGGTTTTGTGATTGGAAAGTGGACTGTCCACTCGATTCGGTTCTTTGTTTTAATAAGAGTTTTTCGTTCGATGACAGCGGCTCCAATATGTCGCACGCGTGGGATGTTCTTCAATCATCCACAGCCTTTTTATTAAAGCCTGAACAAAGGCTTTTTTATATCATTGTTATTGAAGTTTTTTATGAATCTTTTCGCAATTGATGAAGATTTGCACATCAGATGTACAGGCGTTGGTCAATAGCCGCAAATCGTGCAATGAAATTATACGCGCTGTTTCAAATCTGGAACGGTCGAATGTTGTATGACACATACAGATATAATGAATGTAAACCATAATTTACAAAATGACGGGGTTCTGTAAGTAATTGAATAATCTGTGAAATACTACGTAACTGTAATTGACGAGGAAAATCATACATAATGCAAAGAGCAGACTATAATATTTAAAGCTATTGCATCCCGCATGGCCATATAGCAATACCTACGGTTCTTTAAGATTATCAAGTTTTGTGCATCATACGCATCTCTTATGGACTTATCAGCACCAGAGCTGGTGCACTTGCTGTAATAAACACCGTACCCATAGTGTTTGTATAAAGGGGTAGCGAGAGTTCGAAACGCCTTAGTGAAAAAAAAACAACAATACAGGAAACAGCAGTCAGATTGAACACACACTTCCGTAGCGAGACTAGCGAGGCTAAAGAGTTCGGCCCTCTGTCAAATGTTACATTAACCCATGGTTTTCTTTAACGACAACCTTCCTCTTTCCATCATTATCTATCTCATTATTTATCCGAGCTTACCATAATTTCCACTCATAGACAATCCGCTCGATAAGTGCGCAAAAAGCCACTTTATTTAAGAGGACTTGTAATTGGATCCGATTGTGCTACGACCTTGGCCTTTGTCGAAACCGAGGCGTAATAATCAATTTCCTTACTCGGTCACTTAGCGGATAACACGGGAGATGTCTCACTCTTGCACTTGTTCCAATGATAAATTTGTATCTAGTTTCTTTTAATGATAATGTCCTTTCTGTGTTCATTAGCAAACAGTTAATTGCAACTTTTTTTTAGTATTCTGCTGTCTAAAATGTCCCTCCTTAGACTTCCTTCCTCTCGATTGGATTTAAAGCAATTTGTGGCCAGTTGTTGTTAATTTTTACCAGACTTATCACTCAACCAACCCTCGTAAATACGGTCTTCCTGCAATTTCCTCTTAATTTGACCATTCCGCCAATACTGCTGTGACTTCCAAGTAAAGAAACATATGTAGTCAAAATGTTTCGTAAGTCAGAGATATTTCTTTCATTAATCTTTGCTGATAGAGGTCGTAATGTTGAATAAATTTGACTTATTCTCTTTCCAGTTTACCTTTCCCAGCCAGCTACTGTTTGTAAATACGTCGCTCATAAATCATCTTCCAATGGCGTTAGGTACAGTCCTATAATTATTAATACGATATGCCTAACGGTATGACTTGGAAACTTCTTAATTTAAATATTGAACGTCAACCCTGACCTATTGATAGGGCAAAAAGGTCAGCGCAAGTCACGTGTAGATAAATGTTATAGACTATAGTTTCACGACACCAAGGTTTGTAATGCGTGCACTTAATAACACTGATTACAATCAACAATCAAACAGTGGTTAGTTATTGTACATTATCTAAGTTGCCTTTACTGTCCAAATTGCAAATGAATTTTTTGGTCATTATTATTGTACCATTGACAATAATAATGACAGAAAAAAATTAAGTAAGCGTGTATACAGGTTTAATTTAATTTTGCTTTAATTTAAGCTTCGCAAAAAACGTGTGGCTTTTATTAAATGCCATCATTCGGAATTCGGGTACATTACCTACGTTAGAAATTGAGACGATCTCCCCGGCAAATTGAGGGTCCAGGTAGTATACCTTATAGCAGTAATAACATATCTGTTGTTTATGGGAAACTGCTCAATTTGTCAACATTCGCAATATTCGTTGGATGCATGGAACATTTTGATTTTAATAAAAATAACAGAAAAACCATTTGATTAATATCTAGATTTATGAATAAACTGCAATTTTCAATAATCATAAGACTTTTAGCCACCGTCATGGATGCCCATCACGATATGACCTTCTCCCGATAGTTGAGAAACACCCCTTCTAAAGCTTATTTTATTATTGAGCTCTGCCTGTTACTTTGTCAAATCCAATGTTGACTGTCAGGCGAGTAATAGCGGTCGATTCGATCGAAATGATTGTCGGTTCGAAATTCCTTAAAGAAATGAATGATGATGAAAGAAATGATTTAAGTATATGGGATCATCCATTAATTACGTCACACGAATTTCTAGGTTTTTTTAACCCTCCCCCACTCTTTGTCACACTTGGTCACATTTTGCAAACCCCTCCTCCCCTGGTGTGAGGTCACATTTTAGGCAATTTTTTTTTCAACGAAATCGACAATATTAACTCGGCATTATTTTTTTAACCCCTGGAGCGCCCCAGAATTACCGTAATATGGAACTCCTATACTAGTTACTAGCACCCGTGTCTTGTTAGGGCGCTCCACGGGTTAATAAAAAAATATTTTTGATATATAAATATTAGTAATTTTATAACACAACGAAAGTTACATCCAAAATCTCATTATTTAACTGTACAGCGAATAAAAAAATATAAATTAATTTTCGGTTACTGATAAAGTTAAAGTGACATCACAATGTTTGTGACTCCCCCCTCCCCCATGTCACAACATGTCACATTTTCTTGACCCCCTCCCTCCCCCTAAACGTGTGACGTAATTAATGGATGACCCCTATCTCTTGTTGTTCTCTATCTCTAACTATTGTAATCGTCCACCGTATATTACCCTGAAAATATAGAAATAAGAAACAAAAAGGTCTACGAAAATATAAGCGTTACTTTTTTTAATGCGGAGTTACCGACAATGCAACTTTCTGACGGGCAACGAAACTCAAGTCGCATAAAAAATGTGTTTCGAAACATTCTTGCAATAGTAATTATTGCAAATGACATGCACTTACTGCAACTCACTTTACTATCCATAGTTACCTTTATCGTATTGACATAAGGTCTACAAATGGTTAATTTACTATTAAGTTTGTTTGCAGCTGGAATGGTATAGTTGACAGCAAATAAATGTGTACACTTTTGCACCGTATCCCCTTGTAATTGGGTAAAAAGTGCGTACATATCTTTGACGTGTACGTTACATTGCCGCGTCTGACACTTGGTGTCGTTTCGACACGCATCCGCTTGGCTGGGCAATAGTTTTGCGGTAGGTAGGCTATTGGATGCTTATTCCATCGATTAATAGCTGGTTTTATATCGATACATATCGATTTGACTATGATAGCCTGACGAAAGCTTGCAATTGCAAAGGACGGCTGCCGCGATACCCAAAACTCGAAGAAAGTCTTTGTCCATCTCTACTGCCCTTGCAATATTCGATTAACAGGGAATAGGTGGACATTTTTTCGAATTTAGATGAACTGCTCTTTCAAATTTATTTTTAACTGTTTTACAGCCAGGACTATATAAATAAAGGGAAAGATGATTTTGTTCTGTGTGTTTCCGATATGCTCTATTAGTGATGCTTGGATGTTCCTTTTAGTTTCCTTTCTTGTAGTGTAGTTAGGGAAATTTGATTAGTGTCCGAATACTCCGAATCCCTAATTGTCACATATCATATAGGTAGATAATGCGCCATGTATGTACAGTAGGTACAGTACGTTCCTGGGTCAATAAATGACCTACCTATTTCTATCATTCCATTTGTGGACCTCAAATAACTTCTAACTTCTTGCACTCTATATTTTCTTAATATATACAGCGTGGTTTATTAGTAGTAAATTGGTCTATGCATCATAATATAATTGGTCTCAAGGTAAGAATGAGGTAACGCACATCTTTGGAGGCGCTCCAATAAACTGCATAAATGATCATTAAATTGCTCTGTCAATTATCTGTCTGTTTCAAATTGTAAGTTTAAATCCGCGATTATATAAGAGCAAAGAAGTGACGACCGCTGGCGCCATTTTTTATGTTGATCATACGTTGATACCAAACTTTTTGACATATGATGATGATGAACCATGTTCTATGAACAACTCTTGGATGTATCTCAAATATTACAATAAGCTGTTATAAGTTTCGGGTCCATCTAAAATAGGTAACATTTTATAAAGATATATGTATAAAGGAGATCCTCATACATAAGAGAATGCTCAACAATTTACTGGCCAAAAGCCAACTGCTTACGCTCACTAAACCAGGTATCTACAAGTCTTCCTTTAAACATTTATTGACTTTGTACCATTAAGAGATATCTTGCGTAATTTCCCTTTTGTGATACAGAACAGCTGTAGATCGATCGAACAGCTGATGTCGAGCACGCAATCTGCAATACGACTCGAGCCCTTTGATCCCCGACATGAGTCTTTTGACATCTTTGCCCTTTTAAAACCAATTCCGGTTTATTGCGCTCTTTGAATCAATATAACATAAGATAAGAACCCCAATAGCAACTTTGAGATACTTGTGTCTTCGTATAAGATAAGATAACAAACCTTATAACTGATTGCCGAAATTTATCTGATCTAAATATGTTCGCGCAGAATAGTCTACCTTTCGTTTTCAATTATTTTTCATATTAACTTTATGACGAAATTGAGAATATCGGATTATATGGAGTTTAGTGTCACGTCTCAAACCTTATACGATTAGGGCCATGCACTTTAAGCATCATGCTAAGGCTCTTTTGTTTATCACGATATTTGTTTGTCACGACTCACTACTATAACAAAGAATTCAAATACAAGCATGACTAGGGCAAGGATTTACGAGTTTTAGGTGGCTTCTACCCATTATTTGCAAGAATATTTACTTGCACCTTACCTTATCATTATAATGTATATGTGAAAACTCAAATATACATCTTACACTACACTGTACTAAAAACCCGCGACACAAATTCTTTTGCTCTGTTGCCAAATGACTCATTGAACTTCAGAAAATGCAATGTGGTCTTATTTTATTTCGTAATACCTACGTGTCTCATTACTCGTACCGGGATGAATTTAATGTTTTAGTCCCGTGCAGACTGTTACGAGTCATTTGCAGTCTTATGAAATGCATGGCCATCTTACAGTTACAGTTAATCTAGTTTGCCTATGAAGACATAGAAATTAATACATAATAGAATATCTACTTAATATTTCTATTAGTCTTCACTTTCTCCTTTTGCTACTTAAATAATATTTTAACTAATTCAATAAGGATGTTAAATAAACAAGGTTTCAGATTTTTTCCTTCTAAGCAACCCTAAAACTATCCAACCCTCTCGTAAACCAAATTTCGCGTAATGGTTTAAAGTCCTTACGTCCCAGTTGTGTCACATACAGGGTTACAGGGTGTATGTACCTTCTCGTATTTCTTTGTTACGTTGTGAAGTTTTACCGTATTTTTCCCTACGTAAAATTCTTATGTCCCCTAATTTTACTCCTTTTATTTTAGTACGTCCATTTTATAACCCTTTGTACGCTATGAACCTTTAAAGGCGTCATGAGTCGGCGTGTCCATTAGCGCCAAGAACGCTTGTAAGTGTTATAACCTATACACTGTCAATGTACCTAAGCTTCATGCTTTCAAGTACCTGGTCTTTATAAGTTCTTTATAAGTTTGACTCGCGTGCCCTAATGATCTGTGACATTTTTGTATATGACGGATTGCGTTCAAAAGGCTTTAGGGGAATAACCGGGTTTCTACCGCCCAGTTGTAACGTCTCATTGGTTTGCTTCCGGCATCAGAAAAATCCATAAAGCCACGTTTCGATGTATTAATCTCCCCCTATCTTCTGCCATAGGTACCAAAATGCCCTCGCTATTAGAAGCCCTCGAGCGCAAATATGGCGCCAAAGGCGAAATCAACCCGTGCATAGACAACCTGCCGGTCGCCATCTTTGTGCCCAAGCGGTCGCCGCGGCTCAGCGTGCCGACTCTGCTGGTGCTCAATGACTGCGACATCGACTGCGCGGGCGACGCCTGCGTGCTGGCTGACAAGTGCGCTGATGTCGTTGAGCTGGATATAGCTAACAATAAGCTTACGGAATGGTCAGAGGTATGTCAGAATTCCAAGTTGGATTGAGCGCAAATATCACGCGAAAGGATATGTTAACGCGGAAAATAAAGAGGCGTATACGTTCGATTAAGGTGTATAAATGGTGTATTTGCAAAACATCTTATATCCCATCAAAAATATTACATGTAATAAAAAGGTGCAAGTCTCGCAACGCTTTTACTGCAAAAAAGTTTTGAGAAGTAATGTGAAACCAAGTCGGTTATTTTAATCAGTGCTAGGGGGGGTTAAAACCGTATCAATAAGATATCTTTAATTTGTAATACATATAATGACAGATTAAAACATCTTATTCGCAATATGCCCCGTAGAAAGAATCTATTGACATATTTATGCTAAATCGTTCATTTGCAAAAACTTTCCATCGCAGTCCATTTAAATATAGAGAATTTAGTCATAACATTAATATCAACATAGTTATTCTTGTAATTTGCAATAAAAATGAAGATAACAGAGGCGGTATAAAGTTGAATATTCTGCAAATGCAATGTCACTTCACTTATTCACCAGCTTAATCGCATTGTCCCTAGGTCTTCGCAATATTAGAGCAGACGCCGCGCGTGCGCTTCCTAAACCTGAGCTTCAACCGTCTCTCGGCACAAATCCAGGCCGCACAAGCTCTCAACCCTCGCTGGGACAGCCTCAGCAACCTCGTGCTGAACTCCACATACGTCGGCTGGTCCAACGTGTACGCACTCCTCAAGGCTCTGCCAGCTCTCGAAGAACTGCATTTGAGCCTCAACGAGTACTCTTACGTAGACCTCAGTGGCAAGGAAGTTGACGAGAAGGACAGATGCGATGCCTGTTCACGTCTCAAAGCGCCAGACTCCTACGAACCCGTACACGAGGGCTTGAAGAAACTCCACTTTTCCGGGAACCCTATTAACAGCTGGCGGGAAATATCGAAGTTGGGATACGCTTTCCCGAATTTGGAAACGCTGTTGGTCAACGACTGTCCTGTCAATACGTTGGAGCCGGATCCTTGTGAGAAATGCGGTGACGGCAATGGAAATAGAAAGAGTCACGATGCCTTCCCGTAAGTATTATCTTCTCATTTTAGCGCTTTCTCTATTGAATCCTATACAACGCAATCCGGGTGTCATTCTGAATCCCTAACAACGTTTGTCCTAAAGTCACTTGCCCTAACTGGTTTGTCCTAATGGGCACATGCCCTAACGATCAATTGTCATAATGATTATTTTCCATAATGTAAGGTTCTGAAAAATGCTTAGGTTTTAGAACTTGCTGCCACAAAAGTGGGTTAGGTTAGGCTTAGAACTGCGACCGTCGCAAAAAAGAAAATATGCTTAATAACATTAGGATAAGTAATCAATAATTAGGGAAACCAAATTTAGGGTTTTTACTGTTAGGACAACTGATCATTATGACAAACAATATTAGGGAATGCAAATATAGGAGAAAAGACTTTAGGGATTCAGATATAGATCCCGCAATCCAGCCAGGGATTGTAGTAGGTATGTTTGGATTCATATAGGTACCAAATTACACTGCATGAACTGAAATCCTGAAACATAATGATTGTAAAATTCATAATAGGTATTATTACTATCAGATCCTTTTACTTAAATAGAGTAAAAAACCTTGCTTAGTTTCAGGCTAAGTAACTCGATTATGTAATCTTGTCCCCTAATATTTACTTATAATGTTATCAGCTTAACCCTGACTGTCTTAACATTGACCTAATAAACCTAGCTCCTTCGTAATTAGCCGGCTCATAAAATACGACCTTTAAAACAGTTTAATGTTTCCATACGCCTGTAGTTTTTTTTTCAAATGAGCTTGTCGGACGTACTTATATTGTAATATATTTCTTATTTATTACACCTTATTAACGCTAAAACTGAAGTAAGTTCCTCGTAAAGATACATTTATCAATCGCTCTGCGCCAATTTGCATTAGCTAATCTATGATTCTATAACCAGATACCAAAATGACAGTTCGATTGGCCAATTTACAACCCAATCGTCCTGTTTTGTAGCAATGTTGTGTAAAAATGACAAATCGGACATATTTGTAAGACCCTACCCTACCCTACCCTACCCTATTGGGTAAGACCTATATTTTAGTATCAAGACAACAAGGATTTGCGAAATTTGCGGATGCCTACCTATATTGTTGGTTTAGGCAAGACGCCATTTTACAAACTTTTATTTAATTTAACCTGTCCCGTTGTCGGTCTGTAATAATCAAATCTTGCAAGTTACTTAAATTTGATCCACTTCCCGGTTTCCGATTGAGCTGAAATTTTGTATACACATGTAACTCGAGTGACAATGCAATATTATGGTACCATCGAGCTGGTCTGATGATGGAGACAGGAGGTGGCCATAGGAACTCTGTGATGATACAACGCAACCTAATTGTGTTAGGGGTTTTTAGAATTGTCTGGATGAGTATTAGTTGTCTGTCGTAAGAAAAGTACAGTCAGCGATAAAAGCTTGTACCAAAAATGAAATTTTTGCCAAAAACTTTTCAAACAGTTATTTGTTTACAGACGCCTCCGGTTCTTGAACCTGAACAACACGGGCCTCGGGACGTGGGACGAAGTGGACAGGCTCGCGCAGTTTCCCTCGTTGAAGAGTTTACGAGTACAGGTAAGTGCGTTTGACATACATACTACATTAGAAAATTTAGGCAACCGGGAGTGGCAACTTTTTATTATCTTTAATCTATTCGTCTTGACATCATAATTAATGTATTGTGTGAGACAATCCAACCTCTAGACATAGCATAGTCGCGCTACCCCCTCTGCCACACATACGGTAGCGTTACTCCATCTTCGAGTCAATCCCGTGCCGTGATTGGTCCGTGTCTTTGAACGGACCAATCACGGCACGGGATTCGCTCACCTCGTCCCCCCGCACCCCCGTATTTTTGGCAGCATCGGTTTCATGAAAGAATTGGCCTAAGCTCAGTCTAGAGGTTGGATTGTCAGTGACTTTTACTAACGTTAGAAAAAGGTAAGTTTTAAAGGAATAACGCCGATATACGAAATATGTAAAAATAATGTAATCTCATGGTGCTAGACTTAAAACCTACGTAATTTTATACCTTAATAAATTAAAAAAGTAGGTTAATAATCCTTATGCAAGCTAATTTGAGAAGCTAAGAAATCGCTTATCTACATTTGTATTTCATCAGAGTATAACCCAATAAAATTCGCGATAGCCAGCATCAGTATATTTTATTAGCGCCTCGGGGTGTCGTAATTTGTGCGTGCGTCCCTCGGGAGCTATCGGCACAATGCAGGTGAAGGTCTTCCGGATTTAGTCGTGGCCCACTTGACTTGCGCAATTCTCGACTCCCGGGTTGTGGTGTTAGCTCCAATAGCTATAGTAGCAGCAATACCTAAGTCCTAATGCCATCTTTTTCGCTCTTGCCTGATCAAAGCAAGTGTAAATGAGATAGCGTTAAAACTTCAGTCGTCAGTTGGTATCACGGTTAATATAACACGAGCCCAGTCGGACCAATATAATGCGTTCTAAGATTAGGCTCAGTTTTTACAAATCAATAGGTCATGTTATATTGGTTCTTAAGAATTAGAGTTATGTGCGCTTACGCACATCTAGTGAGAATATTACGGCCCCGGCACGCGTAATTTCGACACATTAGCTTTATCTGACGCATACGCTATAGGTGATCAATTTAATACTCCTTCAATTTGTGATCGAAACTTCATCATTTCTTCAGTCGATTCGAGAATAATATTAACTGTAGTATGTTTGCGTTATGGTTATGGCGTGACTATTTAAATACTTGTATTCCTTGAATTTTAAAACAATGTACCTGGTACTTACAGTAAGTAAGTAAGTAAGTAAGTATTATGACACCTTTAGGTCGTTATCGATAAAATGAGCTTTGAGATTAATAATTAGCCAGGCTAGGTGAATATTATTGGATTCGCGGTAAATAAATACGTCTAGCATATTTCGTTTCAATACAATCCAATAACAGCCATTACGAAATGGATTATAAATATAATCGAATTTATTACCGAGGAAACCACATGTGAACACGTTGCTACGCATATTAAAGTTGACTTAGGTAAGTACATGCACGTGTCTAAAAGCAACACAGTTTACTGACCATTGGTTGGCCTTATGTCTTTGTGTTAAGGTTCATGAATGGTATGTTAACTGTGTGGATATGAGGATGATATAAAAGTCGATGAGCGCATCTACAGGTTGTATTGCGTCTGTTTAATTTATAGAAATAAATAAAAAATATTTTTAATGTAGAATCAACTGCGCAACTCAAAACGAGTGTATGTAGCTGTCTAATTGTTATTATTATATTAGTTAATTTTACCGTTTTTTTAAATCGACTCTTTTGCTTTGCATTGTACCTATAGCGTCTGTTTAACTAACAGAAATAAATTAAAAAAAAAATACTGATATAGAGTCAGCTGCATAAAATATTAACGCAACTAAAACTAACTCACAATAATTAAATCGACTCTATACAAATATCAGTGGAAGAAAGTCTATCATTTTTAAATTGTTTACTTACTAATATAGGATTTATTTATCTACCGACGGAGATTTATGGTGTTATTTTTGACTAGTAGACTTTATTTTTACAGCAGCATATTTGACCGAAGAGTAAGCGAAGGTCTACGTTTTGACTCGGGCATTTTGCTTTTGTATGTCCGGATGTTCTCCTCTACAGGTCACAATTCTCAACCGATTCTTGTGAAATTTTGTGACCAGATTATATCAGTAAATAAAAATTTTTTGTCAATCCCGTTTTTGGAAATTTTCAAAAATGGAGGAGTTGTGATACCTCGCGCTTAAACAAATAGTCGTATCGATATCATAAGAGTATTTTCTTTTTGAGACATATTTACATAGTAAATGGCAAAAAATGCAGAAAAATTGTATTGCTGGTTTAGGCGGTATTTAGATATTTAGTTTGTACTCGAGAATGAGTAGCCGAATTTCGTTAACTTAGCTAAGAACTATCATGGTACATTTTGTAAACAATCGCTTTTTTTGTTTGCACACAGAAAGTCTGGGTTCGATCCCCAGTAAGACATAACTTTTTGTATTTTTTTTTCACTTAAACTTCGTATTTTTTTTAATAAATTAAAATCTTTGTATTGTTGATTGATCAAACCGCTGTGTGGCGCTGTCATCGTGCACGGTTCCAATAAGCTATGCTCGCGAGGTCTACAGCTCACAGAGCCACTAGTATATTTATTGTCATAATCCTCACATTGCATATATACACGAACAACAACCATACATAACAAATCCGCAGCCGAGAAAACTAGGTAATAAACCCTGTGGACTCATCCAGCATTTACTGTTTTTGTTTAATTGTCTACTCAATTTCCGCGCTTGTCTGTGTCAAGGCCGATCAATCAAACCGCTGAATATAACCGGCAGTACATAAACATAAATTTAATTCATGACTACACTTATATGCAACGAATTGCCAAGCTAATTAGAACCTTATTGGGACATGGGTAAAGACACTTTTTCTAGCGTTTAGCGGTTGCTATGTGACCGTCACGCGACGAAGAATGTGAAAGTATAGCTTAACGAAGTGTTCCGCTGTGTAGGGTTGCCACTGTTATGTTGCCAGATATATTTTGTGAAGTAAATACTCGTAAATAATACAATAAATATTATATAGGGCATATTATAGGACTAAGTCTCACAGTAAGCTCAATAAAGCTCGTGTATTTATATTGAAGATCTAATGTACTTAAATTCTTAATAATTATTGAATAATACCCGAGCAAACGACGCTAGCGAGTGGCTTGGTATACCTACTCATATACCAATTTAATTTCAGTGTGTATCGCGCGATATTATACGAATGTTTTGAGAATTAATTAAACTTAGTATCATTACCATCTAATTTGGTAAATAACAAATTAAGTTACTAAAGTTTAATATTAGTGGTCCAATTACGCTACGTCTGTTTTTTTAACAAAGTTTTAAAGTAATTATTGTCCCTCGTGTGTAGTTTTAAAGTAGTAGTTGTATCCCATCCCAGTAGCATTTTCCAAATGCATCCAACAATATTCCATAGTTGCTGCATAGCTGATCTGTTGGAAAATCCTAACGTCTGATAAGTGATAACCCTGGCTTTGTACGGTTTTACGTTGAATTGCATCGTAGTATAAGTGATGTCACCGCTATTGACGTAAAGTTATGAAACGAGCTAGCTCTTTGTTTCACGTGTAACGCGCAATTTACTGCTACCTATTATCTATTAGTAATCGTACCGTGTTTACTATAAATTTGTCAACATAAATAAATAGAATAATATCTTTTTTAAAAATAAAAAGGTACTTAAATTAGTGTCAATAACAAAAGAGACGGAATAAATAGAGTCGACTCGACATCGACACCATAAACTGGTTACCATTTATTTTTGGCGGTCATCTTAGCTTTTATTTTCATTTCATTTCATTTATTTTGTTACAGATTAGTTGCGTGGATCTCTTTGATATAACTAGGACTCTAGGAATATTTCGAGCATTAAAAAAACCTAATATGAGTACTTATGTTTAGGAAACACAGGCTTCATTCTATCTATACAAAAAAATAGGTTTGGCCGTTGTTTGCGTGAACAAATAACACAAGCAAAGATAGGACGCGACGTTATGAAATTACGTATAAGGTGTATTCGGGTAATTTCGTATATCGGATAATTCCGAAAATTCTCTTTTATTTACACACACACGGAATTACCCATTACGTTACACCATACGTAAAAAAAAGCGAACAAAATGCCAGGAATAAGATCCATTGCTCGTGCTATGCCAAAAATAATAACCGAGGTTAGTTATTCACGGCCGTTCCATCGCTCAGCTTTGGCGCCATTTTAACCGCTGACCTTCCATTCCTCGCAACTTCTTCCGACCATAGACAAACTACGATTTCTTTCTTTCACAATTATGTTGCTAGAGACAATCTGGTGATTAAAGCAACCGCAATGGTCATTTGTAAATTCAACAGATCTGCGTTAGGTAGGTAATTGCGGATGTGTTAATAGTTTAGTATAATGAGAGACTAAGTATGTATGCAGGAATGTAGTAACGTTTTGTAGTTTTCATAGAGCAAAGAAAAATAAAATCGCTGGTTTAGCAACTAGGTATAACAAGTAACAGGCATGAAACTGCTTGAATGATGATTAAAATTAACAAAAACTATACCTCATGTGCGTGGTTATTTATTTATTTTTTTACGTTATTAGATATGATAGACTATAAATGGTTATGCCTCAAGTAAGAACCTGAATAAAGACCTTGTATAAAAAAACATTCAATTGTAAAATGGAGGGAATACTACAAAGACCAGGTGCCAGTTTTAGAAAAGCTAGTCAGCGTAAGTCTTAATTTTTTTTTTAATTAGAAATAGGTAAGCATTTGACCACAATCTCACCTGATGGCAAGTGCTGATGCAGTCTAGGATGGAACATGCTTAACTAAAAGATGGAGATATTTACAATAAAAGGAGTTATACCGACCGAGATATATCGTATACCGACCTATTGCAAGATATACAAGCTTTCATGAAACAGATCAGTTTAGAGTAGATTGACAATGATAAAATCGTTGTCCGTATACAAATATTGAGCGTTGACTCAGCAAAAAAAATTAGGAGGTAAAGATCAAAGAACTACCTCACCAATGTCACATTCACATTACTCACATCACACATTAGAGCGCTAAATACACGCAAATAACGATAATACTTGAATAATATTTGGTCATTTTAGAATGAAATAATATTTGATGATTGTTCTTTATTTTTGATTTATTTTGGGGCAGAATATTTCTTATTTTGTTGTCTTACCCTTTGAAAAATTAGCTATCAGGTTCAACTTTTCTCGGAAGGGCCAAAATGTATTTGTTTATCTTTAACTAAACTTGACGACGTGACGTGTGTCACAGAAAGATCTGCTATAGCAATTTTATGATTTCGCGTGAGGAAATGATAGGATACATATTTTAAAACTGACCTGCCGGTTTCGTCTGACTGATCCCTTAAAAGGGTTATTAAAGAATTGAGGCTAGTTGCTTTATCGTTTGATATCCACACTCCCTGGTGGACCCCGCCAATAATTGAATCCCGCGCGGATAGACCCATATCAAGGAAGGCATCCATAATTCAAATGTAGGGTTTGCACGACGGATTCGTAATGTGTGGGAAGATCCGCGGATCCGGATCTAAATCCGGATAATTTCATACATTTCGGATCCGGATTGCAAACCCTATTCAAATGCAACTAGTGTATTTTTAAAATTGGAAAAAACACTGGAACCGACCAGTCTGCAACGGCCAGTGAATCATAAAATCATGTTGTACTTTAGAACGCAACGGTCGCTACACCCACGCCTTCTGCGCTGCTCTTTGTTTGATTGAAGCTAATGCACAGTTTGTGTTGACTGCTGAGGTGTTGTTTGAGTTAGCTTGGTATCTAATGACCTGTGAAAATAAATACCTACACATTATACCTGCACTGTTTGGAGATATAGTTTTTTTTTAATAGTTACGTGTAGTGTAGGTATCCTACAACGTTGTTTAAAAAATAGATAGATAGATAGAATACTCTTTATTGGCACACCTCAGTAAAAAAATGCAAAAGAAAAGAACAATAGATTAAATGTAGAAGCAGACAACAGGCGGTCTTATCGCTAAAGAGCGATCTCTTCTAGACAACCTTTGGGTAGCCGAAACAGAGAAATAATCGAAAAAGTAGGTGAAAAACTAAACCATTATGAACTGCATAACATTATTTTAATGGGAAATTAGTTTGAGTTCACTTGTCTTAAATACTACGCCTATTGAGATTCAGTAAGGATTGAGGCCTAAAACTTTTCAATTATAAACATAATTATGCACATATTTATTAATAAATTCGATGAAGTTAAATAATCGTATGCATACAAAATACCAATACGAGTAAATATGTCATTTATTAGTTGAGGTCATGATATCTCTCATCCATTCTAACATTTTGACCGCTTAGAACCAACTAATAAAGGTTGTACCTACAGTTCATTTGCAATTGCGTGATTATGAAGTAGGTAAATGGCCGTTTTTTTTGTTGTCCCCTACACTTTTTTTTCAAATTTGGGATTTTTTATGTTATTTCTACTCAGAATCACGAGATCTTTCTATCCTAATAGGAGAAAAAAAGTGTCCCATAATTTCCATACATTTTTCGATCTTTCCATTCCGCGACCGCCATACAATGTCTATGAGAAATGGTGACGTAATGGAAATAAAAACCTTAGGACACTTTTTTTCTCCTATTAGGATAGAAAGAGCTCGTAAAAATAATATAAAAATCCCAAATTTAAAAAAAAAGTTTAGGGGTCAACAAAAAAAACGCCCAAATATGACAATAATAATATATCTAAGGCTCTTAAAAGCACCTAAGACCAATGTTTCATTGCAACCAAACGAAAATACAACAACAACAACAATACAACAACTTAACAGCTTTTACTCTCATTTCTTGCAAAATAGACACATGGTTACAAAAGCTGCATCAGCATCATATACAAAAACAACATATATTGTCGTGCTAACATGTTTGTATAACAGCATCAAAGTCAAAGGGGAAAGGGGCACCGGGAACGTAATCAGACTAAGTAGGACAATGCATTGTAAGTTGCAATATTGCACTCCTACTAGCCTCAGGTCGACATGACTGCAATTTATATTGTCGCGGAGAAAGGGCAATAATGTAGTCTCGTCCGTGACCCGTCAGGGAACGACACAAAGTATGGAGACATTTACGACCGTGTGCATATTACCTACATTGGGGAATCTTGTAACTTAGATGAGAAGGGAAAACAGGTCATGTTCGGTTTATAGCAAATTGCTAAGAGAACAACACTATAAACGATCTCTGGAGCGGTATTCTGATTTTAGAATTTGTTAACATTTCGCTGTTGTTATGATACGACATACGACCTTAGCACAACTCGCGGTGCGTACCGACCGTATGCCTTTGAGGTACTAAGGTATAATAGTTTAGTTTAACTATATTTTTATTAAATTAAAAGCATAGTCTACAAGGATATGATACTTAGTTGTTTTTCTCCATCTGCAGAGATATCATAGCTGTTTTTATTAGAGGCTGTTCGGAAAGAGAAGAGTCGTGGAATGTATCGGGCCCCGTACATTCCACGACTCTTCTCTTTCCGCACAGACTCTATCATTATTTTTTGACAAGTGAAGTAGGTACGAGAGTGACGCATTTCTTATTTTTTGTTGCACAATGTACCTATAGCAAATGTTGATAATAAGTACATTAGGTACTAGGTACAACCAAGTACTGAAGGGCACCAGTCTTACTTCACTCGCACAACATGACGGTTTCCTTTAGCAAAAGTAGTTTTTGCTATCATTACAAACCGCTTGCTCAACTACTCAGTTACTTTGCTAGTAAGTTAACATTGCCTTAATTCTATTACAGAAATACAGACTTTATTGGTAAAATAAACATAGTACATTTTACACGTCATAAACTTAAAATTATTTAGTCGTAATTATGTTCATATCATTAGATACAAGTTTACATTACCTATGTATTGGAAAGTTATTCTTTTATTCGCACATCAATCATCAAATCATACCTATAGTGAAGTTTTTATATATTTAGTCTAGATTTAGCACTTTAATACTCTTTCATATGCAAAGTTTTCGTAGTTTCCACTAGAGTCTAGAGATCTTATTTCGCGTCGGAATACGATACGATTACGATCCTGAAAGTCATACTTTTGTACATAAGTAATACATATATTTTTACTGTTAAAACCAAAGCGATTCCAACATATCATTATTTCACAATTATATTCTATTAAATATATTATTCTTGTAGTATAGTATTCTTTCAAATGTCTGCGCGATTAAATAAAACACTATACTATCACGTACCTCACCACGTGCATGATTATACCTTCTACCTGTTTTCCTAGATTTCCTAGAACCTAGTTTTCATCTTATCCTAAGATCTATCGGGGAAGTAGCGACGATCTAAGATGTTGTTTGTTTCAATTACAGATTCAAGTATAATTAAATAATTGCATCAAGTATGTAGTAATTGCCATGGAGATACTATTATTACGGTAGCTACTACACACAGTCCACATCACATATATGTAGGAGTATTTTACATACGTCATACTTACTCCAGACCATAATATACTTCAAACTTTGGTACAAATTTGTTCATTGTATCTAATCGATATAGGTAGTAACTACATTCAGATATTTCCACGTGTTATTATTTACAGTAGCTGTCGCCTCGCCTATTCCGTATCGGAAATGCATAATATTATAAAAGCAAACTCTACATTCTACAGCATAGACTACACAATTCACTGACCATTTGTACACTTTATTACAACTACATAAGGTCTACAAATGTTTAGAAATGTGGTGGTGTCAGTATATCGCACCCTCCATCCGTTTAGTGCACTTCAATGGATGAGTGGGTCTGTTTACGACATTGCGATTGCACCGGACCTCGGGACGAAATCAATATCCGCGATTAACGAGTCGGAACGGAACCGTTACCGGCTGGAACGGACGCCGTTTTGTTGACTTATTCCTATGATAATTTGAATTTTCATATACAATTACAATGTCCGATATTTTCCATTCGTTCCACCGAGCTATAATATCCTACTAAAAATACTGATGTGCCGTCGGAAAGTCCAAAATTTCCAAATTTCCACTTGGAAAAACTTCGGGAACTTCTCATATTTTTATAGTACTGAAATCTAGTATAAATGAAAGTTTCCTTTGTTTCCGGTGAAAATTTCCGATAATTGTTCAACTTCATGGAACACTTTCCGCAACTTGCACATCTGTACCCAAAAATATGAATTGGGACCTGAAGACTAACAATAAGTACACTCAAAGATAATACTTAAACTTACTACTTTCACAATTTACACAGAACACTGAACTCCAAAAAGGGGTCATTTGGCCTGTCAATTATAATACAAAATATGTATTGAGGGCGCTACTGACCAAAGGGACTAAGTAGCATACTCAGGGCCTATATGTGTGACGCACGCAGGTTCCGTGAGTTCCGTCTTCCGTTTTTGGTCAATACCGGCCGGCAAGGCTGATCACATTTAATCGTGCAAACAAAGAATCACTGCGGATATTATTACCGGAATAGATTATTTAATTATAAGTATTGCCTGGATTTAATTATGCGCGCGTAATTCCAGTCAATTTGTTCTATTGAGTGGAATAGTGGAATTGAAACTAAGTATTTTATTGATTTTATAAGTAGAAATGTAAATTGTTAAATCAGTGCTTAGAATTTATCAGCTGACGTAGATGGCGCTGTACGACTCTGTCCATCATGTGATAGCTCTAGTTGTCAAAAGCCGACGTTTGATAAATGATAATCCAGTTACTACTTATACCATAGAGAAATAAGTAAGACAAGAGTGCTCACTCCATACATCAGTTCAGACTATTAATTTCAGTGTCTACATCTAGCATCGAGTAGCGGAACTATCAGTACTGCTACTTGACAATAGTAATATTTATTTTATTTTATTTGATTTTGATCTTCTTATATAGGTACTCTTATATCTTAATTTAGTCTGTAGAAATCGATTTCATTTAAATTATTATCATTATTGTATTTAGAAGACTTTGACATTGACATTGTTGCTATAATTAATTATTATAAAAAAAAAAAAAAAAAAATCCATAATTATTCGGTATTGTATGTACATATAATTTAAGTTTTGATGTAATCCGATTTTATTTTATTGAATTTACTGCAGTTAATGCATGTTAGACACTAAGTAATGTAATGCCAATTAGCACGTAAGGTTTATCTGTAAGTGCTGATTGATTGAATTGAATAAATTAAATGAAATGAAATAGATGTAGCACCGACCGGAAAGTCTTATCTCAACAGCATATAAGACTTTCCGGTCGGTGCTACATCTATTGTCAAGTAGCAGTACTGATAGTTCCGCTACTCGATACTAGATGCTAATAGTCTTTTTGGTACTAAAACTGATGTATGGAGTGAGCACTCTATGTATTTTTTTCTCTATGCTTATACAAAACATACAAGACAAGCGCCGTATAGTGGCATCTACTTCAATTCTCAAACTCGGAAGTACAATTATTCTATTTAAAGGACTTTACATCTCTTCTAATACAATCAATAACACTTTTTTTTAAGTATTGCCTTAGTGCCTAGACTTAATTATACAGGCGTGATACCATCGATAATTAATTTGTATGGCTTAATGAAATTGTGCCTTGTTTCTCTCTTAAGCTCTTGAAATTGTCAAGAATTGTTGACCTAGACTACTTCCATTTTAGCAAAGTTGACGGCGTTCAAGACTATTAATAAATAAGATATACCATCGATTTCATAGCAAAACGGTCTGCGCTTGCGAACAAATACTGAATAAGGAAGGTTGCCCATCCTTGAGACAACTATTAAATATTCCACACTTTTTGTTTATCCGAGGATCGCTTTGTTCGTCTGCTGAACTCGTGACTGTATGATAATTGGAACCCGGATATATTTATACTGGAGAGCATGGATTCGTTTATAAATGTACCAATGTAGCTTATTTTCTCTCTACATATAGGCTAGGGGCCCGATTCGGATTTTGTAATAGACATCTATTAGACATCGCCAAGATACGATAACGATATGTTTAAGATCTAACCTGTCAAATTTGACATTTCCGCGATTCTGAAGATACTCTTGAACGATTTCCACAAGATATTACTTAGAGATCTAATTCACATCTAATAGATATCTAACACGATCTATCGTAAAAGTGACATTGGTTGCCCGAATTGCGCTGCAAAAGAGAACAAGTTGAAATCTAAACTATAACGTATCTAGAATGGATCTAGTACGTGTCGTCTTTTGTGAATATCTTGAAGTTCGAATACGGCAGTAGGCTATATTATTTGACTCATGAAAGATGAGAAAGGTATATGTAGGTATAAGTATTTTTTTCTGTCCTCTATAGCTAATGAAACGAAATGAATATTGCTAAGTTTTAGTACACCGTGCGTCTAATGTCTGATAAAAATCTGTGAAGTTAGGTCTGCAGCTGTTGCCCTTACTTATTACGTATACAAATTTAGATTTAACGCAAACACATACGTCACGTCACGCTATCGAATGAATTTACACTAGGGGTTCAGACTACATCGATCCAATCCATCTTATTTTTACTTCTTTCTTTCAGGGTTGGCCGCTATGGGAGCGCCTGGAATCCACGGAGCACGAGCGGCGGCTGCTGCTGGTGGCTCGGCTGCCCCGTGTCCGCACCCTGAACGGGGGAGGAGCGGTGCCCGAGGAGGAAAGGGACTCCGCCGAGAGGGCCTTCATTCGGTACTACATGGAGAAACCAGAGAGCGACCGCCCGGATAGGTAAAAACTGGATTTCCCGAGGTTTTAAAAATAAACTGTAAAATATTCCATCTTATTCTTTCTCCTGTATAAGGCCTCATTTAGACGATGCGAGACTCACATGCGAGTTTCATTACATTACGGGTTTTGTTTTGATCGGTCGGTTAAATTGGACGTAACCAACAGTCCGCAATGTAACTAAAATCGCATGCCAGTTCGCGCGCCGTCTAAATCAGCCCTAAGTGTGTCCTATTAACGTATGTTCTTTACCTTGAACTAACTTGGATTTCTTTCTATTTCTACTCTCTTTGTTTACTGATAGATAAGCAGGTACCTATGGGCCCGATTCGGATTTTGAAATAGACATCTATTAGATATCTTTTAGACATCACCAAGATACGATAACGATATGTTTAAGATCTAACCTGTCAAATTTGACATTTGCGCGATTCTGGAGATACTCTTGAACGATTTCCACAGGATATGACTTAGAGATCGAATTCACATCTAATAGATATCTAACTCTATCTAACGTAAAAATGACATTGGTTGCCCGAATTGCGCTGCAAAAGAGGACTAGTTGATATCTAAACTATAACGTATCTAGAGTGGATCTAGTACGTGTCGCCTCTTGTGAATATCTTAAAGTTCGAATACGGCAGTATGTGCAAATACAACAGTTATAGCATAAAATTATGTGCAGTTACATTGAAAATAAACTAGATTTGAAGGTCAATTATTATGATCAAGTGTGGGCAGAGAATTCGCACTGAAATTGCGACCTAAATGACTAAAGTTGCATGCAAATTTCAATGATACCTTACGCCGCACCTACACAGCTGGCTATACACATTCAGACCTTATGTCATTGAAATAAGGCGAAAATTTGTATACATATTTATGGCTGCGTCTGCGCCTCTATGAATATAATATGATGCGTATTTGGTACAATGGCGAAACACATAAAGGTCGCGATAAACATTTCACTATTATATTATTAGGAACTCTGCCTAGTTAATATTCATCATTTTGCATATTTTTTTGTAAAAATGCCTAAGATTAATCTAAATACCGTAAATGTGTGTAACTACAAGTATTATAAACGTGCTAGGATTAGATAAGTATTGCGGAATAACTACTACACGGAAAACTTACATTATTACTTTGAATGATGTTTATGAAATGCTATGGTATGATGATGATAAAAACTTCAATAGACCGTAGTAAAGAGCGCGCTCAAACGCCCAAATAATATTTTCACTTTCGTTAGTAATAGACAAAGGAGTTCCAAGATCCATAAACTATTGTAAAATATTAGTCGCATCGCATATTTAAGTGGTCAATGTGGTAATCCATAGATCACACGAATTTAATGATTTTTTTAATGATAATGACCTCTACTAATTTTCCAGGTACTGGGAGCTGGTGGGCGTGCACGGCAAGTTGGACCCGCTAGTGTCCGTGGACCTCAGACCCGAGAAGCGGGTGCAGATCACCTTCACCTGCGGGGAAAACAGCGAAGTCCGCACCGTTGACGTTTACAGGTATGTACCTGCAGAACAACAGGTACTGGGAGCTGAGAGGCCGGTCACGGCAAGCTGGACCCGCTGGTGTCCGTGGACCTCAGACCCGAGAAGCGGGTGCAGATCACATTTACATGCGGGGAGAACAGCGAAGTCCGCACCGTTGACGTTTACAGGTATGTACCTGCAGAACAACAGGTACTGGGAGCTGAGAGGCCGGTCACGGCAAGCTGGACCCGCTGGTGTCCGTGGGCCTCAGACCCGAGAAGCGGGTGCAGATCACATTTACATGCGGGGAGAACAGCGAAGTCCGCACCGTTGACGTTTACAGGTACCTACAGAACAACCACACTTGCCAGGGATCTACACAGGGGCCTATTATCAGGAACGCGGAAAATCATGCAGAATGGAGAGCCTTGGTGCACGAAATAACGACCTCATGTGGTCGCGACCCTCGGACATGAGGAATCGAGGAAGAAGAGAGACAGAACAACAGGTACTGCTGTTCTGTCTCTCTTCTTCCTCGCTGGGGGGGGGGGGGGGGGCTGCGGCAAGCTGGACCCGCTGGTGTCCATCTGAGGCCTGAGAAGCCCCCTGTGTATATGGATAAAATCCCGGTGTATGGTGATGATACTGATGATTCATTTAATAGGGTATTTTACTGTATTTAAAATAAATTACTTTACACCATGCATGAAATAAAGCACCAGAAGATTAATAGAGAAACGTTGACAGCAGTTATTTTTAGACACAATTTCTATTTTAAAACCCGTATAAAACTATAAAGAGTAGGTCATTTGACTGTAACGTCACATGCTAATGTTTCATATAAATTCCATAGTAGCAAAATCGTTTTGACAGTTCGAAAAAAAGAAACTGATTTGAGTTCGACAATTTGAATAAGTAAAGTCTATTTTTTTATTCGGTAGACTAAAATGACATTTCATAGTGACAATCATTCATAGTGGAATGACAGATGATGTTCATACTATGAAATGTCATTTTAGTCTACCGAATAAAAAAATAGACTTTAGGTACTTCATTTTCATAAATTGCTCCATCTGCTTGAGCTCTGTCACATTTGTGTTATAGTATTCATTTTGTCTTTGCTTTTATAGTTTATCTTCAATTTTCCTTATTTCAGAACTGTCGCTGACCTGAAGACTAGGCTAGAGCGATTGGCCGGCTTTCCAGCGTCCAAAATGAGACTCTTCTACGTCGATCAAGAACTAAGAGACTCTCAGGTATATACCTAAACCTAACACTGATTTAAACTTTCACGATTTTTACACATTATTAAATTGTACAACGGGACTTAATCGCGTATCTAAGTTTTAAGATTTACCTCCGACGTTCCGAGGACGGCGTTGTCCCCGTGGTCTCGGAGAAGACCGAGACCGAATCTTAAATCATAGATACGCGATTAAGTCCCGTTGTACAATTTAATAATACCTAAACCTCTACTGGACCCAACAAACAACGGCCCTGTCTTATTAAGGTTCTTTTAACATCCGTTCTTTTCATGTCGCCTACCTATATTTTAGGGTTCCATGACAGAAACGGAACCCTTAAATGTTTTACGTCGTCTGGATGTTATAACAATTTACCTACTCAAAAACTATGAACGAAATGAAATAAAAATTCAGTGACATTTTGTAAAATTTTAAAAAATCAGTAGGTAGGTGGGCCATTTTATTTAAAGTTGTCCCCTACACTTTTTTTTTCAAAATAGGGATTTTTTTATGTTATTTCTACTCAGAATCATGAGCTCTCTTGATCCTAATAGGAGAAAGAGAGGAGAAAAAAAGTGTCCCAAATAAAATGGCCCATGTACCAGATAGACAGCGGAGGCTTAAGATCAGTTTTCCTAAGATAGCGGTGCCGTCATATAGCGGCCGTCTCCATACTAAATAATACGGCTAAATATGGATGTCGTAGTATTTGTATGGAGACGGCCGCTATATGACGGCACCGCTATCGGAGGAAACCAAAGCTTTAGTGAGTTACATATTACATAGTTCATTTCATGTAATTTTCTTAATATCTCATTTTTTGTATCACATATTTTAACTTGTTTTTTTCTGTAATATACCAAATTTATAAATTAAATTTCCTCGAGTGCCATCAGGGGCCGGAAGAGATGAAGTACCCGACCAAGCAGCTATACTCCTACAACATCCGGTCGGGCGACGAGATCATCATCGACTCGAAGCTGAAGCACTCGATCTCGACCAACTCGACCGCGTGAGACGCCGTCGAGAACCCATAGTTGCCAGCGTTCACGTTAATACCATAGACAAAAATGTTACAGTAAGCCCCCATTCCCACGGGCGCTTTTACAACGCGCGTTAAAAAAGCGTTTGATTGACACAAATGGATACATGTGTATTTATTCACACGACAGCGGTGGCGCTTTTTATCAAGCGTTGTTGGTTTAAACCTTGGTCGAAGCCTTTCGACTTAAATCGAATTTAGAGTGCGGACAGATTCAAGCGCTTTTTTAACGCGCGTTGAAAAAGCTCTCGTGCGAATGGGGGCTTAGTCTATTTCATTTGGATCTGTAGAGAATTTTTAAGATGTCCGAATTGTAGGAAGATTTCTTAAGTAATATTCGGACACATTAAACAATGCCAATTATTATACAAATATTGTAAACAAAAGACAACAGTCCTACGGGTGAGGTACCACTTTTTTTGTCTAATGTTATGTAATTCGCAGAACAACTAGAAACACGTGTTTTTTTATTATTTGCAGATCTATATGGAATAGGCTATAAAACCCATTACTATGGTCCAGCTTGCAGTCCCGTAAAAGGAAAATATTGTGATTTATCTGCATAGGTATTATAATATTATCATCTCACTCTAGCAGATAACCATCTCTCGCTCTTTAAGGGCTGCAAGCAGGCAGGTACAAGGTTTTACACAGTTGAAGAACTGTAAATAGATTTTGATAGCTTAACTAGATGGCGTAGCATGTTTTTCAATAATTGAAAGCGATGATCGCGCTCAACGCGGCAATAAATTGAATTTTCGTGGACTGAAATTTTGACTGAACAAGTATTAACACATCTACAATATCTACATACACTGTGGCCCACAATAGCCCTCATGACGCCGTGCAGCGCCATCTAGTTTTACTGTCAAAACAATTGCTACTATACATTGTTCTACTTGCTCCAGCTACATGCAAAGTGTGCAAGCACTATTGCATGACTATATGTAAATAGCTGATCAACGCAGTCAAACTGGAAACAATAACTTCGATTCGAAGTTAGTAGCATTTCAACACCAATTAGCTTTAAGAGCTAAAGCATATTTTTATATAAAAATGCAAGTAAATTGTAAAAGGGCCTTAGTTTCAAAAACCGACCCTAACTTAAATGCCATATGGTACTGTTTTGCTAGTGGAATTTAGTGGCGTGGCTACAGGGTGGCAGAGCGGGCAAAATGCCACGAACTACCCGTGATGCCATAGGGTCTCATATAACATTTTCCATACCATCACGGGGCACCATTTGCCACAGACCTCGGTTGATATTCTATTGAGAATAAAGTTTTATTTTTAAGTGTTCTTTAGACTAACAAATGTGTTGTGGAATTAGTGTTTTTTACTTAGGTTTTTTTGTTGGTAATTATTATTTACCATCAGACCATCACACAAATACTTAGCTGAACTTATATTTGTTGTCACAAGCAGTTCTAGGTTTGAAGTTATGAAGTAAAAAGTACATTATTATTAATTTTCTTACAAATTTGATTTGTATACAACATATCGGGTTATATAGTTACAAAATTATACATAATAATTCTATTTTATGGAAATATGACGATATCGAAATTATAAATGATCGTATATTATAAAATTAAGTGAAGATCAATGTATTACCTTTATTGCGATTAGCAACTGTGATATAAATTATAAATGTATTAACTGTGAAAAAATTAATTTACTTCTTGTGTTATATTATTTTTATGAATTCTCGTATATATCGACATTTAACATTTTTCAGTAATGAGTCTAAATAAATGTTTAACGAAACGTAAAGTGATACTAACTGCCATTTTATGAGTGATACCGTATTGGTACATTTAAATATTACGATAATCAAGTTCTACCTACTTAAGATCATGTTCTTACTAAATCATTAGTACCTACCTATTACTTACACGATTCTACTGACTGTAAAGGTGAAGCCACTGCGGCGCACGCCACGCACGGATAGAATATTATCATCTTCTCACGAAAAGGGCCTTTCATGAGGTCAAATCAAACGCATCTCAATTTAAAAACCCGGTCTACCCGAACCCCGAATAATCAGGCTAATCGAAACTAATAAACGTAATTTTTCGTATCACCGATAGTAGAGGAGTTGGCAAATTACCCTATTTTGTTAAACCGACATAATGTAGGTCCCTCTTGTAGGAGGATCGATTCTCATTTTAAAAACTTAATGAAAAAACGTACGTAGCGTGGCCGTGCACTGCAGTTGGCTGCACCTCGAATTAGGACTACAGTGTATCTGCTATTGATTCAAGCCACAGAAAACCGCCTAGGGGTTGGTCTGTGGTTCAAGCAAATATATAAATTGTCCTGTGATGTCCGGAGCTGCCAAAGACGTTACATGGTTAGAGTATCTTCAATGGATGTATACTAACTTGCATGCATGACTGAATCTTGCATGGCAGCCTTATTAAAGTGATACATGCAATATCTTCGCTAAATTCATGTGTCTGATATGAGATATCGTAAGAAGTATATTAAATGGTCGTCTTATATAATAGAAACAATGGAAAATAAATGAAATAATTGTAACATTGTTTGTTTTATTTTGTATACGAACATTTTAACGTTTAGCACATCACTTAGGCACAACTCAATCACAATAATCATCATCATTATCAATTGTGAAGTCCACAGCGACGAGAACGACTTTAGCTGTCGTAAGATAGGTAGGTACCTACACCTTACAAGGGAAGGCATTGTCTTGATACTGGCAGTAGTGGCAGTCATCGTTACAATGCTTGTCGTCGAATTATTAATTAGTTAATTACCAACCCACAGCTTTTTACCATAAACAGCGACCATCGCGTTCTGGACTTGTTCCATTATATCCTCATACACTTCCATCCAACTGCTGCTATTCATTTCGCGAATTCTTCTCCTCAGAAAGTTCAAAAGTATGTTTAACTTGTCTATGTTCTTGTTGATTACCATTTCTCGCATATATGTGACGATCAAATTAATATCGTAAGGTAAGGGTGTTTGGCCGCTCTCAAGCCATGCTCTTAGTAGTTCTCTTACTTTGTCCCATGGAAGATCTAGTAAACCCTGATTAGGGGTAGATTCTTTCTTAACTTCTTTACTTTCTTTTTTAATTTCCTTTTTTTCTTGTCTAACCACAGTCTGCACAGGTATAGGTGGTTTGTATGGGGGGTTGTAGTTACTCTGTCCATGTAAAAATTTACTCATAAGGTTTTTTGAAGTTGATACCTGTGCTCTTAAAGATAGATTTTTGGGAGGCCTACCTCGCCTTTTGCTAGAGACGACAGGCGAACTTTTATTGGAACCTATCACTGGAGATTTTTTGGGTGATTGTGCTTTAGTTTTTTTGGGTGTTGTAGGCTTTGGAACCGGCTCAGATTTTACTTTATTTACAATTTCCGGAAGATCTGTTGTATTTCTACTTTCAGGTTTAATTGAATTCGTATTGACAAGGAATTTGCTCATAGCTCCTTTTGTTTGACCCTTATTTGCTAAAGATTCTAATTTAGTGACCTGTATCCCTATACCTCTCATCTCTTTAGGGTCTATCCTCTGTTTGTTACAAAGAGAGATTATTTCTCTAGTTATGATTTCCACATCATTTGTAGCATTGAGTAAAGAAGTTGACTTGTTTATAACATTGCAAAACCCATGCCCCATAAATTTTGCAGTTTCTACTGGTGCTTTTTCATCTCTTACCATAAGTTTTAGAGTGATACATTTTCCCACAACTTTAAATTGTACCATTCTTGTGTGGACTTCAGCTGACAATTGTTTTAAAAATTCTATGCACTGCTCATTATTCTCAAATCTAATTCCATAGTTAACTTCAGCTGATACAGATTTTCTCACTGTATGGAATGTTAGGGGATTATTATCTCGACCTCTACACTGATCATACAACTGAAGGCCTGTTTTGATACCCAAGTGTTGTTGCAAAGACACTAAACTGAGATTCTGTAAGGAGCCACATGTCTGATGACCAAGAGATTCCAATTTTGAAGCAGTTTGCCTCCCCACTCCAGGTAGATCCCTCAGCTTAATGTCAAAAATGAAATCTTCAACAAGGTCTGCAGACAGGAAGAACTGGCCATCTGGTTTTGCTCGCTTTGTTGCTAACCTAGCCTGCAAGCGGTTACCTCCAAATCCAGTTGAACAAGGACACCCGGTTTTAGTCCTTATTTCTTCTCTCAATATAGTTGCAAAGTCTTGAACAGTAATATCTAAATCCTTCAATAGCTCACTACAATCAACATACATTTCATCACAAGACACTGCCTCAATATTAAGAGTATATTGAGCAACTGTGTTGTATAATGTGTAAGCCACTTCTTTATATCCATCAAAATCATACGGAATGGTTTGTAAGTCAGGGCATAATCTTAAAGCTGCACCCATGAACATACCATTGCCGATGCCCTTTGCTCGAGCCTCATATGAACATGACGCTATTTCACTCATAGACCCATATTTGTCATCCTCATCTCCAATGGCATCTACTCTGGTCTCCAATTTGATATCTTCATTTATACCAGTGGCTTTTTCAAATTTTTTAGATTGCTTCTCTCTGTATAAATTGAATTCAGTATCCCTATCTACTCCTGCCCTTTTGGGTCTGCCTTGTCCTCCCTTGGAATGTGTCACAGCCAAAGGCTTCCCTCGCAGCTCCGGTCTCTTTCGTAACCCTACTGATACAAAAAAACAGTCCATATCTATATGCATGATTGTTTTTCCACCCTCAAATGTTACTTGTGATAGACAGTTAGTATTATTTAATGCAAGAACTTTCTCCTTTAACTGTGTTCGAGCCGGAAATTGAAAATTGCTGGTCTCTCTTAGATCATTTAGATGTTGTTTAAAGCATGCTCCGAGTTGTGAAATATGATGTAATCGAGAATTATTATAAAATTCTGAAATAAAATTAGGATCTGCTGCTGTTTTTGTTGAGTGGTCTGTCCTCTTGGGCAAATGTTCTGATACATTATTTATAGTTGGCTTAGTGTTATCAACATTTGGAACATCATCTAATTTCTTATCATTACTTTTATTGATAGTGCTCTCAGACAAACTTGTTGATGGCTTGCTATCAACTTCAGAATCATTTTTGACTTTAGCAAAGTTAAGTCGAGGTTGCAATCTAGAGTTCCCATACAGTAAGTAATCCCTATAATTCACCAGCTTATTGGCAGAGATACTGTCTGTGATCCATTCTGGTCTTACTACTTTAACTAACGACATATTCTTCACTTTTGTATCAGGTAAATTAGATGCTATGATAAAATCATCACTGCGCTGGTAAGTGTGATAAACACCGCCATGCTTAGCCATTAAAGTTTTCAGTCCATCGGCGGAGGGGTTTGTGTATCCGTTAACAAATATGCTTACCCCACTGAATATGTCCGACAATTTCTCTTGCTCACTGCCCACTCTGGAGGTAAACTGCTCCTCCAATTTGGACATTTTCGCGTTCATGTAACCGCCCCAGGCTTCGAAGCCATTGTCGGGGAATTTGTCATCGCGTCGCCTCATACTTTGGGGGCCGTATGAAAACTAACTATTAAAATAAAATAGAGTTTTTAGTTTTTGCGCAAAATGTACCGTTCCCGCGCCGCGTCGTGTTTAGTTCTGTCAGTTTGACGTTTAAACTGTTAGTGTTGTCAGTTCACACAATATTTGAAACCCTTAATTTGGTGGAAATATGAGCGACAAATAAGTACTTGTTTACTGATTGCCCTCCACGAATGATGACAATCATCATTATATACTTGGTCAACCAGATCATGACAGTAGAAAATGACGGTAAATTTGAAAAATGTAGGCGCGAAGGGATATCGTCCCATAGAAAATTTGAATTTCGCGCCTTTTTTTTACTGACAAGATTTGGTTGACCAGCTATATTAATGAGAGTTAACACACTGATCTGTGCTGTGCACCCGGTATTCTAGCAAAACATAAGGTCGCGGTACGCCCGTCTGTAAGAGCTTTAAACCTGGCAACCATAGAGACTACTCACTCTAATAGTGAGTAGCCTTTTTGTCTCTGTCGCACTCAAGTGTCGAAGTCAAGTGTGACAGAGACAAAATATAAAGTTGCGGAGACAAAGTTGCTCGTGCGCGTCCACTCTCAATACAATTTTCTCAGTATAGAAATATTTAGGGGCATTTTTAGGGTTCCGTACCCAAAGGGTAAAAACGGGACCCTATTACTCCGTTACGTCCGTCCGTCTGTCACCAGGCTGTATCTCACGAACCGACAGTTGAAATTTTCACAGATGATGTATTTCTGTTGCCGCTATAACAACAAATACTAAAACAGAATAAAATAAAGATTTAAGTGGGGCTCCCATACAACAAACGTGATTTTTGACCGAAGTTAAGCAACGTCGGGCGGGGTCAGTACTTGGATCTTGGAGGATATAATAGGATATAGTAAAATATAATAGGATATATAGTTGTATCCTCCAAGACTTGGATGGGTGACCGTTTTTTTGTTTGTTTTGCTCTATTTTTTGTTGATGGTGCGGAACCCTCCGTGCGCGAGTCCGACTCGCACTTGGCCGGTTTTTTTTTATTAATTTAAAATTGGAGATTGACGCCAATTTCTTTTCTGTCCCGTCTGGACTGTCCTTATGTGGAGCTAGAATCAAAGAGTAGTATAATATATGCCAGAATCCTACCATCTAAAGTCTATTTTTTTATTCGGTAGACTGAAATGACAGTTAATAGTATGAAATGACATTTCATGTTCGGGAACACCCAAATATTCCGAAATATGTTTTTCCGACTTTCATAACCTCGATTTTCATAATCCCGATTTTTTATATGTCCGAAATATCGAAATTACGACTTTGAAAACCACGAAAGAAGAAAATCACGACTGTGTTATTTCCGAATACTTATATTCCGATTTTCATATGGACGAAAGCCTTAAGTTCCGATTTAGAAAAAATCCGAAAATATTTTTTCCGAATTTGTCTATTCCGAAAAATCATTGACCGATCGGAAATAAAGTAATTCGGTATTCAAAAATTCGATCTTTTGTAAACTCGGAATAATGAAATTCGTGATTTTCAAAATAAGACTTAAACGCACTTTTTTAAGTCTAACTAACCAAAATCCCAATCGGAGCACCCCACTATCCACGTGGTCTTGTCTGTCCTACCCCTAGAGTGTATGTAAAAATCCAGCTTCGGCTTGCTGGTCCCCAGGCGACCAGCCTCATCCGCTTCGGCTCACATTGTGCTCTGCGCTTTGCTACGCAAGGGCGAAGAGGCTGCTATGCCCGTAGCGCCGGAGCAAATGCTCCGTAGATGCCCGTAGCGCCCAACAAAAAAACTGTTGCCTTAAAGTGGCTTAGGTTAGGTTACAACTGCAACCCCACGAAAACTGTTGCCAGAAAAGTGGGTTAGGTTAGGTTAAAACTGCGTCCCCCAAGAAAAGGAACTGTTGTCTGAAAAGTGGGTTAGGTTAGGTTAGAACTGCAACCCCCGAGAAAACGAACTGTTGGCAGAAAAGTGGGTTAGGTTAGAACTGCGACCCCACGAAAACAAACTGTTGCCTGAAAGGTGGGTTAGGTTAGGTTAGAACTGCGACCCCCAAGAAAACGTACTGTTGCCAGAAAAGTGGGTTAGGTTAGGTTAGAACTGCGACCCCACGAAAACAAACTGCACGAAGCAAACAGCAAGCCGAAGCTGCGAAGGCGAGCATTTATTGTGCCTGCGCTTTGATACGCAAGGGCGAAGGGGTTGCTTTGCTCGTAGCGCCGGAGCAGATGCAGAGCACGAATCGATAAATTCGGAATTAAAAAAATGGGGATATTTAAAATAGGAGTCACGTGGAATCGAAATTCAAATTTTCGGAATAATGGCATTTCGGAATTCGTGACTTCAAAAATCGTAAATGTTAAATTCGGCGTTTAACACTATCGGAATTTTTATATTCGGAATTATGTGGTTCGGAATTTAAAAAAAATCGTCTTTTTTGCTATTCGGAAATATACACTTTCGTGATTTTCATCGTTCGTAATTACAACAGTCAGAATTTTGATGGGTCGAGCATTTAAAAGACGGAATAATAAAATTCGATATTCTAAAATTCGGCATAAAATATTTCGGAATTATGTAGTGTACCCTTCATGTTCATACAATTAACTGTCATTTCAGTCTACGGAATAAAAAAATAGACTTTATGTGTGGAGCCTTGATACATTGACAATGACAATTGACATTGACACTTGACAGCGTAAGCGGATTCAAACAAACGGCGGTTATCTTGTGTTTATATTCGATAAAATAAATATATTGTCCTCAAAAGAACAATAATCATATAGCAGAATGTCTGTAATTGAAGAAGCAACTGTAATTGCGCCATGGGTTGGACTTAGAACAAGCAGTAACTTTTTATCTGTAGTTGTACTATCATCAAATGTTGAGATCATCGAAAAGATATCCAAAGCTCTTACAGATTTACATGCCCAGGGAAATTTCAGGTGGAAACTGACAATCTTACGTTCTTTCGATTTAGGAGAAGTCGTGGAACACTCCGATTTAGTTGGAAGAGTTTCTATCGACCTTGTTATACTGGGCTTGGATACCAGTCGAGTGTTCTGCCTTGAATGGGCTAAGAAAGTTTTAATGCAAGTTCACCCTGACCTGAGGACTCGTCGAGTTATTCTTGTAAACTCTAGTGGATTACCACCAAATTCTATGGCAGTGAATGTAGGTGAACTAGTGGCTTTCAAAAGTAATTTCAAACTTGACATGATGACAGCAGATGTGTTCAAGTCGGATGATGCAAGGTTCTTAGCGCGACGGCTGCTAAAATACATGGAAGTGTCTATTGGTGTTAAGACTGGAATACCTAATTTAAATGTTTAAAATGTGTTTATATTTTGTTGCACACATATCCCAAGAAAATGACTGAATTATGAAATGACTACTTCAATTACTTTTAGTGAATAAATATTAACATACCACAGCAGTATTTCGCTTCTTCTTTTAACCCTAGAATTAAACTGCCTGTTAATACTTTTTATTGACAAGCAGAAGTAGATTTAACACATTCACTACCAGAAAAAAAACGGCACATGGCTGCATATAAAACAGCCCGCCCAGCGGGTTGTCCGGCATCTGAGCAAAGTTTACGAGCGCCCACCAGGTGGGTTCCTGGTAGTGAATGTGTTAAGCAATAAGTGAATTAAAGCTTTGTCCGAGCCACTTTACTATATAGATTTGTCTGCTATATGCGCAAAGTAGACAAAATCACATACAGTTGTGGACTATCATGATCTTAGAAGTCATTACTGTGCCACAGACAAGGTTGTCCTAAACACCAACACCACTTTCTGCTCTACCATGCATAACAATAGCAAGTTCCAAGTTTAAATTTATTTTCTAAGGGTCGGTTGCACCAAACTGTTCATATCATTAAAGAGTTCGCTAAATTTTTATATATAGTTTCATAAGGCGCCGGGGCGCGCTAGCTGACGTTGATCAGTCTGTCAAATGTGGTTGGTGCAACTGGCCCTAATTTGACTTGTTTGTAATGGAGCAGATTTTTTTGATGACTACAGAAGTCGGCTTCAATAAAGTTTGAGCAAGAAAAGTCTGCAACGAGTTTGAGCAAGAAAAGTCTGCAACGATTTTGATCAAAATCGTTGCATACTTTTCTTGGTCTAACTCTAATAGTGCATGAGACCACTCACCAAAAGTATCTGCCACTCATATACTTTTATCGTGCAATTTGATCCACTACTTTTGATGCTGACTGTTCTAGTAGTTACCAGAACTACTACTAAGTCCAATTTCACTCTTAAATTACTAAGCCGCAAGCAGCACTAGGACATGTTTACTCTTTCAATTGTCAATGTTCAATTAGTTTTTTTGTCGAGAGAAAATTACAATGCGACCTGCAGTAACTGTTTTCTTTAAGTAATTAACCAATCTTTTGCTACTCTCACAAGGGCATTGATCAATCAGTAGTATAATGTATTGCTAGTTAGGGAGCCTGGGAGAAATGGCACAGAATAGTTGAACACAAACTGCATGTAGTTTTATAGAACCAAGTTGGTTGGAGTTTAAGGAAGTGCAAGGGTAAAAATAAAAATAAGGGTATTTGCTTCCAACTAAAAACAACATAATTCACATTTCTGAATTCTTTATTATAGATTGTACTACAAAATAATAGGAAGTTTTCTACAGTTACAATTATATATTACATAAATAGTGAAACAATTACAGCAGTCCTCATTCAGCTCATTGTCCAGATAAGAACAATACAGTAACCATAATACAAAACGATATTCCCTACAGGATGCAAGACATGGAAACTAATATAAATTATAAAATACTGAATACTGCTCATTTCCTATCATATTTGTGTAACTATAAATTATTATTGTAAGCATAAAATAATAATCTGTAAAAAATCTAAACCATATAAAAATCAACATTCAGAATGTTTCAAAAGTATATTTTTAGCGGCTCTCAAATAAAACACTAGGTACTACACCTGTCACACTGTGAATAGGTACATTATTTAACCCTACATTAGATATATCTATAATTGCTGAACCTAACATTAAAGTCACGTTGGTGACTCATTAAAATAAACGTATACAAAAACATTATATCACAACTAAATCACCTGCTCGCGGCAGGTCTAATAAATTAACTACGAAATGTCATGTTGTGGGACATATGCAAGACATGTGGTCGGGCAGCATAAGGTTGGGACAACAATATTTATTCTACTCTCAGTGGTCTTAATTTCCGCCAAACCTTATACCAACACAATGTCACCAAGTACATACAAAATTATTCGTCAAATTTTCGCCAAAATCAAGACAATGCCAAAAAAATTCTAAAATTCAATTTATTACTATTATGTTAAGTATATCAATTTGAATTATCCATTTATAAATTTTGCTGCAATGTGCTGTTTTATTAAAGAAAATACAAGTAATTATAATCAGTCAAACATAATGATTGTTTAAAAGATAGTAGACACAGCAAAAAAGTTTTCATTTAATACTGGGGCTGCTCAGATAAGTCACTGTATGGATTTGTATTCAAACTTATAGATCAACATATTGTATAAAACATCAACTCTACTCATAGTACATGTAGTAAACCAGCGCTAGATGTCAATTTATTTGCGAAAACCAAAATGTTGGCAAGCTTTTGTTTTCCTACTCTAAAATAAAAATTAGTTCTTTCCTCAAATTGGTGTTTCTCTTACTAATCAGTAATTCGTAAGACTAAAGGGTAAGTGTGTATTTGAATTGTGCAGATATAAAGATTTGTCATATACCCTCTTTAGGATAGTGGTATGATGTTAAACACAGAAGTAATCTAACTACTGACATATAACATAGCTTAATACTATTTTCCTGTACTGAGAGATATATTTTAAAATATTAATGTCACACTCAACCCTTCGTGGCTTTTTAACATCGATGTTATTGAAAAATTTACGCGCAAAGGTCCGCCGGCATCGCGGCGTAATATTAAAAATACTATAACTAGTAATATCAACTATGTTTAATTAAAATGTCAGTTGATTCGCAAGCTGTAAGTCAGCAAGATACACGTATCATATAAATGCTATTCGATGCTAGCGGCCCTTCCTAAGGTCGCAGTTCGCTTCAACGCAACCGAATACGCTTAAACACGACAATGGGTATAAAAGCAGATCTACTATTGTTCAGGAATGTTGCGTTTACACGAAAGTGAACCTTATTAGTAATAACTTATATCCAGTCCCGGGAAAATCGTCACGTTTCAATTTGAGCACGACTTACATATTTCCAGTCTAAACAGACGCCTTAGGCTCTAGCTGCGTGAAAAAATAAAGTGTAAACGACATATGCGACCGTAGCCCATGAGAGACGAACTATATTAGATAATATAGACAAAAAACAGCGATTTCAACATCTGAACTACGTTGCTGCATATTTGCTGGAATTTGAAATATTATCGAAGTTCAATGGCTTCTAGTTCATCTGTTAAAACCATTCCAACGATATATTGCGTCTTTCCGTCTTTTGTCTATGTTATACGAGTTAAAATAAGATTGAGGGTAGAAAATGAGATTCTTGATATGTAGGGGAGCGTAAAGCCTAAAGGCGGAATGTCGGTTGTGTCCATAGAGAAATATAGTAAGACAAGAGTGCTCACTCCATACATCAGTTTAGACTATTAATTTCAGTGTCTACATCTAGCATCGAGTAGCGGAACTATCAGTACTGCTACTTGACAATAGATGTAGCACCGACCGGAAAGTCTTATCTCAACAGCATAAGACTTTCCGGTCGGTGGCGACATCTATTGTCAAGTAGCAGTACTGATAGTTCCGCTACTCGATGCTAGATGCTAATAGTCTTTTTGGTACTAAAACTGATGTATGGAGTGAGCACTCTATGTATTTTTTTCTCTATGGTTGTGTCCGTAGAGGGCGGGGAACCCGGGGTCGGGAGACCGGGGCGGGGATGCCGGGGCCGGGGTATGTACACGCGGTATGACTCCACATTTGGCTCGCGGCGCGGCGGGGGCGGCGCACGCGTCGATCCATACACCATAGCACCTATATATCGTTCACTGTACACATCTGTTCACTATACACTTTGGGGACCCTGAAACAAAAAAAAAATACTACATTTAGGGTTCTTCCGCTTGGTACTTAAAAAATATGGTCTAGATTAGTGTGTGGCTGGGCTTCGGGGCGGCTTGCGAAGATTCAGTTAGGAAAGATAAATGTATATTCTATTTTAGACAACGTACGGGGTCTCGAAATATTTAAAATATTGGTTGAGATGAGTGTAGTTGGCCAATTTTAGAGTTTTATTTTTTATTTTGGTACGAGGTAATATCTGCTAGATAATTTACCATAGCAAAAGCCTCAAGTAAGGGGCTCCGCATACATCAATACGTCGTAAATGTTTAACATAGCCTTGAAACTGATGCGGTGGGTTCACTCGTCTCTCTAAAAGCTCGGCCCCGACATTGTCGTCAGCACAGGAGTCTAGAAAATTGAATAAAAATTAAGAGAAAGCTTGATTTAAATACCTCTCGAGTCTAGTCGGAGTCTGCGAGGTTGACGACGTCGCCCTGCTGCGGCGCGCGCGGCTGCAGCGGCGGGCGGCCGCGCGGGCGCCCCGCCCCCGCCCCCGCGGCCACGCCCCCCGCCATGGCCGCCACGCCCCCCGCCCCCGCCGCGACCCCCGCTCCGCCCCCGCCCAGCAGGAACTCGCGCGCGCGCTGCTGCTGCAGCGCCATGGCCACGGGGTCGCGGCTGCCCAGCCCGCCCGCGTAGTACTTAGCGCCCATCTGGAATAAAACCGACGTTTGTAAAGCGGGCCACTCACACACCTGCCGCAGGAGCAATATTGGAATTGGACCCTTAAGAGCCAACAGGAGTGGTCATTTCTCCATACAAACGTACTCGACTGTTTCCTCCGTGGGTTTTGAAGCTAGAGCAATGATTTTTTCAACACAGATTAATATTGTCAATATGTGTGTCGGACCGTTTTGCTTTTTTTGATATTTTTGTTTTTTAAGGCGCTAGAGCCTTTCAAAAATGGCCAAAATGGCCTAATTGACTATGTCGCAATGAGAGGCGTGCTATTCAAAACTGACATCAATTAGTCAAAAAAGCAAAACGGTCCGACACAGATAATGTCATGATCATTTAGATTTCCAAATTTGGTTACGATTGGTTAAGTTTTGGAGGAGGAAAAAATCGAGTACGAAACCTCGATTTTTGATATTTTTACGCAGGATTTTTCGCCTTGTCCTTATCGCACTAGTTTTAGGAGCCGCTTCCGTTAGCGAGACGGGTATATTTACCTAAAATATTTTAATCTTAGCTCCTGTTGGCTCTTAATTGCCTCCTTAATTGTGATGTGTGTAGAGAAGCAGGGGCAATTTTTAGATTGGGCCTGCAGCAGGGCGGCAGGGGCGCAAGACCTTCCTAGCTCCCTAGATTGTATCTACCGCCCTGCTAGGTTGTTACATGTGTAGTACGATTGGTGCAATTTCAGTCAGTTCATTGGCGACTACCGACTGCTTTGGTAACACAGCAGCCATTCTCGTCGACGTGCGTTCAGCGGGACTATCACTTACACACTAAGTGGCAGGCTAGTGTGTAGAAAACAGCCTAAAATTGCTCCGACCGCCGTGCGACCGGTATTGCCCCTGCGGCAGGTGTGTGAATGGCCCGCTTAAGAGGCCGGTATCGATTTTAGTTGCAAAAATGTAAAATTGATAGATTTAGTCGATGAAATTGTGCACCTTTTGTTACGTTATAGAAATAACAAGTACTGGTATCTATTAGCACGTCTTCTTATCTTGCATTTGTACAGATCATTTTTATGAAAACTGACTCACTAAATTAGTAATGATTTTTTTTCTGATGGACGTTTAGGTAAACGCGCGTAAAGCACTGATTTAGTCGATTTTATTTGTAAATTTCGTAAAGTTTGGACTGCTAAAAATGGTAATTTTGTATTACACATATCCTGTACTCCAACTTGTACAGACTACATTTTTGTTATATGATATTGAACAAGAGTAAATGAAAGTTAGACGAAATCAATTTTCACCAGAAATTACTTCAAAACAAGTGAACATTTTTCGTGACATTCGACTTAATTTCAACGTAATTTTGATACTTGAACAATCTACAACATTTCCTGAAACTGTTCTTATACATAATTTTTTATAATTTATAACTATAATTTTTTGATGAATTTTTAAAAACTGCCCCTTCTCGGCATATATTGCCGGTGACGCACGCTCGGGACCTTATTATTAAAAGGCAAGATGAGAAGACGTGTTAATAGAAACTAATACTTGTTATTTAGATATTACGTAACAAAAGGAGTACAATTTCAACGACTAAATCTATCAATTTTACATTTTGGCTCTAAAATCGTTAACGGATCCTTAATCTGACGCCGAAAGAGGAGACCCTGCCTCCCGATGCGCGACCGACCTTTTAAATTTGCGGATTCTTTCATTTCAAAGTTTGAGTCTCCCTTTGACGCTGCCATATAAAAAAAATACATAGTGCTCACTCCATACATCAGTTTTGGTACCAAAAATACTATTCTTTTCATAGTCGACATCTAGCATAGAGTAGCGGAATTATCAATACCGCTGCTTGACAATAGATGTTACACCGACCCAAAAGTCTAATGCTGAACAATTTTCGGCTAATAATATTACCGTATTAGCCGGAACTCTATTTTCACCTCCTTCTACTTTAATATTAGTTGTAAATTGATGTTCAATACGAGTACAATTTTCGTGAGTCGCGACTCACTAGACGTCTAGTATCAAGTAGCAGTACTGATAATTCCGCTATTCGATGCTAGATGTCACCTACGAAAATAATAGTCTTTTTAGCACCAAAACTGATGTATGGAGTGAGCACTCTATTCTTACTATATTTCTCTATGACGCTGAATAAAGTAAAGGAAAGCGTCCTGACATATTTTGTTTTGACGACCGGTCTGGCCTAGTGGGTAGTAACCCTGCCTGTGAAGCCGCGGTCCTGGGTTCGAATCCCAGTAAGGGCATTTATTTGTGTGATGAGCACAGATATTTGTTCCTGAGTCATGGTTGTTTTCTATGTATTTAAGTATTTGTATATTATATCTATCGTTGTCTGAGTACCCACAACACAAGCCTTCTTGAGCTTACCGTGGGGCTTAGTCAATTTGTGTAAAAATGTCCATTAATATTTATTTATTTATTTATATGAAAACATTTTACCCAAGCTGAAATGGAAACTCTCGCTGCCTTTGCTGCTCTGTCAATAAAGTAACTCACATTATGCTGTTGCTGCATGAGCTGCTGCAACCGCATTTGTTGCTGCTGTTGCTGCTGGCGCTGCCACGGCGGCTCGTACTGCAGGCTGCTGCTCGTACTCATGCCCCCGGCTAAACAAACACACATACGTAAATAACGAAACATTCCCATAGAAAACAGTCTATAATTCGTCATTTTAAATAGTGGCTTCCAAAAGTATTTTCATTGCTATTTTCAATCATAGACTAGGAATCCTCTAGACTGAGTTTAGAGCAATTATTTCATGAAACCGATGCTGCCAAAAATACGGGGGTGCGGGGGGACGAGGTGAGCGAATCCCGTGCCGTGATTGGTCCGTTCAAAGACACGGACCAATCACGGCATGGGATTGACTCGAAGATGGAGTAAAACTACCGTATGAGTGGCAGAGGGGGTAGCGTTACTATGCTCAGTCTAGAGGATGTGTTTTCAATAAAGGAAAACACAAAATTATAATGTTTTAAAAATTACGTAGCAATCTCAAAGCACCAATGCAATAATCAACACACACACAACATACAGACACAATAATCAACTTCTGAAGACCTTCATTCATAATTTGACTTATACTTTCACATCAGTTAGATTAGGCTAGAATTCTGGTGGCAACATAGGTATGTGAACGATGCTATTAAGCTTAGAAACAAATTAAAAGTGGAAAATTCACTGTCTTGGGTGGGTACCTGAACCCACGACCACTGGATCGCTAGCCCAGTGCTCTGCCATCTGAGCTACCAAGACCATACCCAATACAGCGAATATATATTCTAATCTTAATAGGTAGAAGGTGTAAAAAAGGTTATTAAAAGGTATTAATATCGTGCATATCGACGGTGGAAATTTCAAATGTCGCAAGGGACATGTTGTCGTATGTCCTTTACGCTCAGAACTGGCCAACATAGCCAGACATGTTGTCGTGTGCCATTCACCAATTAGATTACCGATATTGTATTTTCTTAAGACCAAGATTTGTCACGTGTAACTCACCAGGGTTCATGACTGGATTCATCATGGAGGGGTTCATCATACCGGGCTGCGCGTATTTGTAGATCTCGCTCATCTTCTGCATCAGCTGCGCAACAAACATAACATCTCCTCGTTATAGGAACCTCGCTCTGCGCACTAACTACTATAGCGGTGCGGTAGTCCTGCAGTCTAACCTGCCGGGCTAGCACATGATTGGCGCGAGAGTATCTCGCGGCGAGATAAGACTACCCGTCCCTCTTTTATTTATTAACATAGAAAAAGACGGGCAGTCTATATCGCCGCGAGATACTGTCGCTCCAATCATGTGCATGTGGTGCTGGCCTACTACGACTTCAGAATTCCTGTATCTCGGTCACTCCAATATACAAGAGTGATGGAGACATACGAATCTTTAGATTCAGAAGTTAAGTAGGCCCTCAGTGGAGAGGAAAGTATAGTGTCAATATTACTATAAATGTGGTTAAAAACCTCCAATTGCTCACAATAAAGGGGCTGAGGGGAAAACTTTGCCTTGCCTTATGGCATTCAATTTTGCATCCATTTTTAGGGTTCCGTAGCCAAATGGCAAAAAACGGAACCCTTATAGATTCGTCATGTCTGTCTGTCTGTCTGTCCGTCCGTATGTCACAGCCACTTTTCTCCGAAACTATAAGAACTATACTGTTGAAACTTGGTAAGTAGATGTATTCTGTGAACCGCATTAAGATTTTCACACAAAAATAGAAAAAAAAAACAATAAATTTTTGGGGTTCCCCATACTTCGAACTGAAACTCAAAAATTTTTTTTTCATCAAACCTATACGTGTGGGGTATCTATGGATAGGTCTTCAAAAATGATATTGAGGTTTCTAATATCATTTTTTTCTAAACTGAATAGTTTGCGCGAGAGACACTTCCAAAGTGGTAAAATGTGTCCCCCCCCCCCCTGTAACTTCTAAAATAAGAGAATGATAAAACTAAAAAAAATATATGATGTACATTACCATGTAAACTTCCACCGAAAATTGGTTTGAACGAGATCTAGTAAGTAGTTTTTTTTTATACGTCTTAAATCGCCTAAATACGGAACCCTTCATGGGCGAGTCCGACTCGCACTTGGCCGCTTTTTTTATTATTTAATAATCATCCGAATTTATTATGAGTATGTTTTTTATTTAATTACTATCCGGTTTTACTATGAGTATGTGGTATCATATGGAATGGTCAAAAAAAGTCATATCTAGGAAACCAATGGAATCAAATATGGTGAACTAAAAGTTCTTAAGCTCAATAAGTAATTTACTTATAGCAATATTGCACATTCCTTGCCCCCACTCATAGATTGCAGGGTATAGTGAAAATATAATAGTGTTGCTTACAGCCGGTTGAGACTCTATTAGATTATTTTGCTTGGCTCTAAACACCCGGTAACATTTTAGAGACACTTATTTACTTAGTCCATGAGTTTTAAATGAGAATTAATTCTTTACGTAAGTTATGATTATGAAACAAGAGTCTCAACGCGACCAAAGCGAGTCTCACAACGGCATTTCAACAGTACACATATAAAACGCCGTCGTGAAATAATAAGGTCATGCTGAAACATAATCCCTACCGAGGCTATAATGGATAAACAAAACTAGAATAAGGACGCCAACTTACGCCATAATCATATCCACCGAACATCTGGACAAATAAATGTGATATGATTAATGTAATTTAATGTAAAACTGCCCAATAAGGCAATATAACTTGTATAGTGAATTGTGTTATCATTTGGTATAGGGTAAGTTGTTAATCCTTAGTTTTATGTACACAATTTGTTACATTACGTACCTAGGGAGGTAAATTCGAAAATCCTCCATATCGCAGGTGTTATGCGGTCTGGGGCTTTACGAATTACCGCCCGTGGTTTGTCTAAAGTTTTTACGTCTTGCCTTGGCCAGGACGGGCCTAGGGTGACGTAAAATTATTTACAAATTCATAGTAAAATCTATTGTGTATTAGTATTTAGTACGAGATCATTCTAGCTGGCTATAAATACAATTACTATTAACCATAATTCTGAAGGTAGCCTTATGCTATAATAATAAATCCCATTGCAAGTATTCTTACATAATTGACGATCAAAGTTTTATCAAACTTATAATCTATTAAATTCCTATAAGCTCAAACGTTCAGAGTAAGGATCGATATATTATTTCATGAAATAAATTTAGGTATAACTATTAGGAAAACCAATAAATACGTAATGTGTCAAAAAAACGTATTTTGTGCACATTAAAATTTGTTCACGATAATTGCTACCAAGACAATACCAAGAACGGAAATTAAACAATGCGATTTGAATCCGTAGCCAGTCATGGCGCAAGTAAATTTGCTGGTCGTTATACTCGTTATGTTAGGTTATCCCGTAGTATAACTATGTACTATAAAATACTCCCGAGAACGAATTTGTACAGCAATAACCGGGATTTCCCGTTTCCGGTACCTGTTATTATTGTTCTGTATGGTTACTTATATGTAGGTAGATGCATAATCTTGCGATGGTCAGTTGGAATAAATCTGTCAACCAAACGGGCGTTTCCTTTAGACACCATTCCCAAATTTAACATTGGCTGACGAGGGAAATAAAAAGTGTTTTTGCGAGGAAGATGGCTAAAACTGTGGGAAAAGTCGCGTGCTTCGAGATGGATGGTGGAAATTGGCAAACTTATTGTGATCGGTTGGATATGTACTTTTTGGTGAACAATGTGGAAGACACCAAGAAGCTGCCGACGCTGATCAGCTGTATAGGGGACTCCGCGTACGAGCTGATGGTCAACTTATGCAGCCCGAAAAAACCGTGTGATTGCAAGTACGACGAAGTGGTTAAAGTAATGGCTAATTATTTACAACCGAAACCGTCGGTAGTCGCCGAAAGATTTAAATTCCGTCAATGTCGGCAAAGTAACGGACAATCAGTGGCTAATTTTATGGCAGAATTGAAGAAAGCATCCAAGTATTGTGATTTTGGTACTAATCTGGACGATAATATGAGAGACCAATTTGTTTGTGGCGTAAGTAGTGATTTTGTTAGACAACGATTATTTGCAGAGGAAAAACTGACTTATAATAAGGCGGTTACGATTGCTACTACGCTGGAGGCGGCCGAGCGGGATTCACATGCAATCGGAGATAAGGATAATAATAGCGAGCGGAACGATGTAAAAACAGTGCATAAGATTCAACCGGTCAGCGCAGGTCGTGGTTTATGCGAGTCGTGCGGCGACCCTCATCATCGACAAACGGAGTGCAAGTTTAGTCAATACGTGTGTGACGTGTGCAAAATTAAGGGGCATTTGCGTAGGATGTGCCCGCAAGTCATGCGTGGCAGCAGTTTCGGAAGCCCTTTTGGGCCTAATCGGCGTGGCAATGGAGGCCGCGGACCGGCCTATCGCGGGCGGTCATGGCGCGGGGGCTGGAGCGGCCGAGGTGGTGGTGCCAGGTCCGGCTTGCATTGGGTGCAAGGTCGGGACGCGGAGGCAGACCAGGAAGACTTCATGGAAGGCGAGCGTGGAAGGGACGGCGAAGCAGTTATGAATTTGATGTCGTTGAACCAGTACAAGCCGGTGTGTATTCCTATCCTTGTAAATGATCAGGTTTTGACGATGGAGGTGGACACGGGATCAGCAATATCATGTATAAGTAGTACAACCTACTATAAATATTTTGCTAACTGTACTTTGCACCCGTGTCAACTTTTACTTAAGTTTTATGATGGTTCGGGTATCCGGCCTCTAGGTTATCTTGAAGTAGACGTAGTTTACGAGAATAAGAAGAAAAACTTGGATTTGTATGTAATTAATAATGGTTGTACTAGTTTGTTAGGCCGTCAATGGCTCGCCGAGCTAGGCATAAATATACCACCTTTTAAGGTGTACAATTTTAATATAAACGACGGGTCTGTCGTCAAGTCGATGGATAAGGAGGCTATAATTTCGGATGTACTTTCCAGGCATAAGCCGTTATTCGAGGAGACGTTGGGCCGGTACACCGGAGGCAGGGCGTCGCTGTGTGTGCGCGAGGGAGCTCAGCCGATATTCTGCCGCGCGCGGCCCCTGCCGTACGCGCTGCGCGCGCGCCTCGACGCCGAGCTGGACGCGATGCTGGCGGCTGGCGTCATCGAGCCAGTCGACCACTCCGACTGGGCCACTCCTCTTGTCATTGCCAGGAAAGCAGACGGCGGTATAAGGGTATGCGCTGATTATAAGATTACCTTGAATAAAGCGTTATTGATCGATAGGTACCCGGTTCCAAAAATTGAGGACTTGTTTACAAATTTAAGCAACAACTCATATTTTACGAAGTTAGATTTATCGCATGCCTATAATCAGTATGAACTAGACGAGGCGTCAAAGTGTTATACGGTGATAAATACTCACCGCGGATTATTTAAATATAATCGATTAGTGTACGGGCTCTCGTCCAGCCCAGGGATTTTCCAAAAAATGATGCAATCTGTTCTACAGGGAATTCCGAACGTACTTAATTTTTTAGATGATATCTTAATTACAGGGTCGGACTTAGACGCGCATTTAAAAACAATAAATGAGGTATTTAGTCGATTAGAAAATTGTGGGTTAAAATTAAAAAAGAGTAAATGCGTATTCCTGGCCGATAAAGTTACCTTCCTGGGATTCAAGGTCGATAAGCAGGGCGTGAGTGTAGACCCGGAGAAAATAAAACCCATAGTAGAAATGAGTGCTCCCAAAAACGTGGCCGAATTGCGTTCGTTTTTAGGAATGGTAAATTTTTATGGTAAATTCGTTCGCAACTTGAGTTCATATTTGCATCCACTGTACCAGCTAGTAAAAAAAGGGGTACATTGGCGTTGGGGTAAGGAGCAGGAGGCAGCTTTTAGACAGGTTAAGAGGTTACTGGTCAGCACGGACGTGCTAGTGCATTTTGATATTTCACAACAATCGGTTGTTACCTGTGACGCGAGTTCGCACGGCCTCGGGGCCGTGCTAGCCCGGCGCGCGCCCGACGGCACCGAACGCGTCGTGGCCTATGCCTCGCGGTCGCTAACTGCACACGAGTTGCATTACAGTCAAATACATAAGGAGGCACTAGCAATCGTGTTTGCCGTGAGTAAGTTTCACCAGTACCTTTATGGTCGTAGGTTTACACTGCGTACGGACCACAAGCCCCTGGTGAGTATTTTTGGCCCAAACAGCGGAGTGCCGGTTACCGCCGCGAGCCGACTACAGCGTTGGGCGATAGTGCTTTCAGCTTACGATTTCGATATCGAGTACATTTCGACCGAGAAAAATACGGCGGACGCTCTTTCTAGGTTAATTAAATCATACAAAGATGAAGCGGTGGAGGAGGCGGGCCAGATACCTGAACAGACCTATCTGCATTTTGCCGCGGACGCTTTATTGTTAGATTATAATAAATTGAAAACCTCAACGGCCTCGGATCCGATTTTAAGCAGAGTTTTAGGTTACATTAAAGACGGTTGGCCGGCAGAATGCGAAATTAGAGAGTTAAGTCCTTACTTTAATAGGAAAAATGAATTATATACGGAATTAGGTTGTATCTTATGGGGTCACCGAGTGGTCATCCCAATAACATGTAGGGACAAAGTATTACAGGAACTTCATGAAGCTCACATGGGCATTGTGAAGACAAAAAGCTTAGCGCGGGGCTACGTATGGTGGCCCGGACTTGACGAGGCCATCGAGGCGCAATGCCGCGAGTGCGGCGTGTGCGCCGCCGCGTCTAGCGCGCCGCCGGCGCACGCGCCGCGCTTGTGGGCGTGGCCGGACAGGCCGTGGACTAGGATACATCTCGATTTCCTCGGTCCGATCCGGGGGAAAACATATCTAATCGTTGTAGATGCCTACTCAAAGTGGATCGAAGCTATAGGGATGAATGGCACTTCAGCGGCTGCGGTAATACGTGTGCTTAGGGAATTATGGTCTAGATTCGGCATTCCGAAACAAGTAGTTAGTGACAATGGGCCTCCGTATTCGAGTACAGAATTTAAAAATTTCCTATCATCGAATGGCGTAGATCAAGTACTCTCGGCGCCGTACCACCCGGCTTCCAACGGAGCCGCCGAGAGCGCAGTAAAAATATGCAAAGCGGTAATTATAAAATCTTTTAAAGAACATTTAGACGCGGAGACCGCACTGTGTAGATTTCTTTTGCAATATCGAAATACCGAACATACCACGACAGGAGAGAGTCCTGCGAAACTGTTGCAGGGACGTTCGCTGCGAACTAGGTTAGATTGCTTAAGACCGGATCGTGGGGATCATGTCCGAGCGGCACAGGAGCGGCAAAGGCGCGCGGCGGGCGGCGTCGAGCGCGAGCTGCGCGCCGGCGATCCCGTCTGGGTACGACAGTACCGCGGTGACGATAAGTGGATGCCCGGCACTGGTGAGAGTCAGAATGGCGGGTGTATGTAAATAAAATTAAACAAAAAGCATACCATATTTTAGTACCTAATTTGTACTATTTGGTACCTCATATAAAAAAATTAGTACCTCACGGTATTTAAAGTTATCAGCAAAAAACGTTACACCCGCCAACCTGACAGTCAGAATGGCGGGTGTATTTTATTACGCTATGATCCCGCGATTATTGATAAATTCTATAAAAGCCAAATTTTAGTACCTTTTTAGTACTTTCATATTCAATTATAAATTGAGCCATTTTATTTGTGGTTTCCGAGTTATACTCATTTTACACTTTGCATTGCTATTAAAAAAATTCAGGCGCTTTAATTTTTCACCGTATCGATATCGTTTTTAAGAAAAAACGCTACGCTACAACTATTTTTATTACGCCAGGATTTAGTACCTTTCATGATTAATCTGTTACCCTTTCACGGTTAATCTGTTAGGTTCAATTAACTATGAAAATTACGTCTTACAAATGGCCAGGCGCCATGTCAAAGGATTCTTCCTAAGAAATTCCGCTCTTCATTGTGGCCTCATCTGTAGTGCGAACGATTTTAGTTTAGCTGACCGATTTTAGTCAACTAAAATACTCGCCACTCGACTAATATAGTCCGAACTAGGCTATAGTGTTTTTTTTTTCAAAAAACTGTTTAAGGCATAGTATGTAGGTACATGTAGGTACATAAATGTATTTCTTCTTCTTCTTCTTCTTCTTAAATGTACAGGCATAGGCTATCAGACTTTGGAACGTTCTCCCACTCTCTATCAGGTAAGCGCAGACCAAATTCACATTCAAGCGTACCTATGCTGCGCAAGCATTTCCTTGACAAACTTTCTTCTTCGTCAACTTAATGATTCACACTAGCTAGGTATACAGGTGGGCCAAAAAATAAGTGCATTTCCGTTGCCAGGGAGGTATATTAAGTATAGATATTAGATTAATAACCTATCGGTGTTTGACTGTTTTATATCGACTACTTTTTCAAATGTCGTTATTTTATCTAAATAAAAACGTGCAAGCCGTGTTTGTGCAAGATTTTCGTAATGTACCATTATAAATTTCATTACTGAACCCTATTAGTGCCTTTTGTGTCTTTAATTTTCCTTTAGAGCGGATGGAAATAAGTAAATCTAAATAACGAAACTTAAAACCGAAATCAGGATCAAAATGGATGGAAATATATTTCTTATGCTCTGATAGAATGTTGTTCTAAAAGGTGTTGATGATACGTTTCTGCACTACGTATTAATAAAACACGTATTTTACTTTCCTCGTATTCGAAATGAAAAGTAGAGTGTTTAACTCGAGTGAAAGGCATCATATCAGCCTCGGACTATTGGCGCTCTCACTGCGTTCGAGCACCAAACTACCTCGGCAGAAATGAGTGCCTTTCATCCCTTGGTTAACAATCTACTAGTAACACACCTTTGTTTTTATCATGAAATGGTGTTAAAAAAATACCGCTAAACATGTGCATCCTTAAAAAAGTTCAACAATAATTATTATTTTAAGTCGAGTGTGAAAATTATAATTTCTTGTAAAGATTAATAGAGTCTGTGCGGAAAGAGAAGAGTCGTGAAATGTATGGGCTGCCTTGAAAATAAAAATGAAAAAAATATTTATACTCGTATAAATATGCCTTACATTCCACGACTCTTCTGCACAGACTCTATCGACTGGTCATATGATCAATATGATTATCATAATCCTGACTTACCATAATCATAATTGCATATAAAAGTGCCAAAACGCCGAGCATGACGTGCATGCCTATTTCTGTAAATTTAATTAATGTATAATACTTAGTGAACAAAAGCCACTAATAATTACAGCATTCGTTTATTTAATTTGATTTCAAATTGTTTAAGTATTTTCCTCGCGTTGGTGTGGAAAGAAATTGTGTTTCATTTGGTAGCAAAGTTTTTTTAAGCCTCATGCGTTGTAGTTGAAACCCTCGCAACTTTCAAGATTCCTGTACTTTAGAACCACGCGCTACGCTCATGGTTCTATTTTTGAAACTTTCACTTACTCGTGTATCAATATTAGCACGAGGATATTAAACAACAACTTTGCCCCTTGTAAAACAATTGCACATTAATGTGCCCAATAATAGGGCAGACATTAACGAAATAGAAATTGCTCAGGACGGATAGTTAGTGTATTATTATAAATATTATTATTTTTGTATCTCCTTGGATATCACGGGCCTATAATCCCGGTTTTTTGATAGGCTTGCGTGGGGACACAGATCCAACACGTAGAGGCCCCTTGGAGAGCTTTTATGTCATATAGAACGCCTGCTGGAACCCGTTCACAGGTGCAACAATAGACAGAGGCATTGGGACTATTGTAGAAAAAGAGAACAGTATACCGATCTATGGATTGAAGTTTGGGTGGACTATGAGACTGGGTTATTACAAAGACGTACGGACACCTGCCATAACAATGTGTTCACAAGTTATCGAGGCAGGTGGGGACTTGCCGCGCACTAGATGGGCCTATTATTTTTATTATTATAAGCCTATACAATTACAGTGTCCCACTGCTGGGCAAAGGCCTCCCCCCTCGATCTCCACTCTTCTTATTTGATTAATCACCATGTACCTACTTAAGAGTAGGTATTATGTACACAATTACATGCACAACGAAGAGCGGAATTTCTTCTTAGGAAGAATCCTTTGACATGGCGCCTGGCCATTTGTAAGACGTAATTTTCATAGTTAATTGAACCTAACAGATTACCCGTGAAAGGGTAACAGATTAATCATGAAAGGTACTAAATCCTGGCGTAATAAAAATAGTTGTAGCGTAGCGTTTTTTCTTAAAAACGATATCAATACGGTGAAAAATTAAAGCGCCTGAATTTTTTTAATAGCAATGCAAAATGTAAAATGAGTATAACTCGGAAACCACAAATAAAATGGCTCAATTTATAATTGAATATGAAAGTACTAAAAAGGTACTAAAATTTGGCTTTTATAGAATTTATCAATAATCGCGGGATCATAGCGTAATAAAATACACCCGCCATTCTGACTGTCAGGTTGGCGGGTGTAACGTTTTTTGCTGATAACTTTAAATACCGTGAGGTACTAATTTTTTTATATGAGGTACCAAATAGTACAAATTAGGTACTAAAATATGGTATGCTTTTTGTTTATTTTTGTTTACATACACCCGCCATCCTGACTCTCACCGGCACTGTACGAGATAGGCGCGGAGATACTGATTATATTGTAGACACTGACAATGGAACCGGGATTCATAGGCATATCGATCAATTGAAGAGCAGGAGGGTAACGCTAAATAACGGGGGAGGTAGTGTAGCTAAGCGCAATTCGCTGGTGTTTCCTGGTAATGACGAGTTGGTTGCCCGGCCGGACGTTGAGGAGCCAAGTGATGAGATGAGCCGGCCCGGCAGTGGCGATGAGCACGAGCGTGAGCGTAGCGCCGAGCCGGTAGCGGCGGCGGTTTCGGCTGCGTCCCCAACCGCGCACACAGCGGCTCCATGTACCGATAGAACGCCCAACAAGTCACCTGAACAATCATCTAGGTCTGGGGCCCAATTGCCTTCTGGCAGTGCTGTCAATGCGCCCAGGGTACCTAGACCCCGCAAGCCCCCGTTTAGATTCGGGTTTGAAGATCTCTTTGTTATCAGTAATACTTAATTAGATAAGGGTTTAGTGTTTAAGATCACAATTTTGTATTAGTACCTATATAAATACCTCTTGGGTATATGATATACCTAGTAAGCCACTGAGATTGAATTTAAAATAATACTTATCTTAGTAACTAATGTATGTATATGTAACAGTAGCTATCGCTTATGTAATAAGATAGGTTATATTTAATTATTAAAAAGTTTTCCTTATCAATACCGTTAAGGTATTGTTATACTCGTTTATAGGGTCGTGCAAGTTTTAGTAAACGGCGATTATGTAATGCGCCCTAAGTGTAGCTATACGCATTAATAGTTATAAGTGTTCATTGGTATAAATTAAAGGTGGAGGTGTTCTGTATGGTTACTTATATGTAGGTAGATGCATAATCTTGCGATGGTCAGTTGGAATAAATCTGTCAACCAAACGGGCGTTTCCTTTAGACACCATTCCCAAATTTAACAATTATGTACAAAACTATTATCGGGAGCCTACCTTATACTGTATCTGTTATCGATCCTTGCATCTGAATAAAGCTCGGGACACACTTATCCCACGTACGCAACGTATGCAATGCATTATGACATCTGCACCCTAAAATTTGTATGCTTAGAAACCAGTGAAAGCATATAACTGGAAACCGCCTTTGGGAACATTACCGTTCAAATTCTCGGGCCAAATTAGCACACATACATAATTACGCCTACATTTAAATAAGACGATACGTTTACAGAGCCTGTCTCTATTACACTAACGTACACAGCTAAGTGTAGATGAAATACATATAATGTCAATAACTACCAATCAGCGACATTAATCCGCTAATAACCTTCTTGCTGTACGTACTGGCCGCTGAGAGTTCGCGGTTCATATTTGATTAGAATATGACTTGGACAGGGATAGGTTTATGCCATACATTGAAGAACCAGTCAAATAATTCACGTATAATAATTTAATGCAGATTAAAAGATAACTAGTTAAAATGTTGTTATGAAATTAAATGACAGACTAACTCAACATAATTAAATATTCATTGTTGTACACTGACAATCTAACCTCTAGACTGAGCTTAGGCCAATTCTTTCATGAAACCGATGCTGCCAAAAATACGGGGGTGCGGGGGGACGAGGTGAGCGAATCCCGTGCCGTGATTGGTCCGTTCAAAGATACGGACCAATCACGGCACGGGATTGACTCGAAGAGGGATTAACGCTACCGTATGTGTGGCAGAGGGGGTAGCGCGACTATGCTATGTCTAGAGGTTGGATTGTCTTTGTTGTTGTATAAATGTATTCTGCTATAATAAGTATTTTGTATATTTTATAATCAATCTGTATGGCAGTGCGAAGTCACGTTCAGAGCCCGTACCATGAGTCACTGACAATGTCAAAACTGACATTTACGCTATCGAGAACGTCACCGGCGTCGTCGGCGTTTATGTCAGTGCCAAACTGATGGTAACCGTACTGGTATAGTCTGTCCGTTTTTCTAAGATCAAGTACGCCATAGTAAATGTATGGCGAACTTGATCTTAGGAATCGGACAGGCTATACAGCCTACAAAATTTACATGGGTACACGAATCGGGTCAAAAACATTTGAACAGGCGGAGTCACAATAAATCCCCACTTTCAGTTCCAATGGAAATATTTTATATGTATATAGCCGGTCAAGCAAGTTTGTCAGTAGAAAAAGGCGCATAATTACAATTTTGTATGGGACCATAACCGTTCGCGCGCTTACATTTTCTAAATTCGCCGCTCTTTTCTACTGACGGAAATGGCTACGTTTTACGTTTTACGAGAGAGAACCTACATATATGTGACAGTAGAGGGTGGATTCAAATGATCAACATTTTGAGATAATGTGTGTATTTGTTAAATTAATTCAGTGAAAGCGTGATAGAAAAAAATGTATCTACATATAGGAGACCGGGTATGATTATCTCACGGGTTATCTCATGAATAGAACATTAGATATCTTGCCAGGCATCCACTCAATTTCATGTCTCTCTAATTGGACAGCTTTTTTCCATAGTTCTCTGTAGACATGGGCGAAATGTGTCAGTAGAGGGAAAAGATTGATATATATCTTTTTATCATTGGGATATGTATCACTCTTTTATATCTCTATATCCGTGTGTAACAGTCGTCCCGCTCGCAACATCGGCACTTGTTGACTTTGAGTCATGAGAGAGAGAGTAATTATTATAACGTGGCGACATTGTTTCTTTCCTAATAAAATACCTTATTGCAGTTTGTTTACATTTTGTTAAATACTTACCTAAAGAAATACACTCTAATCCCATCGAAATGAATGATGTCAAAGCGAACGTTAATTTTGTTGAATTCTGGAAATTGCAAACGCGTTTTTGTAGATCCTTAAACTTATCAAAATATGACCTAAATTAGTTTGCATAGTTCAAATCTAACTTTTTAGAAACAAAACATTAGTTATTCTGTGACAAAACGCAGCCAGTATAATAACAACGAAAATAATCATGCTAGGTCCAATCAACTTTAAGCTTTAAAACTTTATGCAATAGAACTCATTAACCGAATTAACCTTTTGGCCGCCGGACCTAGTCCGCAAAGACACTCACACGCCAGAGTAAATTTTAAGTAAACAACTAATAAAAAGTTTAGGGATTGCAAATAGTGATATCGATATTTACAATTTATGGTAAAAATCTTCTTAATTTGGCTTTGTTCTTACCCAACTTTAATTTATTTCGAAAATGCCAAAAATTTACATATTTTTTACACACGACAATGTTAAAAATAAAGGCCTTTATCATTAAAAACGACCACTAAACAATATCGATTCATGAAGTAATATCACTGCACTAGGCTGTACGTGAAGTCTTTTATACATGCCAACGGCGCGCATGGACTGGCCGCAGTGCAGACCGACAAGGACTGTTTCCGCGCGGATTAAGTAATAATAGTCTCTAGGTCAACGGCGTAAGCGCTCGTCGGTACGTAAACTTCATAAGCGTAACGTTAGAGCCGGGCATAGTGTGTCGATAATATAAATGTACCGGAACTGCATTGGGGAAAATTACACGTGGGTTGAATTGTCAATGAGTGAAGAACAAGAATATTTATTTAGTCATTTATTAATGTAATAGTTTGAAAAACAATTTAATAGTAGCATACGTAGCTTTACTTTATATCCTAACTCCTTATCAACGAACAATTCGGAGTTTTTTTACTTTCCATCCTAACTTCTTATCAAAAAATAATCAGCTGTCCTTTTTCGGTTTGGTTCCTGTGTTTTTCGGTTCGAGTGAACAAAGAAAATTTTAAGGGTTATAAACCGTCACATAATAAACGCTCGGCGCGCGGCGCGTCCTTTGTTCCTACGTGTGATTTAAAACAGTGTGGTATTTTTATACACTTGAACACGTGTGTGTGACTAAAAATATGCATGTGAAAATTGTAATCATCTTTAATTTAAAATGACTCACTGCAGGGGTATCACTCCCCACTACACTATCATGTCAAAATTAATCATTTGTTCTGCAAATAGACCACAAGGACAGATTTACTTGTCTGACTCTACTATTTACAGCTGAAGAAGCTCCCTGAACTTCAGCTATAGTTATGCCTGTCTCTCTCTCGTTTTACGTAATCTAGTTACTACTTACCACCAATTGGCATTCAACAAGTGTTCAAATGCTTAAATAAAAAGAGATTTGCGATTTGATATTTGTTTTGAATATTCTCATATCGAGTTAACATTCCCATCCCTAGCTGTCTTGTATACAAGACAACGGCGACGAGGAACATGAAAAACGTTGAAAACTGGAGCAAATTTTTTGATAGCCTTATTATAAAAGAATGGATTTACATATAATAGCTGCTTTAAATGCATTTTTTTAAACAAAGACCTATAACATTAAAAAGAGTGTAAAAAAATTACAATTGATTTTTTTTTCACATTTACCGAGCGGTTGAATTTGTGTCTTGTATACAAGACAGCGGCGCCAGTGTACCGTTCAATCGTTGTCTTGTATACATGCCAACGGCGCTCAAAGGGTTAACTCATCTTTGCAATTTGCATTGCATCCATATAATTATATCCATATCTACAGTATCTACCATGTATCTACTTCTCGTTCTCGCGGAATAGCGAATGACGCGTCCGAATCCGTCCGAACGACCGCTATCGCTCGTTCGTGTTACTTCGGTCGAAGCGCGACCGAGACTTCGCTTATCGCTTTCATAAATCGTTGCCGAGGGAGTGAGAGGTACGGATATACTGATACATTCGGATTCGTAAAGATAAGAAGAGTGATTCATGAAACGAGAAAGATATATATCTTTTTTATCTATCACTCCGGAGTTACCCATGTCTAGTTCTCTGCGAATAGCATCTTGTGGGAAACCAAATTTGATTATTAATTTAAAATAACTAGGTAGTTTTTTTATAGCTCCATCTCATGAAATGAAAAAGGAAAATACAAATCTGTAAGAAGGAATTTATTACTACATTTATAATTACAGTGGAATCCGTTCATTATGACTCCGCTTATACTGACCAACCGCTTACTATGACGCAATTACTGTGCGAAGTTTGGTTTTCATATGTGATTCTTTGTGACAAAGTCGGATAAGATGACTTCGCTTATAGTGATAAACCGCTTACTATGACCTATAAATACTATTTTTATGGAATTATGTCCGGTTATACTGACAAATTCGCTGGTTTTCGTGGCCGGCCTCACATCTTTCCCTGCGAGGACGTCTGTGGCGTTTAAATTGTTTTAGTTTTTACTCTCGGTGAAAGTTGATAATTGGTATAAGGTTAATAAAACTCATCTCTCACAAAATAGTTTGAGATTAATGTGGAAAAAATAAAATAAAAAGTCAACTATGCTTTATATGACATCCGCTTAGTATGACATGCTTGTTACTTCCCTTCAATGTCATTATAAGCGGATTCTACTGTATATAGAAAATACCTAAACCAAACATAAGTTAATAAAATAGTCTACTTCATTTGGCATAAAACCATCCCTATTATCCTCGCTAGCACGGTAGTATTGAAAAAATGTCGTCATGTTTATTCCAAATTTCACTGAAGTTATCTGTTTACTACAAGTGAAAAGTGATTCCACTGTCCTTGATATGAACTAAAACAACTTCTGCACCACTTCACGACACATGAAGACATTTTTAATTACAAAAAAACGTAGTTTTTATAAACCAATTTAGCCATCCGTCACTGACTGTCATCTCGGCCGCACTGAAGTTGCCAATCGAACAGTCTGTAAGCACCGCCTACAATCGAATAGTTTACGTTGGGTCATAATTGAGCGGACAGAATACTTCCATGGTTTAAATACGTTCACTGTTAGAAACATACTTGTCATACGCAACGCAACGCATGACAAGTATGTTTCTAAGCTTACAACTTTCAGGGTTTAGATTGTCTTAATGCATTGCATACGTTGCGTACGTGGAATAAGTGTGTCCCTGCCTTAAACATGTTCTATTGAGCAGTAGGTATGGCCAGTATGGGCAGTAACTCACCCCGGGGTTGGCGTTGCAGATGATAGGCAGCATGTCCCGGATCTGGTTGTCATTGATGTTGGGCATGTCCTTGCGGATCATGGCGGCCAGCGCGGCGTACGCTAGTTGCTGTTGCTGTTGCTGCAGTAGTTGCTGTTGCTGTTAAGCAGTGCCACTATGGGCAGTAACTCACCCCGGGGTTGGCGTTGCAGATGATAGGCAGCATGTCCCGGATCTGATTGTCGTTGATGTTGGGCATGTCCTTGCGGATCATGGCGGCCAGCGCGGCGTACGCTAGTTGCTGTTGCTGTTGCTGCAGTAGTTGCTGTTGCTGTTAAGCAGTGCCACTATGGGCAGTAACTCACCCCGGGGTTGGCGTTGCAGATGATAGGCAGCATGTCCCGGATCTGATTGTCGTTGATGTTGGGCATGTCCTTGCGGATCATGGCGGCCAGCGCGGCGTACGCCAGTTGCTGTTGCTGTTAAGCAGTGCCACTATGGGCAGTAACTCACCCCGGGGTTGGCGTTGCAGATGATAGGCAGCATGTCCCGGATCTGATTGTCGTTGATGTTGGGCATGTCCTTGCGGATCATGGCGGCCAGCGCGGCGTACGCTAGTTGCTGTTGCTGTTGCTGTTAAGCAGTGCCAGTATGGGCAGTAACTCACCCCGGGGTTGGCGTTGCAGATGATAGGCAGCATGTCCCGGATCTGATTGTCATTGATGTTGGGCATGTCCTTGCGGATCATGGCGGCCAGCGCGGCGTACGCCAGTTGCTGTTGCTGTTGCTGCAGAAGGCTGGCGGCTGGGGACGAAACACAACCGACGATTAACAATTACTACTCTTAAATGGGTCAATCAACTATTTCTTGTTGTTATTCTGTCCCGTCAGCGAGGAGACAATAGTAGCATAGATTGTTAGAAGAACTGCTGTACCATGTTCTGCTAACATGCTCAGTAGATGTGAATGGAAAGGTCTTATAACTACCATAAAATATTAATACTTAAATTAATAATTAATACTTAAATATAATCTTTATACACTGTATAAAATGTGACATGTAATTTATATTATCAATAAATATTATGATTATGATTACGATTATGATAAAATGCAAGTTTGGTTCATTTAAATACGAAAAACCTAGAATTTTAAGAGTGACTCAGGAGACCGTAACCATAGCAACGTGTGACAAGAAAAAGTTGATTAACCAAAATAAATATCCAATTATTTGGTTCTTACTATAGAATTTTACATATCATGAAAGAAGGAAAAGAACGCCTTCTCGCTGAGAACTGTGTAAGAGTGACAGAGATAGTCAACCAATATACCCATCCCATTATTGTGCATGGACCAGGTGTTGGGGAAGGGCGAGGGAGGTGGAACTTTATTCTCGTTCTCGAACTCCCACGCCTCGCTCTGCTCGCTGAGAACTGTGCAAGAGTGACAGAGATAGTCAACATACCCATCCCGTTGTGCATGGACCAGGTGTTGGGGAAGGGCGAGGGAGGTGGAACTTTATTCCCGTTCTCGAACTCCCACGCCTCGCTCTGCTCGCTGAGAACTGCACAAAAGTGACAGAGATAGACAATATACTCATCCCGTTGTGCATGGACCAGGTGTTGGGGAAGGGCGAGGGGGGCGGAGCCTTCTTCTCGTTCTCGAACTCCCACGCCTCGCTCTGCTCGCTGAGAACTGTGCAAGAGTGACAGAGATATACAACATACCCATCCCGTTGTGCATGGACCAGGTGTTGGGGTAGGGCGAGGGAGGTGGAACTTTATTCTCGTTCTCGAACTCCCACGCCTCGCTCTGCTCGCCGAGAACTGTTCAAGAGTGACCGAGATAGACAACATACCCATCCCGTTGTGCATGGACCAGGTGTTGGGGAAGGGCGAGGGAGGTGGAACTTTATTCCTGTTCTCGAACTCCCACACCTCGCTCTGCTCGCTGAGAACTGTGCAAGAGTGACCGAGATAGACAACATACCCATCCCGTTGTGCATGGACCAGGTGTTGGGGAAGGGCGAGGGAGGTGGAACTTTATTCCCGTTCTCGAACTCCCACACCTCGCTCTGCTCGCTGAGAACTGTGCAAGAGTGACAGAGATAGACAACATACCCATCCCGTTGTGCATGGACCAGGTGTTGGGGAAGGGCGAGGGGGGCGGAGCCTTCTTCTCGTTCTCGAACTCCTCCCACGCTTTCTTGCGCTCCTCCTCGCTGAGGGTCTCCTCCTCCTTGTTCTCTAGCAGCGAGTCGTGCTCGTGGAACCTGAACACCTGTAAACACTTGACTTGTAAAAACTTGACCAAACAAAATATGGGCATAAATAAATATTAGAGGACATTTTAAATACACAAATTGACTAAGCCCCACGGTAAGCTCTAGGCTTGTGTTGTGGGTACTCAGACAACGATATATATAATATACAAATACTTCAATACATAGAAAACAACCATGACTCAGGAACAAATATCTGTGCTCATCGCACAAATAAATGCTCTTAATGGGATTCGAACCCAGGACCGCGGCTTCACAGGCAGGGTCACTACGCACTAGGCCAGACCGGTCGTCAAATGGAATGGAATGGGATATGTGGGGGAAACACATGAGAGATCCTTATTGACGTGAAGCTGAAGGTTCAATATCAAAATCAAGTTTTCGATTCAGGTCACAATGTGGTAAAGCTTCCAACGTGCGTCCATAAACGGGTGCCGTCCAATTTTAGTTCAAACAAAATTCAAGTAGAACATGGACGTTTGAAAAGAATAATGAACGTTTTGCATGTAAAACAAACACATAATTTCATAGGTTATGCTCAAATATTTAACCTAAACTAAAATAACCCTTTTTAAAGTTTAGGAATACAATTTTACAGATTTAAACCGGCAATATTGGTACGATTGACACTTGCGTTGATGATGAGCGGCTTATTGACCGATATAAACTTATAAAATTGTAACTACTCGACGGGGACAGGTTCGAACATGTATAACTCTGCAAGATCGTTAGCATTGCCCGTCTATTTGCTGCTAGAACATACTTATAGAAATAAAGAAATTTAGTTTAGTTACCCCATTCTCGTGGTCCTTAAGCATCTCAGCGAAGAGCCGGTCCTTAGGCAGCTTGGGCCAGGGATCGGAACCGGTTTTTTGCAAAAACTTCGAAATAACCATATTTTTCGAATTATTTTATACTCGAAATGTAGGACTCGGTTGTGTGTTTAGGTAACGACTTCGTATTATTAGATTGCCCAATTAGAAATGAAGTAATTAGCAAAAAACGAAAAAATACCGTTTCCGTTCCCATACAAAAAATACCGGTATCCGATCCCTGGCTTGGGCACGGGCCGTGGCTCAACGGGAACAGGTTCGAACTTGTACAGTTCGGCGAGATCGTTGGCGGCGTAGTGCCGGTCTATTTGCTGCTAGAACATCCTTATAGAAATTAAGAAATTTAGTTTAGTTACCCCATTTTCGTGGTCTTTCAGCATCTCAGCAAACAGCCGATCCTTAGGCAGCTTGGGCACGGGCCGTGGCTCGACGGGGACAGGTTCAAACATGTATAACTCGGCGCTATCGTTGGCATTGCCGATCTATTTGCTGCTAGAACATATCTATAGAAATATAGGTTAGTTACCCCATTCTCGTGGTCTTTCAGCATCTCAGCAAAGAGCCGGTCCTTAGGCAGCTTGGGCACGGGCCGCGGCTCAACGGGAACAGGTTCGAACTTGTACAATTCGGCGCGATCGTTGGCGTTGCCAGTCTATGTGCTGCTAGTACTTATAGAAATAAATAAATTTCGGTCAGTTACCCGATTCTCGTGGTCTTTCAGCATCTCAGCAAAGAGCCGATCCTTAGGCAGCTTGGGCACGGGCCGTGGCTCGACGGGGACAGGTTCAAACTTGTATAGTTCGACGCTATCGTTGGCATTGCCGATCTATTTGCTGCTAAAACATACTTATAGACAAGTCAGTTACCCCATTTTCGTGGTCCTTAAGCATCTCAGCGAAGAGCCGGTCCTTAGGCAGCTTGGGCACGGGCCGTGGGTCGACGGGGACAGGTTCAAACATGTATAACTCGGCGAGATCGTTGGCATTGCCGGTCTATTTGCTGCTAAAACATACTTATAGACAAGTCAGTTACCCCATTTTCGTGGTCTTTCAGCATCTCAGCGAAGAGCCGGTCCTTAGGCAGCTTGGGCACGGGCCGTGGCTCAACGGGAACAGGTTCGAACTTGTACAGTTCGGCGAGATCGTTGGCGGCGTAGTGCCGGTCTATTTGCTGCTAGAACATCCTTATAGAAATTAAGAAATTTAGTTTAGTTACCCCATTTTCGTGGTCCTTAAGCATCTCAGCGAAGAGCCGGTCCTTAGGCAGCTTGGGCACGGGCCGTGGCTCGACGGGGACAGGTTCGAACTTGTACAGTTCGGCGAGATCGTTGGCGGCGTTATGCCGGTCTATCTGCTGCTAGAACATATCTATAGAAATATAGGTTAGTTACCCCATTCTCGTGGTCCTTAAGCATCTCAGCGAAGAGCCGGTCCTTAGGCAGCTTGGGCACGGGCCGTGGCTCGACGGGGACAGGTTCAAACATGTATAACTCGGCGAGATCGTTGGCATTGCCGGTCTATTTGCTGCTAAAACATACTTATAGACAAGTCAGTTACCCCATTCTCGTGGTCTTTCAGCATCTCAGCAAAGAGCCGGTCCTTAGGCAGCTTGGGCACGGGCCGTGGCTCGACGGGGACAGGTTCGAACTTGTACAGTTCGGCGAGATCGTTGGCGGCGTAGTGCCGGTCTATCTGCTGCTCGTCTATGACGCGCTTCGAGATCGCTTGCTTGGTCACTTGTCGCTCGTAGATTTTCTCTTCCATCGTGCCCTGTGTTAATTAGATTGTTTTATAATACACTGTAAAATATGCGGTAATAGATTTTAGGGGAATTTTATATCTTTAATCTAGCCAGTTTGTAATAAATACACCATAGATCCCTGGGTCATATAAAAATTGCGGTAGTCATTCCTGGGCGGTAAATCGTGTGATTGAAAATCTGTCACGTGCCATTCAACATGACAAATCTTAAGACAGGTTAAGATACAATTAAACAGAAAGTATACAATGTACAAAGGCGAACTTATCTCAATAATGGATATCTCCCAGTCATCCAAGCAATTGAGAGTAGACAAATAAAAATGACAGACAAACGAACACTATGTACAATCGCCATCAGATATATCGGAGCTGCAAAGGCGCTCACAAATATCTGAACACGCCTCTATTGTCAGGTCGTTAGAGTGCGCGTTCAGATATTTTTGAGCACCTCGGCCGCTCCGATATATCTGATGGCGACTGTACAGAAAAAAAAACGGGTTGCACTCAGGGAGTGCCGGCAGAAGTGAAAACTCAATGACTATTGCAAAATGCACTATGTATAATTGAGGTTAACGCCGTCTAGCGTTAGCGTTAATTACTTGAAACCCCTAAGCACATCACTGTTAGTACTCTAGTTATATTAATACCAGTTAGAGCGAAACTCACTAGATGGCATTTAAATCAATAAAGAAAAACAATGACATTACATGTAACAGTTTTTCGATCAGGTCACGTGTCCGTCTTACGGTCACGTGATCGTCTTACGCTGTCTCGAGTTTAACATTTTTTCCCCACCTCAATAAGTGCTCAGCGCCGCTAAAGAAGTTTTCACTTGAAAAAGTAATTTAGTTACCATGGCTAAAAAGCGGTATATGTAACAAGGTTTCTTCTGTCCGAAGCGGTACACTCTGAAGATGCTCTGCACGTCGTGCGAGGGGTTCCACGACACGTCGAAGATCACGACGCGGTTGGCGGCGACCAGGTTGATGCCCAGACCACCGGCGCGGGTTGAGATTAGAAACAGTCTGAAAGAAATAAAAACCGGCCAAGTGCGAGTCGGACTCGCGCACGAAGGGTTCCGCACCATCAAGAAAAAATAGAGCAAAACAAGCAAAAAAACGGTCACCCATCCAAGTACTGAGCCCGCCCGACGTTGCTTAACTTCGGTCAAAAATCACGTTTGTCGTATGGGAGCCCCACTTAAATCTTTATTTTATTCTGTTTTTAGTATTTGTTGTTATAGCGGCAACAGAAATACATCATCTGTGAAAATTTCAACTGTCTAGCTATCACGGTTCATGAGATACAGCCTGGTGACAGACGGACGGACGGACAACGGAGTCTTAGTAATAGGGTCCCGTTTTTACCCTTTGGGTACGGAACCCTAAAAAACGGTATAAGTGTAAGGCCTGAGTGGACGCTCGAGTTGGGCGTGCAGCGGGGCGGGGCGTGCGGCGTGCATGTTAAACAAATGCAAGCGTATAGGAGCGGCCTTAGTGCACGCTGCTCACATCACGCGTGAGTCCGACGCCACGCTGCACGCCCCGCCGAACGCTCCGCTCCGAGCGTCCACTCGGGCCTTACACTAAGAATAAAGTTAAGATCTACACAGGTTAACAAATAATTCAGACTGGTGAGCTGCGAGTGCCAAAACGTTACTGCTATTTTCACGACGGGAATTTAACACTGACTTTTCTATTTTAGATACGGTTAAAATGAGTCCAATAAACTTGTAATTGTAAAATTCAGAGCGATTTTTGCTGTTTTAAATAAGAACTATCTCTAACTCCTACATGTAAACGTTCAGAACTAGATTTAGATTTTAACTTGTACAATGAAATATTAAAAAAACCGGCCAAGTGCGAGTCGGACTCGCGCACGGAGGGTTCCGCACCATCAACAAAAAATATAGCATAAAAAATCGTGTTTGTTGTATGGGAGCCCCCCTTAAATATTTATTTTGTTTTATTTTTAGTATTTGTTGTTACTCGACTTGGCGGGGGCACTCCCGTGCCCCCCGATAACGGCAACAGAGATACAGCCTGGTGACAGACGGCCGAACGGACGTACAGCGAAGACGAAGTCTTAGTAATAGGGTCCCGTTTTTTACCCTTTGGGTACGGAGCCCTAAAAATCAATTTAACTATTGGACATGGGGTGTGTATGATTTCAATACATTACCTAGCTCTGGGATTATCCTCCCGGTTGAAGTTCTTACACCAAATTGATCGGTTCTCGCAGGATGTAGATCCGTCAAGGCGGAAATAGTCAACGCCCGGAGACCATGAGCCTAAAACAAAGTTAGATTGTGAAATCTCGTCTCCAGACTGGATCTATTTGAAATTTACGAGAGCATATTCCTAGAAGGTTAACTTTGTAATCTTGTAAACTATATCACTTTTACTGAGGTGTGCCAATAAAGAGTATTCTTCTTCACTTTTATTTATTAATTAAACAAAAATTACATTTTGGACTGCAAAACTGTTTTAACAGTTTGACTGCAGGAGGAAGATTAACAGAATTTAGGTTTAATTAATCATAAAATAAGTTTTTGGCAAAAATTTCATTTTTGGTACAAGCTTTTATCGCTGACTGTACTTTTCAAAAGTCAAAGTCAAAGTCAAAAATATCTTTATTCATGTAGGCCTAGCAACAAGCACTTATGAATCGTAACATACTTATAAATTATCTTAAGCTAATTATTTTCTTACGACAGACAACTAATACTCATCGAGACAATTCTAAAAACCCCTAACACAATTAGGTTGCGTTGTTTCATCACAGAGTTCCTATGGCCACCTCCTGTCTCCATCATCAGATCAGTTCGACAGTACCATATTAATTGTAGGTCGACCTATTAAAAGCTTGTTAAAAATGGCGTTTCGTTGAAATTGACAAATACAAACCAACATTCAATTCAAAAATTCATACAACGGGCGCGTCTATTACAAAATAAAGCACCCGCATTTCTACTAAGTGGTATGAAAAGGAGACGAATATGTTGGGACCTGTAATGAACGCGATTATAGACCCGTATAAAAATGTCAATTGTGACATTTGACTCACCAACATGCCCCGCGAGTTTCTCATCTATGCGCCCCTCCTGAGTTGCCTCGTCGACTTTACCCAAGAAGTGCTCGATCAGGTCCAGGGAATAGAGAGACTGCGAGAAAACAAGCCTGAAAAAAAGAAATTATAAAGTCGGAGTAAGGTAAGAAGTAAATTTCGACAGTAATAAATAGACCCTTATATACCTATATGGCACTAAGGCTATGAGTTAAAAGGTAGGTCTTAGCTTCGTAAATATAAGGGTCAATTCATTTAAAATTTACTTAATTTTCTCAGCGACCAGTCTCATTCCCCACTGCAGCTCAGGGTCCTTACCCTTAGACAATGCAAAGCGAGCAATGATGAGCGAGTTATTTCTTCAAAAGTGAGTCTACTCTTAGAAAGAGTTTTCGTTGGCAAAAAAACAGCTTGCGATCATCTATTACGCAATTTATTATTCACACAGGGTCTGCATATGGTCATAGAGAAAAAAATACATAGATTGTTCACTCCAGTTCTGGTACCAAAAGGACTATTATTTTCATAGTCAACATCTAGCATCGAGTAGCGGAATTATCAGTACTGCTATTTGACAATAGATGTAGCAGTATTGATAATTCCACTACTCGATGCTAGATGTCGACTATGTTTGGTACCAAAACTGATGTATGGAGTGAGCACTCTAGTCTTACTATATTTTTCTATGATATATGGTCTCGTGTACACCACTATGTTATACTCACAGCTTGTCTCCAATCGCCTCGCACTGCCGCAGTATATCGAACAGCAACAGCAGTTTGTGATGCCGGATGTCTTCCAACTCCTCCTCCGTAACCAGCTTCATCCACCACTCCGTTGGGTTCTCGTATTTTATTTCCTCTATGGTGATACTCACAGTTTGTCTCCAATAGCCTCGCACTGCCGCAGTATATCGAACAGCAACAGCAGTTTGTGATGCCGGATGTCTTCCAACTCCTCTGTAACCAGCTTCATCCACCACTCCGTTGGGTTCTCGTATTTTATGTCCTCTATGGTGATACTCACAGTTTGTCTCTAATGGCCTCGCACTGCCGCAGTATATCGAACAGCAACAGCAGTTTGTGATGCCGGATGTCTTCCAACTCCTCTGTAACCAGCTTCATCCACCACTCCGTTGGGTTCTCGTATTTTATGTCCTCTATGGTGATACTCACAGTTTGTCTCTAATGGCCTCGCACTGCCGCAGTATATCGAACAGCAACAGCAGTTTGTGATGCCGGATGTCTTCCAACTCCTCTGTAACCAGCTTCATCCACCACTCCGTTGGGTTCTCGTATTTTATTTCCTCTATGGTGATACTCACAGTTTGTCTCCAATCGCCTCGCACTGCCACAGTATATCGAACAGCAGCAGCAGTTTGTGTGAATGCCGGATATCCTCCAGCTCCTCCTCCGTAACCAGCTTCATCCACCACTCCGTTGGGTTCTCGTATTTTATTTCCTCTATGGTGATACTCACAGTTTGTCTCCAATAGCCTCGCACTGCCGCAGTATATCGAACAGCAACAGCAGTTTGTGTGAATGCCGGATATCCTCCAGCTCCTCCTCCGTAACCAGCTTCATCCACCACTCCGTTGGGTTCTCGTATTTTATTTCCTCTATGGTGATACTCACAGTTTGTCTCCAATAGCCTCGCACTGCCGCAGTATATCGAACAGCAACAGCAGTTTGTGATGCCGGATGTCTTCCAACTCCTCTGTAACCAGCTTCATCCACCACTCCGTTGGGTTCTCGTATTTTATGTCCTCTATGGTGATACTCACAGTTTGTCTCTAATGGCCTCGCACTGCCGCAGTATATCGAACAGCAACAGCAGTTTGTGATGCCGGATGTCTTCCAACTCCTCTGTAACCAGCTTCATCCACCACTCCGTTGGGTTCTCGTATTTTATTTCCTCTATGGTGATACTCACAGTTTGTCTCTAATGGCCTCGCACTGCCGCAGTATATCGAACAGCAACAGCAGTTTGTGATGCCGGATGTCTTCCAACTCCTCTGTAACCAGCTTCATCCACCACTCCGTTGGGTTCTCGTATTTTATTTCCTCTATGGTGATACTCACAGTTTGTCTCCAATGGCCTCGCACTGCCGCAGTATATCGAACAGCAACAGCAGTTTGTGATGCCGGATGTCTTCCAACTCCTCTGTAACCAGCTTCATCCACCACTCTGTTGGGTTCTCGTATTTTATTTCCTCTATGGTGATACTCACAGCTTGTCTCCAATGGCCTCGCACTGCCGCAGTATATCGAACAGCAGCAGCAGTTTGTGAGAATGCCGGATGTCTTCCAACTCCTCCGTAACCAGCTTCATCCACCACTCTGTTGGGTTCTCGTATTTTATTTCCTCTATGGTGATACTCACAGCTTGTCTCCAATGGCCTCGCACTGCCGCAGTATATCGAACAGCAGCAGCAGTTTATGAGAATGCCGGATGTCTTCCAACTCCTCCATAACCAGCTTCATCCACCACTCCGTTGGGTTCTCGTATTTTATTTCCTCTATGGTGATACTCACAGTTTGTCTCCAATCGCCTCGCACTGCCGCAGTATATCGAACAGCAGCAGCAGTTTGTGATGCCGGATGTCTTCCAACTCCTCCTCCGTAACCAGCTTCATCCACCACTCCGTTGGGTTCTCGTATTTTATTTCCTCTATGGTGATACTCACAGTTTGTCTCCAATGGCCTCGCACTGCCGCAGTATATCGAACAGCAGCAGCAGTTTGTGATGCCGGATGTCTTCCAACTCCTCCTCCGTAACCAGCTTCATCCACCACTCTGTTGGGTTCTCGTATTTTATTTCCTCTATGGTGATACTCACAGTTTGTCTCCAATCGCCTCGCACTGCCGCAGTATATCGAACAGCAGCAGCAGTTTGTGAGAATGCCGGATGTCTTCCAACTCCTCCGTAACCAGCTTCATCCACCACTCTGTTGGGTTCTCGTATTTTATTTCCTCTATGGTGATACTCACAGTTTGTCTCCAATGGCCTCGCACTGCCGCAGTATATCGAACAGCAGCAGCAGTTTGTGTGAATGCCGGATGTCTTCCAACTCTTCCTCCGTAACCAGCTTCATCCACCACTCCGTTGGGTTCTCATATTTTATTTCCTCTATGTCCGAATTGGGCTTGTCTTCTTCTAGTTCCACTGAAAGAGCAAAGGTAATGTTAAATACTGATTAAATATGGAAGAATGATTTGAGTGTTTGTTTACGATCGGCTTATGACTTATTTGACTTAAGGCCACTTGCACCATTCACTAACCCAGGGTTAACCGGTTAAACCTGTGGGAGTGGCGCCCCCTTATCATACTTTCGCGTAATATTCCCTATTAAGAAAAGTAGCCGCGTTACCTGGATTAGCTCTCGTGTTGCGGCGACCTGACGCCTTGGCATCTTTGCCTTTCCCTTTCTTGACTTTAGTTTTCTTTTTGCTCTTCTTTCGACTGTCATCACTCAAGTCTGACAAATCGTCTGTAGATTCTTCTGTTGAGGATTCCTGTTTATACAGTTTTCATAATGTTGAATGTAGTAATGTTTAGTTTTTATAGTTGCCCAATTTCACAATAGATGTCGCTGTTCTGTCGGCTACTTCGCGCTGTTAAGATTTTTCCACAGCCCCGTATATAGTCAATTTGATTTCGGAATAAATGAGTATTAAGTTGTCAAGAAAGTGTTTCATTACAAAAGGTAGGAAGTGCAGTGCAGTGTAGTGAGTAACAATCATTATTGAGAAAATAAAGAAATTAAATTTATTCAGGACGCTTACAGTATTGCTTAAATCTAATACAACACTTTTATTAATACAAAACATAAACGTAAATAATTAACCTTTTAAACGCCATAGAATTTTTCCTTAAGCGTGCTCGTGTCGCCGGCGGTACGAAGTTACATGAAGTTTTGTCTTATTTATCAGACCGCGGCGCAATGTGAAGATTTTGTATGTCTTATAATATCAGTCTATAGCGGTGTTCAGTACGAGACTCACAGCGACATCTCTGGTCGGAGCGACACAGTTGCGTGTGTCGCGTCACACATATCGCGGCCAATACGGATCTCGATATACGCATTCGTCACCCTACGTCACGACATATTGCCCCCCTCTACCCCAAAATATCCTCGAATCATGTACACGTAGATTAAGCTTTTAGAATTATAGAGTAAGCACGTTAAAATTTCGGATTTTTATTTCACCATCCAAGAAAGTCGAATTCTCAAAATACGCAGCGCCTAGTCACGAACAGCGGTTAAAAGGTTAAATATATAAAATCGAAGTAGAGAAGGCTGCTGAATGATTGACATTGACAAGTCATCGGCAATTTATTTTTGTGGGAAAGTCACCACTTCTGCTTAAAGGTTGAGGCGCTAACCATTGGAGTGGTCGACATAAAAGTAGTAAATAAGGTAGGCTAGTTACATTTATTTTGTACATTAAATACATTTCACTTTTATAATTTATGTAATTCAATGACAAAAGACTCACCTCCGGCGTAGAATCGTCATCGATGAAATCGGCAAGCGAACCTTCCGAATCTTCTTCCTCTTTATCTCTCTGAAAATAAAATAAACTAGGTATGTGAAAAGGATTTCTTAATGGATCCTATTGGCCAGGAGCAGCCAGTGCCAGATTGAACCACTTTGATGCCCAAAGCATTTCAATAACATGGTGGGCACCATATAGAGATAAATCGGGGAATAATCGGGAGTAAATCCATGAAATTTATACAAGATTCTAGTAAAGATGACATTTAATAGCGTCTTTTTATACACTTTAAGTAAAAAAATCAATCTAGCTAAGTACATATAATTATGAAGATACGATCAGCTAAACAATTAAGCAATTAAGCTGGAGAGAGCTCCAGGGTCATCCATCAGATTAGATTCAATTATGTTTGGTGCTCCCATAGAGAATTTGCTTATTAAACATTTCGTTATATTGGTATGATGATATGTAATGTAAGTATTATTCGTAGCAAATCTCGTTCAGATCAATTCATCTAAATACTATCAAGATGTGCAGGCGAGTGCTAAAATGAGACCAAGGGGCCGACTTTTGAATTACGATCGCTCGATTTCGTCACTCGAAATTTTGTTGAAAACGATGAAATGCCATTTTTGTAATCGAGCGATAGAAATTGAGAATGCTCAACAGCTAATGCATTATACATAAAAAGAAAATTATCATAGTCTATTGACAAAGTACCTTTTTCTGCTGCATGATCTCGTATCGTTCGGAATTGTACTTGAGGACCAGCGGATGCGTCCATATCCTCTGCAAGGACTGGAAGTCGGGAAATAGGAAGCCTGATGACTTCCCTGGTAGTGGTCTGGAAATAAAATACTTTTTCACCTCAGCAGCTCGAACAAGGGTACTTTGCTACTTAAAAACAGTGAGCAAAATCGCATTTTGCTCACTGAGTGAGACAAAATGAGCAAAATGCGATTTTGCTCACTGTTTTTAAGTAGCAAAGTACCAAGGGTTCGAGCTGCTGAGGTGAAAATTTAATTGTTGGTATATCTTAAGAAAACATGAGTGAATAGAGGTAAGTGATGAAGAAGGAATACATTTTTCGGGTTCTCTAATATGTTCTCACTGCTGAGGTGAAAAATGTTGTGTACTACACGAGATCAAAGTTATTTACATCTCGTGCGCTTTTGAGACCCTTACTACGCTCAAGATTCTAAATTAGATTCACTCGCTACGCTCGTGAATCTATTATAGAATCTTTCGCTTGCACGGGACTCAAAATAAGCACTCGAAGAAATATCAAACTTTGATCTCTTGTTGTACAAATAACTATTTCAGATGGATGGCAAATTTGTGTTAGAAAATGTGTGATGGCAAATGTGAAAAAGAAAAAAATGTTTATCTAAAGATAGGCATTAAATGCAATAGGCTAGATGACAAATTTTCATTTATGGTATCAATCAATCAGGTTTGTTTTTAGGATCAAATGTCTATATGGGACCCATTGCATTAAAGCAATACAAAAGCCAGAAATGATAGTCAAATTTCGACAGTCGTACTTCACTCGCGAAACGCCCCTAACAAATCGCTATGTGAACGTGACATCAAGGTCACTGAGATCGCATCTTGAAGTATGAACAAAACAAGAAAATAGTATTTTTGTCGGTGAAATATTGCGTTTATGTATATAGTTGCTGTACAATCTTTTTTTGGATAAAATGTGAGGAATCGAATGGTATCCTTACTTATTTCGTTTTTGAAAGTAAAAAAAAACTTATTTTGCAACTTTCAGGTGCTGTATTTTTGTATTATTTCCATGTATTTTTTTAATATTTACAATATTGTGATAAATTGCTCATTTGCTATCAAATTTCGACAGTCGTACTTCACTCGCGAAACGCCCCTAACAAATCGCTATGTGAACGTGACGTCAAGGTCACTGAGATCGCATCTTGAAGTATGAACAAAACAAGAAAATAGTATTTTTGTCGGTGAAATGTTGCGTTTATGTATATAGTTGCTATACAATCTTTTTTTGGATAAAATGTGAGGAATCGAATGGTATCCTTGCTTATTTCGTTTTTGAAAGTAAAAAAAAAACTTAAATTTTGCAACTTTCAGGTGCTGTATTTTTGTATTATTTCCATGTATAATATTTACAATATTGTGATAAATTGCTCATTTGCTATCTATTTTACTAGATTTTCTTATAAAATTCAACATGTGTCATCATCCCTATTAGACGATCATATCAGCAAAACTTTATCAATACACCTTTTAAAACAAAGTCTCCCGCAGCATCTGTCTGTTTGTGTGTATGTAAACGGATTTTCGTGCGGTTTTCATCTATCAATAGAGTGATTCTTGAGGAAGGTTTAGGTGTATAATTCGTTAAGGTTTTGTGTAACCCGTGCGAAGCCGGGGCGGGTCGCTAGTGTAATCATATAACTGGTTACATGTTGTCGTTAGTTTAGAACTTCAACAATGCGACAATGTTGAAATCGGTCTGGGCATACATCATATACGAAATGTTATGTTAAATTACGGCAGGAGGCGGTAAAAAGAGCTGTAATCGTTCTTAGGTTATTAATGGAAAGAAGGTTCTTAGGTTATTAATGAAAAGATCTATTGTTTCCCAAATAGTTTTAAGCCATAATGTATTGTTTGCCCGAATTTTCGTTAGTCATAATTCATTTGGTTCAGAAACGCGTCATATTTCAGGATTACCATAATTCAAACCTAACCTAACCTATCTATTATATATTAGGATAACCTAACGAAAATCCTGAAATGTTAACGGTTTCAGTTTTATGACTAATGATAATATGACAAACAATACATTATGACTTAAAACTTTATGGGAAACAACGGGATCCCGAAAAGAAGTTGTGGAAGAAAGAAAAACAAATTTAAAATATATCTTACCTTCTAGAATAGTTGTCCAGATAGTGTTGGTAAAGTTTGATCTGGATGTCGGTGAGCGTGATGAACAGCACATACTCGTGTTTCGGAGGCAGGAAGGGTGCCAGCACCCCGTAGTCTCTCCTCTGAAAATAAAAACAAAATTAATTTCATAATCTATGTATTACCAGGGGGGTGTCACTCCGCAGTTTAGGTACATTTGGCCGGCGCGCCCATCGGACAGGCGTATGGCAGTGGGCTGCCGCTCGGCGTGCACGATAGTCGTGTCACGTGGCGCTCGCGCAAAATTGAAAATACACAATGGCTTCGAAACTTACTCCGCGAGAATCAGACATGCTATTTTCGGATAAAACATGTATGTTTACATAATCAACGTTTGTAATTCCTACATATTTATCATAAAACAATAAATCAGTGGGCATAGGTATAAAAACTTGTCAAGTGATAACCCCGTGCCGACACTCACAGCTCGGTCATAAAACTGCGGCGCGCAAAGGAGATTCACGGTTCGTGCGCGGTTATAAGTTTCAATTTTGCTTGCAGGCGGCGATATAGGTGTAATTTTATACCTAAACCTGACTTTTGTGAAGGGGTGAATTTTCTGTACGGTAGTACTATTAGTTATTCTGTGGTATAACCATCCTGTTATCATGTCAATAGTGTTTCATTCTACAAGTGAGTAAAATATTTGAATTGTGCCCTGTTTAGCAAAAGCTTGTAACTTGTAATACGGATGTCACTTTTTCACAGCTTTAGTTGTATTACAAGTTACAAGCTTTTGATAAACAGGGCACTGGTCAATAGTGTCTCATTCGACAAATGAGAAAAAGATTTGAACAACTAATACAGAATTGAGCTTTGCAAGAATAATGACAAAGAACAAACTGAAATGACCAGTTTTATGCATTATGTTGTCGCTTCATAAGGCATATGTCCCGTTTAGTTGAATCCATATATTGCCCGTTGGCGATGGGAGCCAACGCGATATCAGAGAGGGTAATATGTACTCAATTTCAATAGTATAAGGTCCTTACCCTTACTTGAACAGCGCCATCCAACATAGTATACAGCACATGCGACCGTCGCTTCACTAGGCAGATGTCCCGCTCAGTTGAATCTGTGTATTGCCCGTTGGTGATGGGAGCCAACGCGATATCACAGAGGGTCATTTGTACTCAATTTCAATGGCATAAGGTCCTTACTTGAACAGCGCCGTCCAACATAGTATGCAGAACGTGGGACTGTCGCTTCATTAGGCAGATGTCCCGTTCAGTTAAATCTGTGTACTGCCCGTTGGTGATGGGAGCCAACGCGATATCACAGAGGGTAATTTGTACTCAATTTCAATAGTATAAGGTCCTTACCCTTACTTGAACAGCGTCATCCAACATAGTATACAGCACATGCGACCGTCGCTTCATTAGGCAGATGTCCCGCTCAGTTGAATCTGTGTATTTCCCGTTGGTGATGAGAGCCAACGCGATATCACAGAGGGTAATTTGTACTCAATTTCAATGGCATAAGGTCCTTACTTGAACAGCACCGTCCAACATAGTATGCAGCACGTGGGACCGTCGCTTCATAAGGCAGATGTCCCGTTCAGTTGAATCTGTGTACTGCCGGTTGGTGAAGGGAGCCAACGCGATATCAAAGGCTAATTTGTACTCAATTTCAATGGAATAAGGTCCTTACTTGAACAGCGCCGTCCAACATAGTATGCAGCACGTGGGACCGTCGCTTCATAAGGCAGATGCCCCGTTCAGTTGAATCTGTGTACTGCCAGTTGGTGAAGGAGGCCAACGCGATATCAAAGGCTAATTTGTACTCAATTTCAATGGAATAAGGTCCTTACTTGAACAGCGCCGTCCAACATAGTATGCAGAACGTGGGACCGTCGCTTCATTAGGCAGATGTCCCGTTCAGTTAAATCTGTGTACTGCCCGTTGGTGATGGGAGCCAACGCGATATCACAGAGGGTAATTTGTACTCAATTTCAATAGTATAAGGTCCTTACCCTTACTTGAACAGCGCCATCCAACATAGTATACAGCACATGCGACCGTCGCTTCATTAGGCAGATGTCCCGCTCAGTTGAATCTGTGTATTGCCCGTTGGTGATGGGAGCCAACGCGATATCACAGAGTGTAATTTGTACTCAATTTCAATGGCATAAGGTCCTTACCTGAACAGCGCCGTCCAACATAGTATGCAGCACGTGGGACCGTCGCTTCATAAGGCAGATGTCCCGTTCAGTTGAATCTGTGTACTGCCCGTTGGTGATGGGGTTCACAAAGCGATTCAGGTACTCGTTGTACTTGCCCAGCAGGTTGGGCTTCACGAATTGTACCATGCAGTAATCTGTAAATACGTAGTTATTTTTAATTTCGATAAATAAGCGTTTTTATTAAACATGATGTTCACTGTGACGCTGTGACAAAGAGGTTGCATACGATCGGAAAAATGGAAGACCTCCGTCACACCAACGTTTTTAAATAATATAACCTTTAATAACACCAACGTTACACCAACGTTTTTAAATAATATAACCTTTAATTAAAAAAAGAACCAACTTCACACAACAGTATGTCATCGTTTAATGGTTTTTATCAGCAAATCCACTTCAAGAAATGACATTCCGAAAAAAAAAATACAAAATACTATAAAAATACCCAAATGACTATAATAGGTGTACCTATAAAACTTCAAGAGATCCTTCAATTTCTCCAGGGTCCCACCTGACCCAATAACATTGAAAAACCGGGGAAAGTACATTAAAAAAAACCGGCTAAGTGCGAGTCGGACTCGCGCACGAAGGGTTCCGCACCATCAACAAAAAATAGAGCAAAAAAAATCGTGTTTGTTGTATGGGAGCCCCCCTTAAATATTTATTTTATTTTATTTTTAGTATTTGTTATTATAGCGGCATCAGATACATCATTTGTGAAAATTTCAACTGTGTAGCTATCGCGGTTCATGAGATACAGCCTGGTGACAGACAGACGGACAGCGAAGTCTTAGTAATAGGGTCCCGTTTTCTACCCTTTGGGTATGGAACCCTAAAAAAGATCCCGACTTCACAATTACCTCCTTCAAAATCATAGTTGGTTAAAAAGAGAGTACGTACACTCTTTGAGATTATTCTGCAGCGGCGTGCCGGTGAGCACGATGCGTCGTAACGTCCTCACGCGGTTCATACACTGCGACAAGCTTGTTTTTTCGTTCTTTACAATTACCTCTTTCGAAATCTTAAAAAGGAAGTACTTACACTCTTTGAGATTATTCTGCAGCGGTGTGCCGGTGAGCACGATGCGTCGTAACGTCCTCACGCGGTTCATGGACTGCGACAAGCTTGTTTTTTCATTCTTTAGAAGATGGCCTTCGTCGCACACCACAAGGTCCGGGCCTAGTCACAAAAAGATTAATGTATTACTGAAAAATAGAACTGATGTATAAAATCGTCAATTATCTTATACATACATACATACAGGGCCGGATTAAGCATGTCGGGGCCCCTAGGCAGTGCAATGCTCGAGGCCCCCTTATAGTAAATTCTACATACATAATGTTCAGTTGTTCAGTACAAGGATTTAAGTTTGCGATTTTAATTTCAACCTTCAGGTGTCAGTTGAGGCATCCGAACATGCCGAGCGATGTCGTTTTCGCTCTTATTGCGTGGACATAAAGCTTTTTTCTATCAGTTTTTGCGGATTCCTTTTTGCGTCAAGTGTGGGGTGAGCCCTTTTTTTCTCAATAGGTAGTTAAATATTTTGCCAGGCTGAACAGCGATTGTCCGACCATAAGACCATACGCCGAGCCACATGATTAAAATTAACTTATAATATTGACTTTCCATTTTTAAATGACACTTCATTCACCAGTCAAGCTAGCATGCAGGTACAGAGTCAACCTGAAAAGCAGCAAAAACGCGAGCGCAGCGAGCGCGAAATTTTTTGTGTGAGCGTGTTAGGCCGGGCCGGGCCTAAAAATCCGAAGTTCCCCAGTGAGGCGTGCTATCATGCGAGGTCAAAGCCGTGTTTCAGGATAAGCTCAGCTAGAGCACAGACGCCAACCAATGTCCATTGTATTAAAAAGCGAGGCCGCAGGCCGAGCTTGGCGCAGCGAGGCCAAAGGCTAAGCTGAAGAAGAGGAAATTTGGAAGACGAACCAAAAATTGAGGTAAAAAGTGAGGCTGAAGGTCGAGCCTGCGCTCTTCACATTACTGACTTTCCATTGATGAGGTTTTAGGCCCTCGAGAGCCTGAAATTCGAGCTCGACATTACAGACTTTAAAAGCTATAAAATAAAATAACATAAGTATTTAGGTTCATAATCATGTAATGTTTCTGTGTCTGAGAAACTGATATTCGACATTAAGTATGAGTAGGTACCTACCATAAAAATCTTTTTTATGAATTTTGGCTATTTGGAACCAATATTTTTTTTTACGAGCTCGGGGCCGCCGGGGCCCAATAGCCGAGGCGGGGCCCATAGCCCAGAATGAATGTGTTCCGGAAGAAAGCGGCAACGAAGGCTAAAGTGTCATTCAATAGAACTTGCTAACTATGTAAACAAAAGTTACTATTAAATTGACATTCAGTGTCAATTTTAGTGTGGCGGTTTGTTTACATAGTTAGCAAGTTGTATTGAATGACACTTTACGCTTACACCGCTCGCAACGCCCCGCTGCCCGCACCGCGTGAGTCAGTCCGCAGCCTTACCCGAAGGCCACGGAACGAACGCAAGCCAGAGATGCTTAATTTATCCGCGAATCATTTATTCAAATAAGAATTATCATCCGACATTTCTATTCGTCGTTCGAATAAATTTTGCCCATCTCTGACGCACGCTTAGGGTTTGCACGACGGATCCGAAATGTATATGGGAATCCGCGGATCCGGATCCAGATCCGGATAATTTCATACATTTCGGATCCGGATACATTTGGTTCGCACGCCGACCGCCATACAAAAAAAAAAAAAAAAAAAAAAAAAAAAAAAAAAAAAAAAAAAAAAAAAAAAAAAAAAGGTTCGTGGCCAAGGCGTTAGACGGTCTATAAGCTTACCAGGATCCACTAGAGCCTCCTGGAACGTCTTAAGCATCTTCTTCTTGAACTTCTTGTTGTTGTCGGCGGAGAGGTTGCGGAACATCTCGTAGCCGAGCACGCACACGCCACCACACTCCACCCATTGCTGGAGCTGCCAGGAGCGTTCTGAATTCTGCTTGTGCCTATAAAAGGAAAAGTACGACATTATAAGCAATGTTAATCACAACAGATAGGGTATTTGACTGTATTTAAAATAAATAATTTTACACCATGCATGAAATAAAGCACCAGAAGATTAATGGAGAAACATAGACAGCAGTTATTTTTAGACACAATATATATTTTAAAACCCTTATAGAACTATAAAGAGTAGGTATTTCGATTGTGACGTCACATGCTGAGTGTTTCATATAAATTCCATAAGCTTTGGATTCCTCCGAAAACGGTGCCGTCATATTACGGCCGCTATATAGCGTTGACTGACGTCACTAGAACGTTGTCTATGTAAACAAGATGGCGCGGTTTCCTAGACGGCGTTACGTTACGTTGATTGTCAACGTAACGTAAAATGACGGCCGTCATGACGGTGTCCATAGTTTCGTGAACGTTTTATTAGATAGCGGTGACGCCATTTTGGAATAAATGACACGAGATTTGAATAAATGATTCCATACTACGATTATTTTCCTCTTCTGATGATATTTCATCCTCAAAGTAAATTATAGATGATCAAGCAAATCTTGTCAGTAGGAAAAGGCGCGAAATTCAAATTTTCTATGGGACGTTATCGTATCGCGCCTACATTTTTCAAATTTGCCGCTTTGACCTTGGTGGATGACGGTGTGTTATGACGCCGTGGTACTTTCCACATGTCGCCACCGTAAAGACGGCCGTCTTTTGCGGCCGCTATATGACGGCCGTCATATAACGACACCGTTTTCGGAGGAATCCAAAGCTATAGTAGCAAAATCGTTTTGACAGTTCGAAAAAGAAACTGATTTGACTAGTAGTCAAATACCCTATAAGAACGTCACACGTAAATGACGCTAAAGTTTTACTATTCTAGGCGATCTACAGCCCGCCTGTTTTCGTCCGCGCGACCCTACATATCATCAATATCATAATCACATATTAAAATTCAGCGGGCCGGTCTTATGAAAAACACTTACCTCGACGACTCGAACAAGTCCACCGCGGTCTCCGTCTCGGCGTGTTTGAGCCACATGGTGAACTCGTAGACCCAGTTCAGCACGGTGGACAGCGGACAGACAACTAGTACTCGCGTCACGCCGGTCAGCCTGCTGTGTAGAGTACTAACCTCGACAACTCGAACACGTCCACCTCGGTGTCTGTCTCGGCGTGTTTGAGCCACATGGTGAACTCGTAGACCCAGTTCAGCACGGTGGACAGCGGACAGACAACTAGTACTCGCTTCACGCCGGTCAGCCTGCTGTGTAGAGTACTAACCTCGACAACTCGAACACGTCCACCTCGGTGTCTGTCTCGGCGTGTTTGAGCCACATGGTGAACTCGTAGACCCAGTTCAGCACGGTGGACAGCGGACAGACAACTAGTACTCGCTTCACGCCGGTCAGCCTGCTGTGTAGAGTACTAACCTCGACAACTCGAACACGTCCACCTCGGTGTCTGTCTCGGCGTGTTTGAGCCACATGGTGAACTCGTTGACCCAGTCCAGCACGGTAGACAGCGGACAGACAACTAGTATTCGCTTCACGCCGGTCAACTTGCTGTGTAGAGTACTAACCTCGACAACTCGAACACGTCCACCTCGGTGTCTGTCTCGGCGTGTTTGAGCCACATGGTGAACTCGTAGACCCAGTTCAGCACGGTGGACAGCGGACAGACAACTAGTACTCGCTTCACGCCGGTCAGCCTGCTGTGTAGAGTACTAACCTCGACAACTCGAACACGTCCACCTCGGTGTCTGTCTCGGCGTGTTTGAGCCACATGGTGAACTCGTTGACCCAGTCCAGCACGGTAGACAGCGGACAGACAACTAGTATTCGCTTCACGCCGGTCAACTTGCTGTGTAGAGTACTAACCTCGACAACTCGAACACGTCCACCTCGGTGTCTGTCTCGGCGTGTTTGAGCCACATGGTGAACTCGTAGACCCAGTTCAGCACGGTGGACAGCGGACAGACAACTAGTACTCGCTTCACGCCGGTCAGCCTGCTGTGTAGAGTACTAACCTCGTCAACTCGAACACGTCCACCTCGGTGTCTGTCTCGGCGTGTTTGAGCCACATGGTGAACTCGTAGACCCAGTTCAGCACGGTGGACAGCGGACAGACAACTAGTACTCGCTTCACGCCGGTCAGCCTGCTGTGTAGAGTACTAACCTCGACAACTCGAACACGTCCACCTCGGTGTCTGTCTCGGCGTGTTTGAGCCACATGGTGAACTCGTTGACCCAGTCCAGCACGGTAGACAGCGGACAGACAACTAGTATTCGCTTCACGCCGGTCAACTTGCTGTGTAGAGTACTAACCTCGACAACTCGAACACGTCCACCTCGGTGTCTGTCTCGGCGTGTTTGAGCCACATGGTGAACTGGTTGACCCAGTCCAGCACGGTGGACAGCGGACAGACAACTAGTACTCGCTTCACGCCGGTCAGCCTGCTGTGTAGAGTACTAACCTCGACAACTCGAACACGTCCACCTCGGTGTCTGTCTCGGCGTGTTTGAGCCACATGGTGAACTCGTTGACCCAGTCCAGCACGGTAGACAGCGGACAGACAACTAGTATTCGCTTCACGCCGGTCAACTTGCTGTGTAGAGTACTAACCTCGACAACTCGAACACGTCCACCTCGGTGTCTGTCTCGGCGTGTTTGAGCCACATGGTGAACTCGTAGACCCAGTTCAGCACGGTGGACAGCGGACAGACAACTAGTACTCGCGTCACGCCGGTCAGCCTGCTGTGTAGAGTACTAACCTCGACAACTCGAACACGTCCACCTCGGTGTTTGTCTCGGCGTGTTTGTGCCACATGGTGAACTCGTTGACCCAGTCCAGCACGGTGGACAGCGGACAGACAACTAGTACTCGCGTCACGCCGGTCAGCCTGCTGTGTAGAGTACTAACCTCGACAACTCGAACACGTCCACCTCGGTGTCTGTCTCGGCGTGTTTGAGCCACATGGTGAACTCGTTGACCCAGTCCAGCACGGTAGACAGCGGACAGACAACTAGTACTCGCGTCACGCCGGTCAGCCTGCTGTGTAGAGTACTAACCTCGACAACTCGAACACATCCACCTCAGTGTCTGTCTCGGCGTGTTTGAGCCACATGGTGAACTCGTTGACCCAGTTCAGCACGGTGGACAGCGGACAGACAACTAGTACTCGCTTCACGCCGGTCAGCCTGCTGTGTAGAGTACTAACCTCGACAACTCGAACACGTCCACCTCGGTGTCTGTCTCGGCGTGTTTGAGCCACATGGTGAACTCGTTGACCCAGTTCAGCACGGTGGACAGCGGACAGACAACTAGTACTCGCTTCACGCCGGTCAGCCTGCTGTGTAGAGTACTAACCTCGACAACTCGAACACGTCCACCTCGGTGTCTGTCTCGGCGTGTTTGAGCCACATGGTGAACTCGTTGACCCAGTCCAGCACGGTGGACAGCGGACAGACAACTAGTACTCGCTTCACGCCGGTCAACTTGCTGTGTAGAGTACTAACCTCGACAACTCGAACACGTCCACCTCGGTGTCTGTCTCGGCGTGTTTGAGCCACATGGTGAACTCGTTGACCCAGTTCAGCACGGTGGACAGCGGACAGACAACTAGTACTCGCTTCACGCCGGTCATTTTGCTATGCGCGAGCAGTGTGTGGGTTAGGGAGACCACCTGTGCAAGAAATAATGATGTAAAGAAATAAGATGTGTATTGTTTTTTGTATTGAGGTGTGCAATAAAGAAACTAAAACAAACTTTTTTTGTCAACTGTACTTGAGTCGCATCAGTCTTAAAATGACATACTATCTGGTATAGTAGAACACTTTTCCTAATCAAGCAACTAAAATTAGCACTTTCCCTACATAACGATTAATGGTTCATTTAGACGGCGGCGACGCGCGAACTCGCAGGCGATTTAAGTTACATTGTGGACCATTGACGTTACAACAATTCAGTCGGCCGATCAAATAACGCAATGTAATGACACTCGCATGCGAGTTCTCGCAAAGTCTAAATGAGCCCTAAATCGGACACTGGAAGCCATGAAGAGATTATTTTTTTGAAGTGAAAACTTCTTTAGCGGCGCTGTGCACTTTTTGTGATGGGGAAAAAATGTTAAACTCGCGAGAGTGTAAGACGTAAGATTCGTAAGACGGACACGTGACCTGATAGAAAAACTTACAATGTCATTGAGTTTTTCTTTATTGATTTAAATGTCATCTAGTGAGTTTCCCTCTAACTGGTATTAATATAACTCGAGTACTAACAGTGATGTGCTTAGGGGTTTCAAGTAATGCGACGAAATAACGCTAGATGGCGTTAACCTCAATTATACATAGTGCATTTTGCACTAGTCATTTGAGTTTTCACTTCTGCCGGCACTCCCTGAATGCAACCTGTTGTTTTTTTTTTGGGCTGCTGAATTCTCTGTCTGCTTACTTTTCAACCTGAATAACGTGCAATAACTGACCTGCAGAGTTTTCCCCAAACCCATACAGTGGGCGAGGATGCAGCCGGAACCACGGTCTTTCTTGATGCGTTTCACGCTCTCGAAGCACGCGTTCCACATGAACTTTATACCGTTAGCCTGTAAAAAAAGATAGTCATTCATTCATCTTCCTCGCGTTGTTCCTGGCATTTTTGCCACGGCTCTTGGGAGCCTGGGGTCCTCTTGGCAACTAATCCCAGTACAATTACTGGCCAATGCGTGCGTACTAGTTTTTACGAAAGCGACTGCCATCTAACTTTCCAACTCAGGGTAAACTAGGCCCTAGGTATTGGGATTAGTCCGGTTTCCTCCCGATGTTTTCCTTCACCGAAAAGCGACTGGTAAATATCAAATGATATTTCGTACGTAAGTTCCGAAAAACTCATTGGTACGAGCCGGGGTTCGAACCCGCGTCCTCCGGATTGCAAGTCGCACGCTCTTACCGCTAGGCCACCAGCGCTTTTTGTAGCAAAAGATATTCATCAATATAAATAATCCATACTAATATATAATATTATAAATGCGAAAGTGTGTCTGTCTATATATCTGCCTGTTACCTCTTCACGCTTAAACCGCTGAACCGATTTAGTTGAAATTTGGTATGGAGATAGTTTGAGTCCCGGGGAAGGAAATAGGGCAGTTTTTATCCCAATCACCCTTTAAGGGGGTGAAAAAGGGAGTGGAAGTTTGAATGGAGAATCGTTAAAAAGCAGATTGGGTAAAAATAAGCTACCCAAATTACTAACTGCGGGCAAAAAAGCTAGTATAATATAATGGGAGAGGATCGGGCTGCCAATAGGGCGTACTTGGGATTGGGAAGACCGACTGGTGTCCGCCCGATATGTCGGCTCAGATACCGCTGGGGAGACTGTGGAAGCAGATCTGCGTCAGCTTCAAGCTGATAATTGGCAGGAAACGGCGCAGGATCGGGAAAAGTGGCATGCTCTCGTTTCGAAGGCATAGACCCTCTTCGGGTCGCTGAGCCATATTAGTCAGTTAGTCACTACATAGTATAAAACAAAGTCGCTTCCCGCTGACTGTCTGTCCCTATGTATGCTTAGATCTTTAAAACTACGCAACGGATTTTGATGCGCTCTTTTTATAATAGATAGAGTGATTCAACAGGAAAGTTTATGTATAATTTGTTAACGCTAGTCACTACATAGTATAAAACAAAGTCGCTTCCCGCTGTCTGTCTGTCTGTCTGTATGCTTAGATCTTTAAAACTACGCAACGTATTTTAATACGGTCTTTTTATAATAGATAGAGTGATTCAACAGGAAGGTTTATGTATAATTTGTTAACGCTAGTTAAATATAAAGACATGGGTCAATCAACTATTTCTTGTTGTTATTCTGTCCCATCAGCGAGGAGACAATAGGAGCAATAAATTGTTAGAAGAACTGCTGTACCATGTTCTATTAACTCAGTAGATGTCCCGTGACTACCGTGATCGTTAATTTTCCAGAAATTTTGGTGCAGCATAGTAAAAATAAAGGATTTTCTTCAATTTTTTTCGAGGGAGCGGATTGGTTAAGGTTAATATTAACGTTATTAACCCTAATTATCTATTCCACCTAGAGTAGGGCATACAGATGCTTTTAACCAACAATGCTGCACCAAAATTGCTGGAAAATTAACGATCACTGATAACTACCATAAAATGCAAGTTTGGTTCATTTAAATACGAAAAACCTAGAATTTTAAGAGTGACTCAGGAGACCGTAGCCATGGCAACGTGTGACAAGAAAAAGTTGATTAACCCATATAGCAAAAATCGCATTGTTAGGTTGATTGAAAGGTTAACCTTCCGAAATTAGCTTTTTTCTACTCGTCGACTGCAATGCTTGAATTAAGACTTCGTATACCAAAGTGAAATCGCATTCTTTTTTCACTATGGGACCCCAACTTAACTATAATATTTATTTCGATACAGTTTAGTCAACTATAATATTCATTTCGATACAGTTTAGTCAACTATAATGAAATTGACCAATCGAAAGCGCGGAGCAAGTACCAGGGCCTCATGAGTTACGAGAAGGTGTCGTTGACCAACCGGCCGGGGGCGCGGGGCGCGGGGCGCGGGGGCCGGGCCGCGTACGAGTATGAAGGTATCGCGGCTGCTCGCATCTTAGCTGTATACATTTGGTTTTTTTACCTACATATATGATTCTTCTACTAGTTTTAAGTGTTTTTTTTTTGTTGACTCGTAGAAAAAGTATTGTATACAATAGTGATATAATCAAGCTTTTCAATCTCGTACCTTTACTTAGGCAACTCAGCAAACTTCGTTGCCTAAACACGGTACTCGGCTGAAAAGCTCTCCATTATATCACGATTATATAAAATACTAATATGTTGTGATATGAATACGAACCTGATGCGGCTTGAGTTTCTTGACGAGCCCGCGGTCCACCTCTATGATAGGCTCCTTGGTCTCTGGGTCGAAGTCCAAAACCACTTTGTCCAGCACCACCTCGTCAGGCTTGCCGGACTCGTCGAATTCCAAGTTGTTGTACTACAATAAAAGATATAATTTTACACTGAATAAACAAAATGAAATATAGGATAAGGAAACACTTTACAGTGGCGGCGAGTAAAAAATATTCATAGGCAAGCCTAATTGATTTTACATCTCTTCGAGATCAGTAAGAAAAGTGCTTCACGGTCTGAAAAAGAGGCAAGGCGGTGGAAATCGTGTTCCATGGACGCCTGTCAATGAATAAATTCAAGTCAATTGTGAAACGACAGCTTTTACAAAAAGCTTATTATACTGTTAAGGAATTCATAGAAGATAAGGATGCGTTTATGTTAAAATAGATTGACATGTTAAGCCCGTTTACAGAATAAACATTTTAATTTAGATTTTTGATTTTGCCCCGCCACTGCTGGTTTTGCACCATATTTAAAAGAAATTGATTGTGATTGGGACTCCCATGGTTACCTAACCATACCTAGCCACCTACCTAGGTCAGGGCAAGTGCGCCAATAGCGGCACTTGAGACTTGAGGCAACTGCGTCTATTCTAGATACATACAACCGTAAACAGAGGATTAGGGACCCTTCTACCGTGGTCACACTTTTCTCATTATGGAAAGAGAAGGGTTGATCATGTCAGACTGACCTAACTACTATTTTATGCTATATAAATTCAACCAGGAAAACTAAAATTAGAAAAGTCTAAGCAAACTTTTTTTTCTCTTTTGACTGTAAATAAATCGCGTCACGGTCATTTTAATCCGATCCAAATTGAATATAGTACTTCGGAAAAACACGAAAAATAAAACAATGTGCGCTTACCAGTTTCTGTCGTTCGGCAATACGAGCAATCCTCTCCTTTTCCTGACGCGCCGCCTTTTTTGTAGCCTCTTCTAGCTGGTCCTTACTCATCACCTGTACCACAAATAACGAATACAATACATTTCATATATTATTATACGATTTATAAGGTTATTCCCAACTAACATTAGGCGCTAAATATAAGGGTTAAAAGAGATCTACATAAGCGTTTGTTTACTCCAGAGGTTCTATTGATGTTCTAAAAATAAGAGTTATAGCCGGCTATAACCCCGTAATATCCCCGGATTGGGCACAAATTTTAACACCTGAGGTTGCAAAACGGCGCTACAATAGAGAAATAAGAGGTAGAAGAGCGCTAAAGTAGTGCTGTAATAGCGTTGATTAAGTACTTAGGGTTTAAAAGGGTGCCAAATAAGCGACTACTAACTATTTGAGTAGTAGTGTAGGGCCATATAGATGATATTTTCAGCTTTAGATGGTATATTAGCATTCAAAGTCAATATTTGTAACACCCAAGAAGGTAATTGCGCATTTTTTCCTTAGGCCATATCTGCTTTGGTTGCAATGTTTCCATTTTGTATTATTACCTATTCGTAAGCTTGCACTGTGACAGCTTGAAGTGAAATGTAATGGCGGATAAATAAAAGCAAATAATTATTTTAGTTCACTGATGCCGGCTTTATCTGCGGATTTATGATGGCGAAATTAATTACACTGTCAATAACTATATGTATTGATAACAAAATTTTAAAGGGCCTCTGATCCTTTGCATATTTATCTGAATATAATATTTTTTTATTTGTGGTCCGCCGTATTTAATTTTCAAAAAATTACACAATATACGTGAAGTCCGGTTTTAAATATAACAATACTAACATTAAGTCAATATTGAGTAAAAGTATCGATTTTTATTCAGTATTTACGTTCTAATCAATAGTTTTTGTTTTGCTTATTGATTCACCTGTCATCTTAACATGGCGCTATAGGCTTAGGTTGTAAGTAAGACTCTAATAACAGTATAAGATGTACTAAGGTATTGAATAACGCTCTTCTGCGACTACATGATCTATAATAGTGACTCATAACTTCTCTTTTCGACTGTAAGTGATACAAGAGAGTTAAGTAGCGATTGCGATACACGGAGCTATAAAAGACTTTTTATCGCCTGTTTAGAACCTTAAGTGAAATTTGCAGCTGCTTATTACTCATATAGATGTTAAGGTGGTAGAATTCACTTTTAGCTATAACACTAGCTGCTTAAGATGCATTATAGTGGCCAAAACGGCTACTGTGGATCTTAAAGCTATACATGGACCTCTTAAAGACCTTGATGGCACCAGAGCCTGTAAGCTTAGAATATGTAGCTATTCTACAGCCGTTTTATGTCTTTAGGTGATAAAATAAGTGCTAAGTGTCGCCTAATTGTTTGTTGGGTTTTGACGACTGGTCTGGCCTAGTGGGTAGTAACACTGCCTGTGAAGCCGCGGTCCTGGGTTCGAACCCTGGTAAAGGCATTCATTTGTGTGATGAGCACAGATATTTGTTCCTGAGTTTTGAGTGTTTTCTATGTATTTATGTATTTGTATATTATATATATCGTTGTCTGAGTACCCACAACACAAGCCTTCTTGAGCTTACTGTGGGACTTAGTCAATCTGTGTAATAATGTCCTATAATATTTATTTATTTATCAATTATCATCCTATCTTGTTCTATGCTCGATTGCTGTCTACGTAGTCACAGAGTCAACTGGTACTTTTTAACCCTTTAACCGCCAGAGTCTGATATATAAGACATTTCTTATCCAGCTCATTTCGCCACAGTCTGATAAATAAGACAAAGATCTGATTTGGTTTTTACAGCACATTTATAACTCCCGTAACTATGCCAACCTTACTCTGCGTGGTACAATTACTGTCGGTGGCGACACGAGCATGCTCGATCAAAAATTGCTGGCGGTTAACAGGTTTAAACTATCTTGAAGCGGAACACACGCAGCGTTATTCACATTGCGCGATTAACCTAATTGACTCTTACCTTGCGAATATTCTTTCTTCCATGTTTGTTTCTGCCTTCATTCTCCGTGTCGGACCCGGAGCCGTCGCTATCATTCACTTGTTTGATGCGACGACGCTTCTTTTTACTGGAACTGGAAAAACAAAGTTTATTAATGGAATCCGGGTCTTTTTTTCAACTTAAAGGCGAAACCAGGTCTAACAAAACTTCCGTGAGACACAGACATATTAAATCGCGCCGGTCTGCGCCGGTCCGTCACCGTTAACGCAAGCTCCTGATGACACTTCTCGGTACGGAGTGAAACATATCGAGCGTTTTCGACTTAAAATACGTGAGTGACCCGTTTTTAACATATTTAATAGAAACCAGGTCTTTTAGAATTACTCTGTTTGCTCAAGATTTTTGTGAGCACCTCGGCTGCTTCGATATATCCGATAGCGACTGTGCAAGTTAGGGGTTCACTAGTGGGGCGGAGGTGTGCGGTGTGCCGCGTAGAAGCGTGCGACGCGCCACGCTTTCACCCCGCTTCAGTATGACAAAGCCTAAAGCCTATTTTTTTATTCGGTAGACTAAAATGTAGGGATGTATTGACTAGTCGCCGACTAGTCGGGAAAGCCGACTATCCGGCCACATTTGTAGTCGGCGATTAGTCGGCGACTAGTCGGCAAAAAAGGCCGATTAGTCGGCCTATTATTAATTACAGACAGCAGGACATAAATAAAATAAAAAGCCAATATTAATCAAATGTTACATGCCCATTTTACTCAAATACAAATTTAGGCTACAAAATGAGCTTGTGTTCATATTAAATGCAGGTAAAGGAAGGTATATAATTAAGTGGGTGTATCGTTGCAGTAGCACAGAACATCTTTCAGTTGATATTGAAAGCGCGCGACAACGCAAGGAGCAAAAAAAATGTTTTTCTAATGCATGCGAACTTGAATAAAGCTACTATGTACAGTTGCCATACGAAATACGAATGTAATCTTTATGGGGAAGTAACGATTAATCGATTATGAACTTGGCCGACTAGCCGACTAGTCGGCCGACTAATCGGCCATCCGAGCGCCGATTAGTCGGCTACTCGGCCAAAACCATAGTCGGTACATCACTACTAAAATGACATTTCATAGTATGAAATGACATTTTATGTTCATACTATGAAATGTCATTTTAGTCTACCGAATAAAAAAATAGACTTTTCTCAAACATGCAATGAAATGTCGTCGCTCCGGGCGTTATATCAGGCTTCGAAGTATCACGTTTAGGGCGGAGCAACTCCAGAGAACTGTAAAGGAGTTTCATACGAAATTGAAGGCCTAGGCCGGGAAGTAATTTTTTTTTAATTCTAATGTAAACATGGGGTCTGTGTCCATGAACAGGCTAAACAGCCGAATTATATTTTTTTTTATATTTTTAGTGAATGAATGGTTATCGGACCAAAATATCCGTGTTAACGCCTGTTATACACGAACGTACTGATATTAAGAATACTTACGAATCTGTATGATTCAATGTGTAGATGAATAAATTTAAAATTTTGTCTATACGTAAGTCACCAGAGACCATAGACAATATTTAAAATCCTCTGCATTTATTTTATTTATTGAAATTAAGATTCTTATTATCAGGTTGTGTATAATGGCCCTAATAGGGTCTATTCGAACACTACACACGCGAAATACGGACGACTTACGTAAAAAAAAAGTCATTATGGCAGGATTGGAAGGAAAATTAAAAAACTTTTGTCGTGTAGCTATTTGTGGTTGATATTTATAATTTGTTTTTTTGAGTGGTGAATTTTTTTATTTCATTGCATATGTTTGAGAAAAGCACTATACATGCCTAGCCGTGAAAAGGTCTTGCCGACTTCGTATCACTATCCGGCCTCCCTGCGGTCGGCCGTCTATACCTACTCACCCGGCAAGCCCTTCTTTCCCGGCGTCTGCAGTAATGTACTATTAGACTCCAGACACTTACCCTCCATCGCTGGAAGAGGCGGACCCGTCGCTATCAGTAACCTTCTTTCGCTTGCTCTTTTTCCTGGGCTCGCTCTCGTCCTCAGAGTAGTCGAAGTCGCTCATTCTGTTCGCCTTCCGCGCCGCTTCGGCCTCGGAATCGGACGCTATGGTGTTTGCTTTGCGTCTTGTGGACTTCACACTGCGTAATAGAAACACCAAAAATGTTAAAACCCGACGAACCTTTAGTGTAAGGCCTGAGTGGACGCTCGAGTTGGGCGTGCAGCGGGGCGGGGCGTGCGGCGTGCATGTTAAACAAATGCAAACGTATAGGAGCGCCTTAGTGCACGCTGCTCACATCACGCGTGAGCCCGACGCCACGCTGCACGCCCCGCCGAACGCTCCGCTTCGAGCGTCTACTCAGGCCTTACACTTAGATGCATTCAAATCAGACCCTTTTTTATCATTCAGGTTAAACCAAAATAATGGCAAGAATGCATAATAATAAGTATATTTATTAATGAAAACTCACGTGTCTTCGTCGCTGTCTGATTCTTTTTTGTCGTCCTGTGAAACAAAAAGGAAAAAAAAGATATTGACGTTTATAAATCATCCCATAATAACTTTAAAAATCTGGAATAAGTTTTATATGTACCTATTGTGAGGAAAATATCCTAGGCAGGAGTTTTATCTCCCAATTGTGTGGATTTTCGGGTTATACCTACTCTAAGGGAGTATAATTCCAAGATTTACGGGCCCAGTAAGGTGGTATGCACACTTCGGCAGATAGTTCGAAGTTACTGACACCAACCATAATAAAATGTCGTCTTACCTCGGAACCATTCGCTTTTTCATTTTCAGAGCTTGACGGGTCACTCTGAGCCAGGAGGTCTTCCTTGGCAATGTGGTTGATGCTGTCCCCGTTCAACTTTGGCATCGAAATTGAGGGCAGCTCTGGAAACCATTTCCAACAATTATTTACTAAATTCATCATCTTCCTTGCGTTGTCCCGGCATTTTGCCATGGCTCATGAGAGCCTGGGGTCCGCTTGGCAACTAATCCCAGGAATTGGCATAGGCACTAGTTTTTACGAAAGCGATTGCCATCTGGCCTTTGAACCCAGAGGGTCAACTAGGCCTTATTGGGATCAGTCCGATTTCCTCACGATGTTTTTCCTTCACCGAAAAGCGACTGGTAAATATCAAATATTTCGTACGTATATCGTAATAACTTTATTACCGTTACAGTTAAGTACCGAAAAACTCATTGGTACAAGTCGGGGTTTGAAACCGCGACCTCCGGATTGCAAGTCGCATGCTCTTATACCGTTAGGCCACCAGCGCTTTACTAAATGGTCAACTAGATTAAAAGGCTGTCGTGCTTATCACATAATATGTGCCAGTGCCATGTTCACGATGGTTGAAAGAAGATTGATCAGCTGGAAAGCAATGCGTAGGTATTCTTTCTTGCAAGGCGGGACTGTACAACCTCAATAGACACAGGATTAGCCTTTCAGGGCCAGCTTTAAATCTACAGACTATACCTTCCATCTCTGCCGCCTCGTGTTCGCTGTCTGACCCAGAGCCCGAGCTGGCAAGGGCCAACATCTCGTCTTTAATCGGCGGCGCCTTCGGCATTCTTCGGGTGCTTCTAGTCGTCCTCTCGACCGATGGCCGCCGACGGCGGTTCAGCGTCTTGAGGTTTGACAATCTGGAAAGATATGCTTTATTCAGATTTCTTTTCCGAGATTGTATGGAATTTAGAGGGAACCTCTATCGTACCCATTGGGATGACGCCGGGGTGGCCCGAAGGGACATCGAGAGAAGACATAATTTACATGTCTTATACCAACAATACAACCCTACTCTTTTCGTAAATGGCAAGCAAAAGTTTCACTCAAGTTTCACAACGCCATATGTGACGTTATCTATGAAAAGGGACCTTATTGTCGATGGCGCTTACGCTATTATTAACGATGCTCCGATATAAATACAATGCCGACTGACGCTGTGCGGCGTAAGCGCCATCGATAATAAGGTCCCTTTTCATAGATAATGCCCCATATGGGTACCTAAAGCGATTATAAACCACGAAGTTAATTTTACTGCTGGCATGCCAGATTTAGAGATTTAGAATTTTCACTTTTTCTATTCAAAGCGGTGCACGCTAGTGCACAGTTAGCTTAGAGGGATATCGATAGGGATATCCTTGTCCTTTTGTCAGACTTTTCTTTTCTATACTTGTATCCCTAACTTTTTAATGAGCTACAGTTGAGCTTTCTACGCGTTCTTAGGGTGCACTTTCGCTTCATGCCTTTTGTGAGATACTAGCCTCTCTTGTTCTAACTTTGATTAACCTCTTGAATGGCGGAACGTGGATCCGCGCAGTAAGTATTGAATTCTAATTAATTAATAATTAGAATTCAATACCTATCGTGGATCCGCGTTCCGGCATTCGAGAGGTTAAATGTTGTGGTCAGCGTATTAATAGAACTTATTTATGACTCACGATTTCTATATTTCTATATACGATATCTTATACACATTGAGTATTTTTAATAAGTTACTTACTTCGGTTACCTTCCCTTCCTTACTTACTCGCTACACATTACAACCAGTAGGGTACCTATATACACCTCCAATATATGTTATCTGTGTTGTACATCTTCTTTCCGAACACATCCATTTTCTACCGAAGGAAGCGGGAGCTACTCTACAATCCCTCAGAGCTCGTGTGAAGAGTGTAGTCCTTATGATATGGTAGGTACTACTAGGTCTAGCATGTGGGAAAAGCAAGTTTATCGATATAGGAACTCCTTAACTATCATTTAGTTTTTCCTATAATAACCGGGTATAAGTTAGGTATTATGATATACCTACTTACTATACTCTTTAATATTATGATAGTCAGTAACTATACGGTTCTTAGTCAGCTTTCACTGTTACTTACAGGTTAAGTATACCTTTTCTTGAAACGAGGTTGGCGCCAAACATACTGCATGGTTAGGTATAAAACCCGTTATCCTGTTCCACCAAGCATAACAACCATACCGTAAAATCAGATTGAACTGCGAATTTATTGGTAAAGAACTCTCCGCCATTGAAAGGGTTTTAGAATGTCACTTAATACGGTTGTTATGAATGGTCCCTACCATAAATTGCTTATGAATTCAAAATTGTTGTATGTTAATCATTTACCGAATAACTAACTGCTACTTGCGGATAAGATTATTCTCTCTTTGATACTGACATATCAGTATCATATCGGAAACAGATCGAATAACTAAAACTCGAATTGGCCTCCTATCCTATATTGATCGAATTGTGAGATGGTCGAGAGCAATAGATCGATATAATAACTATGCCAGAATTACGTATCTAATGCCCAAAAACTGCGAGACAGTGCATGAGACCTAGGGCCTATTTCTCAAACGATATTAGACTAATATTATTAGTCCACGAACTGTCAAATCGTATGGGTTACCGTGGCAACACACTAATAATATTAGACTAATACCGTTCCAGAAATGGGCCCCTAGCATGAACTTCGTAAAACGATAACAATAAAATTAACACTATTTTATCACTCAATTTAAATAAGAATGGGCCAAGGGAATTAGATTAGAATCGAAATAAGATTTAATGCGGTAGCCCCAGAAAGCCGAACAAATAGAAATCTCGTAAGTAACATTTAAAGGAAAATAGGAAGTCCAAAAAAGGGTGCAATAGATGTCCAATGTAAATTGCATGTGATGTGCCAGGCCCGTTTTGCTAAAACCTATAGTAGATAATAAAAACGTTTAATTTGGTTAGAAATATCAATTGAACTATGATTTGGATGGTATGACTATGAGTTGTGACACTGGTGATCACGTGGTGACCAGACAGAAGACATTCATTTTAGACTGAAAAATGTACAGATGGGTTGTATGTATTTCAATTTGCTAGTTTTAGGCATATTATTAAATGAAAAAAATATTTTTAATAAAATATTCTTTGATGAATATGATGCCATCAGGCTTTAAAAATGAGTATACCAAGACCCAGAGCCAATTTAATAGTAAATAAATGGAAACACAAAACAACATACACACAAAAACTTGAACCCAAATAAATGTATATAACCCATCTTACCTCAGGAATTAAAACTATAGGCGCCTGCTAACCATTAGGTAAGTGGTAAGTATTTATTTTTGAAAATGAACCTCATGTGACAGACCCATTCCCATTAATATTACCTAAAGCAATACTTATCCTTGAGGCCGCGGACTGGACGGCGAGCGGTAATTCAAAGTCATTCATACATTTGGTCGAGCGCAATGTATGAATAGCCTTGATTTGCCGCTTGCTGCTTGCGCCTAGGACCTTTAAGTAACACATAGGACCTTAGTCTTAGTGTTATTTGATATTTACCTATTAATTTCTGAGTCAATTGAGTCCACATTCTCAGAGCTGCTACTGGCAGGTTTTGTTTTAGAGCGGCCCATCTGGAAATTTTAGTTCTTTATAAGTCTCTCGTTTGTTTTTCGAAACTGTAAGTCATGCAATGCTAGTTTTGTGTAGACCTATATTAAAAAAAAAAAAACAAATGTATTGAACAGAATCATTTTCCAAATAAATTATAAAACAAGCAAAAAGAAGAAAAACAAATCTATAGAGCCAGACTGGGACCCGTATTTGACTCTGTGAGAGCCAATGATCTGTCTTTAAATTTATTTCTAGTTAGATTAATTGTTAAATGAATCCATCCTATTTGTAGATTCTCACTAAAAGAAAACACTGCTATTATTTAATAGACTTTAATTCTTATACGTCATACTGGAGCTTATGTCCATAACAAGCTATTCTTACTTTCTAAGTTGTACAAACAATTTAGAAATCCTAAACTAGATAAATGTGCAATGCAAACAATTGAAATTAGTACAATGAACTTAATCAAACTTCGGACATAGGAATGTTTATGTACATTTAAAATTGAAAGTAGGCAATGTATAAATGAATGGGTTATCTATTTCCTAACCTGGCTACAACTTGAATTAGAAAATTCATCATTGGTTCCATCCACTTGGCTTATACTGCTATCTTCCTGCTCCTTCCCTTTAGCGAGCTCCTTTTCTCTCTTTTTCTTCTTTATATTTAAGCTGTCATCAGAATCCGAGGGAGTAACCAACTTTCTCCTATTCATTTGAACAATCTTTTTCACATCTAGTTCATCGTCTGAACTTGATCCCTTTAAAAGAGAGTTTTTAATTTCTTTCAATGCATTTTTCAGCTGATCATCATCGGTATCCGAGCTTGAGGAATAAGTCAATAGCATCTTTTTTGCATGCATTGACTCCATAATTAATTTCCTTCTGGATTGTGGTGTAGTTTTCTCCGTTTTTCTTTCTGGCGTCTTTGGAGTGGCCACAGAATCCAGGGATATGACGTTTTCTGGGTCACTGTTTCTAGCCAATTTTTCTTTACACTCATTAGCAATTTTACCATTTTTATCTACGTCTTTTGGTGATTTACTTCTAGTTTTGTTCCTCTCACTTGGTGAACAAGATTTTGATTTGTTTTTGTCACTACCGGCATCTTTTTCGGAGTCTGATTCTATAGCCTTAGATTTCCTTCTAGAATTTTTACAATTCTTTGGCTTGTTGGTATCCACATCATCCGAATCAGAATTGAGTAGTGCATTTTTGCTTGCTTCAATTCCTTCATCCAATTTACTCTTTTCAGCATTACTGGGATCAATATCATCACAGGATTTTTCTGTACTTTCTGATCTAGAATCATTATGATTAGTTTTCAGGCTCGATTTTTCTTTTTCCTTGTTTTTTAATGATGTTAAACTATAAATCTCAGATCCATTCTGAGTTATTTTGTTCAACCCATTTTCACACAAAAATACATCTGTAAATTTTGGTAGCCTAGTAACAACAACATCAAACTTTTTGGGCTTGAAGGCACTAATTGCTTTTCTCTTTTCATCCTCTTGAGTGTTACTTTTTTCTTTGCGGTTCTTGTATGTCTTGGAAACTGAGGGGATTTTAGTATTCATATCATAAATTTCTTTTTGTAGTACATCAGGCTTGAGTAACTTATTAAGACTTACTAACTTGATCATAGGTTTTTTGTCTGAAGTAAAAGAGTCACTATCTTCTTTGCTCTCCTTGCTTTTTAAATTTTCCTTTGGTTTCATTGGTGAATCTTCAATTAAATGAACTATTTCAGATTCATCAGTCTTATTATTTTTATTGTGACTTTCCTTATCAAGTTTCCTTTTTTTTCTCTCATTTTCAGTGACACTGTCACTTTTTTGGTCAGAGTCACTGTCTATGAATCTAACTGTTTTGATCAGAGGTTTTTTGTCCGAAGTAGAAGAATCACTATCTTCTTTGCTCACCTTGCTTTTTAAATTCTCTTTTGGTTTCATTGGTGAATCTTCAACTAAATGAACTATGTCAGATTCATCAACCTTATTTTTTATATTGTGACTTTGTTTATCAAGTTTCTTTTTTTTTCTCTCATTTCCAGTAACACTGTTACTTTTTTGGTCAGAGTCACTGTCTATGGATATAGCTGATTTTGACTTTTTAGATTTTTCACTACTTAATTTCTTTTCTTCGCTGTTACTTCTTATAGAAGATTTACGACGATTTTTAGACTTTGAATCGAACTTGTCAGTTGGTTTAGACTTATCATCACTATCAACACCTTGTTTTACTTTTCTATTTTCTAGCTTTTTGTCATCATTGGAATCTTCTTGGCTGCTGTCAGGAATACATTTTTTTGTACTCTTTTTAGACTTCTTATAAATTTCTTCTTCATCGCTAGAGTTGATACTTTTGCTTTCTTTTTTGTTGGACATTTCCTCATGCTCTACTTGTTTTGAGTCTAGAGGACTACCATCACTTTCAGTGCTTTCCGACTCAATTTTTGCTTCAACAGTGGGTCCTTTCTGGCTGTCTTTGCATTCTTTTTCACTACTTTTGTTTTCTTTCTTTCTATCTTCACAGCCGCCATCACTCTGTATAGCTGCAGTTGTTTCATCTTCAGATTCCTTGGTCTTCTTTTCCTTGGACTTGCATTTAAGCTTATTCTTGTCCTTTTGGTCAGAGTCACTGTCTATGGATATAGCTGATTTTGACTTTTTAGATTTTTCACTACTTAATTTCTTTTCTTCGCTGTTACTTCTTATAGAAGATTTACGACGATTTTTAGACTTTGAATCGAACTTGTCAGTTGGTTTAGACTTATCATCACTATCAACACCTTGTTTTACTTTTCTATTTTCTAGCTTTTTGTCATCATTGGAATCTTCTTGGCTGCTGTCAGGAATACATTTTTTTGTACTCTTTTTAGACTTCTTATAAATTTCTTCTTCATCGCTAGAGTTGATACTTTTGCTTTCTTTTTTGTTGGACATTTCCTCATGCTCTACTTGTTTTGAGTCTAGAGGACTACCATCACTTTCAGTGCTTTCCGACTCAATTTTTGCTTCAACAGTGGGTCCTTTCTGGCTGTCTTTGCATTCTTTTTCACTACTTTTGTTTTCTTTCTTTCTATCTTCACAGCCGCCATCACTCTGTATAGCTGCAGTTGTTTCATCTTCAGATTCCTTGGTCTTCTTTTCCTTGGACTTGCATTTAAGCTTATTCTTGTCCTTTTGGTCAGAGTCACTGTCTATGGATATAGCTGATTTTGACTTTTTAGATTTTTCACTACTTAATTTCTTTTCTTCGCTGTTACTTCTTATAGAAGATTTACGACGATTTTTAGACTTTGAATCTAACTTGTCAGTTGGTTTAGACTTATCATCACTATCAACACCTTGTTTTACTTTTCTATTTTCTAGCTTTTTGTCATCATTGGAATCTTCTTGGCTGCTGTCAGGAATACATTTTTTTGTACCCTTTTTAGACTTCTTATAAATTTCTTCTTCATCGCTAGAGTTGATTTTGCTTTCTTTTTTGTTGGACATTTCCTCATGCTCTACTTGTTTTGAGTCTAGAGGACTACCATCACTTTCAGTGCTTTCCGACTCAATTTTTGCTTCAACAGTGGGTCCTTTCTGGCTGTCTTTGCATTCTTTTTCACTACTTTTGTTTTCTTTCTTTCTATCTTCACAGCCGCCATCACTCTGTATAGCTGCAGTTGTTTCATCTTCAGATTCCTTGGACTTCTTTTCCTTGGACTTGCATTTAAGCTTATTCTTGTCCTTTTCTCCCGATTCCTTCTCTTTGGTACTAATATCTCGGTCTTCTGAATTTAACTTGCCTTTTATTAGTTTTTTCTCCTTATTCATTTTATCTTTGATTTGTTTGTCACTGGATGTGGCATCTGAATCTGATTTTTCACTTTCTTTAACCCTCTCAGCAGATTTAGAAGATCTATCCTCCTTTTTACTAGTTTTCTGGCCGTTTTCTTTGCCACTGTTTTTCAAAGATTGTTTTCGTTTCTTGTACAGACTACAGTGGTAATACACAGGATACTTGTCCATCATAGACTCAGGCATACTTTTAGCATGAACTTTGACCGACGTATAATGGGCTAGTAAAATCTTCTCTGAAATTCTTAACTTACAAGAGTCATATTCAAAGTAGAAATAGTTTTTCTTATTCCTAGGGCGATTTTCATCTTTGGCGCCAACTGTCACAGGCGAGCACCGCGAAGCGTCTACAAGCGTCAACACCCTTTTCACGCCGTTTTCGACGTTCTCCAGCGATTTTTTTGATAATTCGCATATTAATAACACCTTAGAAGCCGCTTTACGCAACGCGTGGGTATTTCGTAACTTGTCTTTGTTAATTCTCTTATCCTTTAGGTTCTGTGAGCGCGTTCTCAAATTCGATCCGAGCTTGCACAAATATTCCATAGCTTCACAAAGAACATCACTAACAGGTACTTCTTCTGCCATTTTGTTACACGATCTACTCACACGAATCACTTTGAACTAAATATAGGAGTCTTGTAAGTATTTGATGAATTACGGATAAACAGTTCATCAATAATTCCGATCTGAATTCACTACATACGTATGTACAGACGAAAACGCAACGCAGAAGAATTATAATGCTACTAAATTCGAAAGAAAATAAAAAACCATAGAGTAAAAAAAATCTGCTCGAAATCACTCATTGTTTGACCACTTACTAATGGTAATATGGGATATTGGAATAGAACACAGCGCGTGAATCGCACGGGAGAAATTACAGAACTTCATATTTTAATTTTACGCGTAAAGGCAGCCATCTTTTATCGTGTTCAATATAGGCGTATTGAAAAATACTGTAGAAGTACGTTCTGAAATTCAATATTACATAAGATTACTTGAAACGAAACGCAGTTTCCACCTGCTGCTCGACCATCTCAATTTGGTAGGATTATACCATCTATACATAAATATAGATACAAAATAGCGGCAAATAGACATATACAAATTACTATTATATACAGTAACTATCATGTATGCATCAATTCTTATATTCTGTTAACTGAAACTAGCAGGTATATTCATATGATTCATTACTACAGACACTTTTGCTACGATATCAACGAAGAAACTTATGCTCCACTTCAAAATAAAAAAAATCTTATGGTATCGTTTTTTGTACTCACCTTTCATGTAAATGGCTGAACTAGCTCTTTAGGCAATTCCTTATAAGAAAAAAGACTTAACTTTGATAGCAACACATTATTACACGCAACAGTTATGGATTATGCTTTCAATCATGCACATATTACACTCCGAGACTCTATAATCGGCGAAATAAGCAAAGGTAGATAACTACAAAACAGTCGTGAAAAAGCACCATAGACGCACGCAGTGTATAGACGAACATTTGTAAAGCTAGCTATACCGTTTGGTAACGATCCGATTTTTTTCTACGGAGTTAATATTTGGTGAATATCTTAATATTTCCTAATTTCATTTTGAAGTTATGTTAACAGCTACAGATTTTCAGTAAAAGATTTCAATGAGAAATTGACATTGGATGACTTCAGTTAAAAATAAAATGATATGTTCTTTCCTTCTTCTTTCTTACGGCAAGCCACATTACAAAATAAAAATCAATGTGCCAGTGAAGTTTGTCTTTGAATTCTATTTTCAATTCTGTTTTTTTTTACGTGTCGGGTGACGGATTCTGGAACGATTTGATTGATTGTATAATAAAAATCGAGCGCAGTTCTCAAAAATGTTTGCCAGAACCGCTAGAAACATTAACGCACTGAGACTTATTCCTAGATATTTTAGTGAAGGATCTAGTCAAGGTTCCTCGCCATCGGCATCAGCTGGCAAAGTAAACGCAGATGTTCCAGGCCTCAGTCAAAACTGCATTGCTCCAGCATCACAACCAGTAGGACCTGGAGTTGATCCGAAAAAGTCAGGAGCGTACAAGGTCCCCGAATACTACTTGTACAACAACATGAGCTACTTCGAGGCTGAAATCGAGATGTCGAAGTACCGCTGCCCCCAACCTTCTGCTCTCAGAAAGTGAAACCCCGGAACCGTGATATGTAAACCATGTAAACTAGTTTTTTCTTGTTAATAAATTATTGTTGTAGATAATTGATTATCATTGTTTTTTTTTTTAATAATATCACCAATCAGTCCCAATAGGACCTTAATCAAGAAGCAATAGCCACTGAAGATGTTGCCAGGCCCTAAACACTCAATGCAGACTGACCATACACTACACAAACATTGGACAGACAGGATCATAAAAACCTGGACACCCCTAGCCCTTAAATTTGGTGAGGTACAGAAAAATCTTTGTAAGAATTTGTTACGAAATTAAATACCTACTTGCGAGTGTCATTCCAGCTTGCACTTGGCTAAAACGCATTCATAGCCAAGAATCCCTCTAGATCAGCTGTAGTCAACCTGCGACCCGGTAGGCTGATTTAGGTGATCCTTATGATAACCTTGCCATCCAAACATCACCTTGGAGCACATTCATCTTGCGGCCTGGGGCTACAAGGAAAAACGATCTTAGTGGCACTCATAAAAAACAGAAGGTAGAGTTCAGTGGCGGATTTACAGTCTGTCGCCCTAGGCCCCAGGCCCTGTAGTAAGCACTAGCCGCCCTAGGCCCGGGCCTACTTGGCCTTAGGGCAAATCTGCCACTGGTTGAGTTTTGAGTATGGCTAGACTTAGTCTATGGGGTTCATTTTGTTTACAAAATGGAAGTTTGATAGTGAAAGTGACAAGAAAATTATTGTGCCCAGAAAAGGGCAGGATATTTGCTCAGTATTCTTAGTTGAGGGACACCTAAAAAGCCCATTAGTTTCTTCTAGGCCTAAAGTTTACATTTATAATTATTAACACATTCACTGCCAGGGATTCGCTAGCCAGGTTCTGTTCATATGCACTTTTTGCTACATACCTATGGCATGGCACTATTGATACTATATCTGGAAATGGAAGATAATTGGTAATAATTAATAAATGTAATAAAAAATCAATAAGTTTGTAAGATAGTGTATTGTTATTGTATTATCTTTGATTCTCATACATACTATAGACCTACAACTAATTAACATAAAATGCAACATTTTTGAAATCCATTCATATTGTAAACCTTCGACTTAGAAATGCTCAAAATAGGAAATTATTGCACTATACAGCAACTGAAGCAGCGCCACTGATCAGTACAGCAGCTTCAACTTCGGTGAGAAGTGGCGCAGGCTCCAGAGCTTCAGCGCACTCCACCGAATCCGTATGTTACTTCTTCTTTGTCAGCTTCTCTGAGAGGTCGTCAAAGGATGGGTCCTGCAGGTTGATCATCAAGCTATTGCCAGGAAGGAAGACTCTGTTCTGCGATTGAGCAATCATTCTGGAAATGCTCTGAGCAGCTCGGATTTTGCGCAACTTCAAGTAACCAGGGTTCATGCCCATGGCTTTACCCAACATCTCAGCTGCTTCAGCTTCACCTTCAGCTTGGACAATCTTTTGCTGGCGCTCCTGCTTAGCTCTTTCCACTACGAAAGCAGCTCGCTGAGCTTCTTGTTGGGCGACTTGTTTCGCTTCAACTGCAGCAGTATACTCCTTACCAAAACTCAGCTCAGTGACTGAGACATCATCTAGAATTATGTTGAAATCCGCCGCGCGCTCTACAAGCTCTCTTCTGATGAGCAAGGAGACCTGTTGACGCTGTGTGATCAGTTGCGACGCGTTAAATTTAGCTACCACGGACTTAAGAACCTCGTTGCAGATAGATGGTAAGACTTTCTCATCATAATCGGTTCCTAGTTGTCTGTACATGGTCGGAAGGCTAACGGAGTCAGGGCGCGAGAGTACTCTCAACGAAATGTTCACCATTTGCAAGTCTTTGGAGCCGGTGGGGGAAGATATCTTGCGGGGTCGCGACCTGATGTCATAGATGATCGGATACTGGAACCACGGGATGCGGAAGTGCAAGCCTTCACTCATGACGTGCTGTTGGATACCTCCAATCCTGTTGAACATGATTGCACGGTGGCCACCCTCGACGGTAAACAACGACTGTGAGACACCATAGGCCGCCGCACCGACGACAGCCAAAGCTTTCAAGCCGATGCCTAGACCGGGAGGTCCACCTTTAGCAAATTTGCCCGCCATGTCGTTGAGCTTACTTTGCGCCATTATGAAATAGTTACAGAAATTACACTACAAGCCGATTTTATCAGAATATAAAACTGAACATAACCTGTACTAAAGAACGAGACAAATTGTGCAATACGACGCATAGACAAGAAAGATTTGGTAGGGTTTAGGGTTGCCAGTAGGTGGATAATGAATCCCCATTAAAAATATAAGAGTACTAACACACTACATTGCGTGTGTCCGGTTCGAGGTCCGATCGATCGGTGGAATGTGGTCCGCTGTACGTCCGTTAAAGCCGTAACAGAGAAAGAGATATCTCTTTCTCACTCTCACTTATGGGTGCGGCGCACCAAGGTTGCGGTGCGGTAGTCTGTTACGGCTTTTGAGGCCAGTCCTGAGGGGCTACCGCGAACCCCGTTCAACGTGTTGCTTCTCTGTCGCACTTAAGTGTGACAGAAAGACAACTAGTGTCCGACCGAAGGTTCGGTTTCGGTTTCGGTTTCGGCCAGTTTCGGCCAAAAAATCATGTTTCGGCCGTAGTTTCGGTTTCGGCCATAAAACGGCCGAACCTTTCGGCCAGGCCGAAACATACGCAATGGTACTTCGTTCTATGAAACTAAACTATGTGACAAAGACCAAAAGTTGTGGAACAAGTAGGACAACAATATTAATACATATATGTATTGATTTATGTATACAGAAATTAATCGGTTTATTATTAAACACAATTCCACTAATGATGGGCCCACTGAACGGTCGACGCAGTCTTAAGAGGTTGTCAATACCTAAAACGCGCACACTGTCTAATTGTATCGTAATAGTAAATGAGATAGCACTGTCGCATGTTACTGGGCCTGGGCAAGGGAATAATAAGAAAACTCATCATCTTCCTCGCGTTATCCCAGCATTTTGGCCACGGCTCATGGGAGCATGGGGTCCACTTGACAACTAATCCCAAGAATTGGCGTCGGCACTAGTTTTTACAAAAGCGACTGACATCAGACTGACCTTCCAATCCAGAGGGTAAACTAAGCTTTATCGGGCTAGTCCGGCTTCCTCAATGGTAAATATCAAATGATATTTCGTACATAAGTTCCGAAAAACTCATTGGTACAAGCCGGGGTTTGTAGTGTTTGTACCTGCGACCTTTGGATTGAAAGTCGCACGCTCTTACTCACCGCTAGGCCACCAGCGCTCAAGGGAATAATAAGAAAACTATTGAAATAAAAATAAATGTGGATTATTTGTGTAATATTACTCGTTATTGGTTTAGGTATATAAAGTAAATGTTTTGACAAATTGATTTTAATTTCAGACACATAAGTCAAGAAATAAAGACATTAGAACCGTTTAATGGTGATTTTAAGACCAATCTTTGCAATTATTTTCTATCGAGCCGATGTCGTTCAATCATTTATCGAGTGCGGCCGCGGTCTTAAAATATAATAAATATTAACATAGGTAGGTATTAAATATATTTTTTGCTTTACTAAATCAAATAGTTTTTCTAAAAAGGGTCTACCTGCGGTTTTCATCGATTTTTGACAAGTTTTGAATCGTATCTCCTACTTTTGCACTACAGATAGATTTTTATAAGACAAACGGCTATCGGTTCTTCAATATTTATCTCCATTATTGTCTACCGGATTTTGAAAGAAATTCATACTATTTTATAATATTTTTAAACATTGCCTAAAAGAAAACTTTTTTCGTATCTATAAGATTGTTGTGAAGGATATTACTTATACGAAATCTACATATTTGGATTCGTCTTTGACGTGTCGTAAAACGTGTCTAGGGTTTTAATTTTAAACGAATTAACACAAAAGTTATGGCCAGAAAACCAGTTTTTTGGCCTTAAATTGTTCAACTTTGATGCCAAATATCTCGAAGACAATGAACTTTGAAGTAAATATGGAATACTATATTGCTTAAAGCCGTTGCTGTTAATATGATAAACTACAAAAAACATAAGAAAACTAAGGGATTCAGATCGAAGGTTATTAGCGTGACGGAGCCCCTTAAGTAACATCAATTTCAAGGAAATTGGGTGTTGACAGCCCCTTAATATGAGTTTTAAAGCGGTTTTATGACATTTTTTCAACGATTTTAAGAAGTCTTCAAAAGTTTCGGTTTCGGTTTCGGTTTCGGCCGAAACTAGAGCCAGAGCCGAACATTCGGTTTCGGTTTCGGTTTCGGCAAAAAAACATGTTTCGGTCGGACACTAAAGACAACACATCGAACGTGGTTCGCGGTAGGCCCTCATGGCTCCTCTACACGATGGGCCAACGCCGGCCACTCATATATTATTATTATACTACTCTTTGCGGCCACTCCAAGGGACGCATTTATGCGTTAGACGGAGCAAGTGATATTGGAGTGGCCGGCGTTGGCCCATCGTGTAGAGGAGCCATCAGACGGGAACATTTTTTCGCAAATCTTTGCTCTAAGTACACGAATCATGTGGAGCCACTTTTGACCAAAGAGACTTTTGACCCCTAAGGTCTATAACTATAATTATGTAGATTATAGACGATATTCTCCACAATTACCTTAGATAGGTTGATCAATATAAACGCAATTAGTTTAATGCATTAATTAGGTATCCGACAAAATGAATGAACCTTGAGCACATCAACATGCATATTATATTATTATATAGGTAGGTATTGTATGAGATTATTTGTTGAGATACAGGTTGTATGAGATTATTTGTTGAGAATACATTAGATTAATTATTAATACGATGGTACCTATAATTTTACGGTTTAGACCAGTTTAGACTCACTTGTTTTTAGTCACTCGCGCGACATGTTTCAGGATGCTTAAAATTGATAGGAGACCTCTAGGCTCTCCGAAAACAAGTGAGTCTAAACCGTAAAATTATTCAATGTTAGAGTCTGTGGAGAAAGAGAAAAGTCTGGAATATGTGGGGCCCAATACATTCCACGACTCTTCTCTTTCCGCACAGACTCTAGTACGTTTATGTCTTACAATAGTTTACTAGAAATCACTATTAGATCTTATTTATTGGATCTGCGATAGAATTTTACCAGATGCTTAAATTTCTATCGTCATGAAAGAAATTAGGCGAGCCGAGTTTCGTACTCCCGAATTTAACTTTAAACCCTAAAAAGTACATGGTATTTAGCCTTACAAAACCTTAGGTAGCCTAATAAGTGCCGATACTGCCGATGCCGCTAGGCTTCCAACAGTTCCAACGCTTAACTCTAATAAATATTGGCTCATTTGTAATTAATTAAAATTGGACCGTTTTTTATGGATTACGAGATTTCTGCCACTCTGGTTTGTCATCATCAGTCAACAACAGGATGCGCACGGCGTTAACAAGGTGGAATAATAAAAACCTAACAAGCATCAAAATTACCTTCTTCATAATGACGCCGTGAGCATAACCTAGCCATAAGGCGAAATAATTGCCTTACAAATGACTTAATAATAACCCTAGTATATAAAATGTGGCGAGAACAAATGATTCGCAGAAGTCTTGGAAGGGTGATAACTGATACAAGTTTGTTGCGGAAAATGTCGAGGGTATCGCTTCTGCTGTTGGTGGCTGTGTGTTCCGTAGCTTTGAGGAAAGTTCATGTGAGTTCTTAAAGGGCCCACTGATTAATAGTCCGCCGGACGGTATCGGTCTGCCAGTTAGAACAAAAAGACAGCTCCGAACAACTGACAGGCATACCGTCCGGCGGACTGTTAATCAGTGGGCCCCTTAAAGGGAAATTAATTTAGGAAAATTTCAGTTGTGTCATCATTAAACCGAGTTACGAGCGACATTAGGTTTTTGGGGCTACATTTAAAGACAGGGACACGTATCGATTATCTCAACTCACGATACTTTTGCCAAATTTGCAAAAATAGTGTTTGGTTTGCTCCCAACATATTTTTAGTTAGGAGAGTAGACCAGAGTAGAGTAAGTGTTTTATTATACGTATATAACTGGCCTAACGAGGTTTGGTAGAGCTAATTCTAACAATCAGCTCTACCAAACCTCCTCACGGATTATCATAGATTAAGCTTATAACTAGGTGACATTTTTAGGTGATACAAGATATGTAGGGGTACCTAGAGTAATAGGTACGAATACGTACGTAGTATTAATTTCTATGATCAACTTTAACTAAAGCAGCAACTCTAAAATAAATAATCTAGTGTTTTAGTGAGCTCTAGACCTCGCGATAAGCTTCATATACATAAAAAATGTAATGTAAAAATAAGATAAAAAACTTACGTCGATGACTCATTATCAGCGAATATATAAAAAAACAGGCCCTACTGGCACTTAAGTCTTAATTTCCACCATTTTGAACATTTTCCAAAAAACGAAACGACACAACAATTATAAGTATCTAACTACCGACCAAATTTCACGAGAATCTTTTGAGAAATGCGACTTGAAGAGGAGAAATTCCGGACATACGAAATAGCATTTTGCCCTAGTTAAAATGGAGACCTTCGCAAACACTTCAGTCAAAAAACCTTAGTCTCCATGCAATTGTAGGATGGAACTTTACTTATGTAATACCAGTTTGCCGGGCGGCGCGTGAGCCTTTTATATGTAAAAGCGCCGCTCGGAAAACGCGCCTGTGTGACGAAGCCTTTACAATAATGAGTAGGTATAAAGTTCCGTTATATCTTGTCTCACCTAAAAAAATCCACCCTGTAATTAATTTAAGGCCGAGTCAGATGAAGAGAAGGAGCTCCACGAAGCGCTGATCCCCATCATCGCGGAATGCAGCAAGGAGCATGGAGCTGATGTGGCGGAAGTTATGGCCTCCAAGAAGAACAAGGACTACGAAGCCATCGACGGGTGCCTCATCGAGTGCGTGTACAAGAAGATGGGCATGGTTAGTATGACACCTTGATCACGAGACAGACGCTCGGTAACAACCGCCATATACTTAAGTACTTACTCGTAATTAGTTAAACAAATGTATGGCGGCCGGCGTCCGAGTGTCTCGACAGTTCACATTCAAAAGTAACTGCAACAGCTTAGGGAATATTACGCGAAACTCTGCGTAGGGGGCGCCACTCCCACAATGCCCACAATAAGTCACAATCTAAGGGTCTACCACAAACGAGAGTCGAAATTTTGTTATCTAACCTAGAGAGGTTAAGATAACAAACGACTCGTGTGATAGAGATCACTATTGAATATCCAAGCGATAAAGAGGCAGATAGCTGAGTTTAAATTTCGCGTTTCCCGGTAGGCCCTTTGTAAAAAACCGTCTTGATGTAGTCAATATATATTTGAGTGTCTGTGAAAACTTGTCAAAAAACAGTGTAAGGTATACAGTATGTATAAGTTACTCTATGCTATACTTAAGTCGCTAGTGCTGCACTCTGGCGGCAAAACATTGCAGTAATACTCCCTATTTATATGTATAGATAGATATATTATCTTTTTTGTATGCTATCAGAGAATGCCTGTTGACGCATAGTGTGATACGCTACTTTTGATACTGACTGTACCACATTCTTTACTCGATCTCATGTAATTTATTAATTTTATTTTCAGATAGATGACGAAGGCGCGTTTGTCGTGGACAAATTGGTAGAGAACGCTAAGAAATTCCTGAAGGAAGCAGAAACTGAAAAAATTGAGGAGTTTGTTAAACATTGTTCTGAAGGTAAATTAATGAAATACCTAACAGTGGCGGCGCGTCAAACATATCCATAGGCAAGCCGGGGCTAATTTGGCTTACATATTTCCTTTACAACCCTGCTCAAACGTCAAATAACAGGCAAGCTGGTGGAAATCGGCGTACGCGCCGCCACTGATACCTAATCCTAGCCTTCATCTTTAGAAAATATAGTTTTATAGTATGTACTTCACTATAAAGATAATAAACTTGATCGATCAAGTAAGTACCTAATTTAGTTTTGTCACCTCATTTTGTGTCAGGCTGTAAATATTACTTACATAGATATGCTACTTAAGTTACTGAAGACAAGAACCATCAGAAAGTCTCCATTGCGAAATTTCCACATGGAATTATTTCGGACGTTTAAAGTTTTTGTATGGAGTTCAAAATTGACCATTTCCAAAATGGAAGTTTCTTTTATTTCTTTGCAAGCTTTTCTTAAATTCCGGGAACTTTTCCAACTTTTTGGAGACTTTCCGCAAAGTGCACTTCTAAATAAAGGTAACACATGTTTCTTTTTCAGAGAGCGAGAAAAACCCTGAAGATAAATGTGGGAAATCCAAAATGCTGCTAGCTTGTATGATGGAGCAAAAAGAAGCGGTAATTCTATGAGAATATTTAGATAATTAAAATAGGTATATAGAGATTTTATAGTAGGTACGAATAAAATGTACAAACTTCTTCTTCCTCGCGTTGTCCCGGCATTTTTGCCACGGCTCATGGGAGCCTGGGGTCCGCTTCGCAACTAATCCCAGGAATTGGCGTGGGCACTAGTTTTTACGAAAGCGACTGCCATCTGACCTTCCAACCCAGAGAGTAAACTGGCCCTGATTGGGATTAGTCCGGTTTCCTCACGATGTTTTCCTTCACCGAAACTGGTAAATATCAAATGATATTTCGTACATAAGTTCCGAAAAACTGTACAAACAAATACAAAAGTCACTGCAAACGTCGGACTTCAGGCCGAAGGCTAACTCGTAGAGTGAACTCAATAAAAAAATGTAATTTTCTTTTTACGCTTTTCTTGGATTTTTGCCACGACGCGCTAAGAGAGTTTAGTGGGTGGGGACGTAACATAATCCGCTAAATAACAATAATTGGTAGGTAGTATCAGTTGTAAAGTTTTTGTATACCGGCTACCTTATTTAGGTTTAATATTTTCAGGGGAATGAATTTAATCGCTTGCGAAATGCATTTGCTTTGTACGGAAGCTATACCTGAATCAAATGCATAAAACTCGATAATACACTGCCAATTTGTTAGCCAAGTTATGAAACTGAAATATCGCTCTCAGCATTTCTCAGCAGAAGAATGGCATTTCATAAGCAATATTTCTGAACGAAATGTTGCTACATGACATGACATAAAAGCTGAAATATTTCAACACACTTTGTCTAAGTACCTATTGCCGAAATAATTAATGGAAGTCACTCAACATGAGTTCTGGACTAGGATTGAGTGAGTTTATCTTATTATCACTGATTTTATTTTCAGTTACACTTGTAACATCTACCCCAGCGACCCGGCTAACGAGAAGAATGACCTAACATCCACCAACCCGCTCTGTTGAAAGATATAATTTAAGTTATATTTTATTATTTTTATGAAACATTATGATAATATATTTTTATTGCAAATGTTGTTTTAATTAATTATACCTAAGTTCTAAATTATAATGAATTAGGTAATAAATTAACTATGTGTTAGAACTTCTAATTAACACGATGAAAAAATACAAGGTTTCTATTTTGTTTTTGTTTCGTTCTCATTTTAAAACTACCTACGTGTTGGATTGTAATAAAACTTTACACATACAATTATGTACATTAGAGCCCGTACCATGAGTCGCTGACAGTGTCAAAACTGACATACATATATGCTATCGAGAACGTAATTTACTTTCTATACATCTCGTTCGCACTAATATGCGAGTACGAGCGAGATGTATAGAAAGTAAATTACGTTCTCGATGGCGTGTATGTCAGTGCCAAACTGATGGTAGCCGTACTGGTAAGTACCTATAAGTAATACTTATCTATGCCGTACTTATTTATATATACTGGGTCAACCAAATCTTGTCAGTAAATAGGAACAAAAAAACTATACTCATCCTTTTCTTTTGGGTGTCTATGTTTGAAATCAAATAGACCTTTGACACACTATAGCTCCAGCTTATAAAACAAACGAAATAGAGCAAAAACAAGTTTTGCATGAAAAACTTAAATTCGCTGTATTTTTTTACTATAGTATCTGAAGCTACATAAACTATAATAGTCGTTTTAAAATGAGAGCGTAACTAAGTTTGTATGATGGAGAACTCTTACTCTTGCGGACTCTTGGTTCTTAGGCCCACTTGCACCATCTCACTAACCTGGGGTTAAGCTGTTAAACCGTTAACCCGGTGTCAAATCGTACTTGTAACCATGGAAACTCCAGGTTTATCCAGTAAACCTTGGTTAGTGCAATGGTGCAAGTGGCTCTTAATCTCATGAAATACGCGTCCTCAACTGTCAGTTTACCTACTCTTTCTAATTCTGGAGCACAGGTAGCAGCAAACGACTCATAGGTACGTCACTAAGTTAGGTAAGTACCTGGTCTACTCGTTCAACTGATGATGTGAAGTGACGAAGCCATATTGTTGAGCATTCCGTTCCGCCACCGAAACGAATCGGCAACTCGACAAATGTACCTAATCATTGTGGATATATTCCGAATGCTGAATTTTTGTGCTACCGTTACCTGGTATTTTTGGATACAATATGTATTTTTAAATACATATAATGAGGGTTCAGTAAGTCCTACCTATTCCTCATTCAAGTTAGTTAAGGAAGGTCAACGAATTAAGAGAAATTATACAATATTATACAGCGGTGGTAGATTAAGTAGGCGCATACCGTAAAGCTACTTAATAAAAACCGAAAATGTGAACTAAATTATCAATACTTTGGGAAACTGATCTTTTTGTACCTTTCTCTCGGCTATTAGGGTTCCCACCACTGGAACAACTAGCGTATTAAACGAATTGTCCTAGAGCAAAGCTTTGTTATTATAGGTACTATTACCTACTCAAAAGTGACACAAGCAAGTGACGGATATTAAATTTAATTACGTTATGCAAAAGGGCCATTTAATTAATTACTTATTACGACGGTAATAGAATGATAGATAAAATCTTAATAGGAACTCTAAACAAACAAACAGTAATGTTTCTACCGTATCTATTACAATAGTTGAGGATGTTTTGCACATACCGTACTTCCTGGCGCATTACCAAAATCATGGTTACAAAGTCATCCTACCTATTCATCAGGCAAGGTAAACGGGCTTGTCTCTTAGTATATATTGACTTAGCACGTATTTATACGATCAATAGTGGTTTAATTGTCATTGTGAAGGTGTCGTTACTTCGTTAGAAATAATTATAAACGATGGCTCAATTATCTTTTGTTTTGGTTGTTGTTGTCGCTATTGCGAACATTGCATGGGTGAGTATAAGTTGTCAAATGTGTTTCAAAGGCACCAATTTTTATTAGTTTTCAATAGAGTTGCTAAAGAGAAAGGTTTTCTGATTGATCTTTTACATCAGATCGACAGAAATGGCGATGTCTATATTGTATGAAGAGTTTAATGGTTCTACCGCGAACATTTAGCTCCAGTCTAAGTAGCAGGAGTAGGACAAGACGGGGCCGCAACATTCTGGAATATTGACAACGAATCGCGGAAAGTGACTTACCTAGGTCTGGCTTAAGGTGGACCGATGATCTGTGATTCGCTATGGTTTCGTAAGAACTATTATATAGGGTCGGTTGCACCAACCCGTCTGTCACCGTTAAAGCGTTCGCAAAATTTTATTTTATCGGAAGTTTCATAGACCTCTGCTGCGTGACGTTGGTCAGTCTGTTAACTGTGGTTGATGGTTGGTGCAACTGGCCCTTAACCTGTCGAATCCCACGATATGACGTCACCATAAGCGTTCTGGCTCATATATGAGCCGTGGGAGCTGACAGATCTGTGCTCTGGATGACGGAAAGGCACCATATCGGATGGAAAGATTTATTATTAGAGAGATGCTATCATAGTGGCCTACTGAGTCTATAAAAGAGACCATCACTACAAGTGAATAGTAACATAATTATTGTAATTAATAATTTCAGGCGATATCAGGAATCCATAAGACCGTAATCCAAGCAGAGTTCGTATCGAAGGGGTTGTCCTGCTTAAAGAGCAATCCTCTCACCGTGGGAGACATTAACTCTCTCAGAATGCTGAAATCGCCCGAAAGCAGCGTTGCTAAGTGCTTCACTGCTTGTCTCTTCAAGAACATTGGTATTGTAAGTGCATTTTTATTTTCATTGCTGACCTGACTACGGCTGGTGAGCTTCGCTTCGCGGCTCTTGTAAAGGCCAAAGGCTGAGCTTAAGGGTTTAGAGCAGAACTCTAGGAGGGTTGAGATCGGACGACCCAGTTGTCTGCCTAAAATATAGTAAAAAGTGGGGCTGAAAGGCCTGCAAACTTGCAAAGGCCGAACGCTGCTTAGAGTTGAAGCTATGGAACATCAGGGCGCAGTAGCGGTGGGGTAGCCCTACAACAAAATGTTTCACGTAGGCTATTGAGGCTGTACGTACACTTACGTACTACGTAAGTAGGTATTACCTGTATTTTTTTCATTCTTTCATTCGTCCATTGTTTTTCTCTGCAGTTGGACAACTCAGGAGCAGTATCAGCATCCAATGCTCGGCAGAATGCGAAGCAAGTGTTCGCTAATGATGAAACCAGCCTCAACAACGTTGAGGAGCTTGTCAAAGAGTGCGAGAAAGGTAAATTTAAATATATATTGGACGGCCGTTTAAGCCGTTTTAGATGATACTTAAGTATTGCTAGAAATGTTAAATTGCTTAACAGGACACGTCAGTTCAGTTCAAGGTCTCGCAAGTGCAGCATATGCACATAACATAAGATAACAGAAGTTTTGTTTTTATGAACTGCGACTTTTATACTCAACTGACAAAGAATCTGAAAATAAACGACTCACGCTATAACGGTCCGGGTCCGTCGTTCTAGCGTGAGCCATCCTTATTTAAGCTTTTCTAATCTAATGTATGTAGGTATGTTTGTTTGTTTGTTTCTTGAAATTCTTATGAATTGCGTGATGTGCGTGAGAAGCTAAGGTTGCCAATTTTTTTTACAGTGAATGCTGAAACTGTGGCAGATGACCAGGGCTGTGATAGAGCTGCTCTGGCTTTTGCCTGTTTAACTGAAAATGGAGCCAAGGTGGGCATTTATAGCTATCCATGCCGTAATCGGCAACCCCTAGCTAATTACGAGCGTGGGTATACTTAACTACTTATCGACCCGGAAATGGACAGGAAATTGTCAATGTCATCGGTCAATTGTCAGCGTGGTGAAATCGGCAACTGAAACTATAGCAACTGTACATAATCATAAAGTGTCATTCAATAGAACTTGCTAACTATGTAAACAAACCGCCATACTAAAATTGACACTGAATGTCAAATTACTAGTAACTTTTGTTTACATAGTTAGCAAGTTCTATTGAATGACACTTTACATAATCTAAACTTCAAATATGTTGGTTTAACCTTCATTGACTATGTAACTAATTAAATTTTTTTGTTTTCCAGTATGGCCTCGATCTCAAGTTTTAAGGAAAAAAACGAAAATAGACAACCCAAAAAGTACAAACATGACAAGGATTTAAGGATTAAGTATAACGAATAAATGTTACATGCCCTATTCTATTCAAGAGTTTTATTGTTCCTAATTAAAATTACTTGACCCTTGTATTAAATTTACAATTTAACGATTTATTATATGTATAGTTACCGAAATATTATTAGAAAAAAAATATACCACATCCTCCTATTCATACACTTCATTTCATCCATTTTCAATCTATCTATCTATCTAATACCTTTAAACGAGCAATTCTTGTTTATTTATTTATTTATTTATTTATATATATATTTCGGCGATCTCGGAAACGGCTCTAACAATTTCGATGAAATTTGCTATATGGGGGTTTTCGGGGGCGAAAAATCGATCTAGCTAGGTCTTATCTCTGGGAAAACGCGCATTTTCGAGTTTTTATATTTTTTCCGAGCGAAGCTCTGTCAACCAGATATTTTGTCTTATCTCATAAAAAACTTTCCATGTAAAATAGACGGCCAAGCTTTTACTCGTAGATACTGTAAAAAAGTTATCAGATTTCAGCAAAAGCTCCTTAAGCCCTGATTTTACTAACCCTTGGCACAGAATAAATAATAGTACTAAGTACAGAAGACTCACTCTCTAACAAAACGCGTCTGTTACGATCAGCACAGATATGGCCGCTAGGTGGCGACAGCGCCATGCGCGGCTTATGGCTTTCCCCAAAATTGGGGCCGAACGGATTTACTTTTAGCTACCTGTAGCAAAGCGACGAAATCGCGGAGTGAGACACGCCTGCCCTTGGTTTAAAAACTATGGATTAGCCGTTTCATTTCTATTTCAGGTAGGTAGTGCGGCACTAGTGCGTCGCCTTTTTTTGTTTGTCTTGGCGGAGGCACTCCCGTGCTCCCAGATTTCTCGTCAATTAAGAGTTAATTTTTATCTCAAAGGGATATCACTAGACGCTAAAGGCCTGAAAAATCAGAGGCCTAATTAGATAGCTATTGATATTTTACCTATATTACTCTTACTAAGTCAAGTTACCGGTAATAATCCCAAGAATTGACGTAGGCACTAGTTTTTACGAAAGCGACTGCCTTCTGACCTTCCAACCCAGAGGGGAAACTAGGCCTTAAGGATTAGTCCAGTTTCCTCACGATGTTTCCCTTCATCGAAAAGCGACTGGTAAAGGATGACTCACGTTAGACCGGACCGTGTCCGGGCCGGGGCTTCCGGCGCTTTCTTTTCTATGACAGATAGGTGATCACGTGATGCTTTCCATAGAAAACGAAGCTCCGGAAGCTCCGGCCCGGACACGGCCCGGTCTATCGTGAGTCATCCTTAAATATCAAATGATATTTCGTACATGTATGTGTAAGTAGAGCCGTTATTATTTTTAACTTGCCTCAAAATTATGTACCTAATTGTACCTAATGTAAGTATTTAATTTAAACTTAAATTAGGTTATTAATTTGTTAGAAAGTGTGTTCTAATAAGTTTTTGGCAAAAATTTCATTTTTGGTACAAGCTTTTATCGCTGACTGTACTTTTCTTACGACAGACAACTAATACTCATCGAGACAATTCTAAAAACCCCTAACACAATTAGGTTGCGTTGTATCATCACAGAGTTCCTATGGCCACCTCCTGTCTCCATCATTAGATCAGTTCGACAGTACCATATTATTGTATTGTCATCAGAACTACATACAGCTGCCAATTTTCATGACGCTACGATCCTTGGAAGATGGTTAAATTAGTTACCTTAGATTCCATTACATAGTTACATACAGGTCGACCTAATAAAAGCTTGTTAATAAGATACTTTGTCAACAGTATAGGTACCTAAGCTTTATTCATTTAAAAGTGTATAATGAAATTTGTTAACAGTGACAGTGTTCAGAGAGCCATTTGACGATCATACCGGTTGTTACGTGTCAATCCTTCTTCTGTTGTTTTTACAAGTCGAACCCAAACTGTAAACAAGGATATTACATGATTAAATAGACAATTAAGTGAGATCCTGTCGCACCCGTCCTGTGCTAAATACGTAGGCGGCGGCGATGTAGCTATATAATATAGACAGACGGCGCGATTCGGAAAATGAATAAGAGATTCACTAGATATGAAATTGTAAAGATATGTGACGTTCCACGGCAAAAGGTACCATTGCCCCGGCTGAATATTGGAGCGGCGTTATAGCCTAAGCCTCAGCCGCCATAAGATAGGTACCTTTTGCCGTGGAACGTCACATATCTTTACTATTTCATATCTAGTGAGTCACTAATTCATTTCCCGAATCGCGCCGAGAGTGAATAGAATAAATAATTCATAACGTAAAATATTACCTGAGCAGCGTTTGCCACCATGCACTTGTGCGCGAGTATAGCACGCTCACATCCCTTCTCTCCGTCGCTCACTGCCTCGTTGTTTACTGAAAAAGAAAAGCATTTGGGGTCAAAATGACGATGACAGAATTATATCGGGTCATCGGTTCATGTTAATAAACTTCCAGGAGCCCTACATATAACCCCATTTAGACGGGTCGAGAACTTACATGTGATTCGCAGTAGTTGGTCGATCGACTGAATTCATTGTACCTACTCTGAAGATAGCATTGTATAATATGGGGCCAACCCTTAACAGTGAAATCGGTTTAGAGGTGGAAAACAAACAAAAATGCAATTGAATTTATTACGTTTCAAGGGTACATAAAATGAAGTATATTTTTTTCTGACGAGCCGTACAATTTTACATTGTACATATTACTTTTCCATTATTGTGGGTTTGGGGATTTTGGTGCGTAGTTTTGTAAATAGCAAGACACCCACCCTGTCAAATGTTTAACCGCAGACTCTATACGTCAAACCCCAAAGCTCTATTAGGAAGGATGAAAAATGACCATTGAAGAAAACAGTAATTATAACAAAAAGCGATTATATAGCCTCAAGTGACACGAGCCTCAAAAGAAGGTAAACATGAATATATACTGACTGTGAGAGCAGGAATGCAGGTAATCCTCGATCGACTTCAATTCCTCAGGATCGTTGAACACTGACTTCGCCATTTCAAGCATTGTTTCTTTCTGCAGCATACCGTTGCCATCCATCTGATGACAAAGATTTCAAAGGTAACGATAGGGCCGTTCATATAACGCACCAATGAAATGTACATAATTTATTTTGATGATATATATAGGTAGGAGGCAAACGAGCAGACATATCACCTGATAATGAGCGATTACCGTCGCCTATGGACACCCGCAACACTAGAGGCCCAACGCTATTATATTAATATAGATATTAGCGACGCGAATAATCCAACTGGACTGGCCGCGTAGCCAACATGCTAATCGCGTACGCTCAGTAGTGATCGAAACGCTGACGCTGATCATGTCGCGAAACTGTCACTGTCGCACTAATATGGAAGATTATAGAGACACAAAGCGTTTCGTTGTCGTAGCGATAGACATTGTCACCTAGGCTAGGCCGGCAGAACAGGATATAATAGAGGAGAAGATCTATTGACGTAATATACTCACAATACCGGAGGATTTGAGCACGCAAGCTACGAAACAAGGCGCGTTAGGCCCAGTAGGCACTTGCTTAGCTTTCAGTGTGGCGATGTCCTCTTCAGTTATAGGATTATCACCGATACACTTAATGCCCATTTCGTGAAAATGCTGCTTAATTATGTTCCTCTGGTCTTCTGTCATAGCCTGAAAGTGACAAAATTGACATGGTTTATGTTAATAACTTCCTTAATGTCTGTGATAAAATAATAATAAGACTGACACTGGTAAACCATAGGTAGAGCCCTACCATTATAACATAGATGGTGGCTAGTGCCGAAATGTATACAATATACTTTAAATCTATAGATAGGTGTCAGTAGGTTTAACTTAAAACCAATAAAAAAAATACTTACCATAGAATATGACGCTAACACTAAAACGAAGAGAGAGCAAATAAACACTGACATTTTTTACCAAATGAGTATTAGTCAAACACTTGATCACAGAAGACCCTACACCTGATTTGCCAAAATTCGGCAACTCGAATCATTTTATACTGTTGAAAAGTATAAACTAATTATAGGTCTGGAAGTAAATTAGGTAGTTGACTCTATTATCAGTTTTTTTTAACGGAGTTCCGGGAGGTCAAACTGCACAGTTAATGATATCTAACTCAAACCACTCTTCCTGTTACTGATAATATGTACTCCTTATGGCCTAGACATAGGGTCCACCACCTCTGTATCCATTGCGATTTTTGCAAATGTGACTTTGCCTCATGTATTTTCATAGCTATGGTGAGTAGTCACATCTTCATGCAAAAGTTTATTTAACGAAATTTGATTGATAGAATTTAATAGTCAAATTTAAATCATCGTGATTGTGGTGATGTCACAGTAATTTTAAACAGATTCGTACAAATTATTTATTTAGTCCAAATATTGCCCAATGCTGAACTATGCTTAGTTATAATATAAATTTTAAAGCCTTTGGAATTGGCACATATTTGTTCTAGCATAATTTATGCTATATACAGGGTGGATTTTCTTTTTGGGTCAGTGAGGGCAGCTACCAGATCCCGTGCTGCTACGAGAAAACGGCCTTAGAAGACCTTCCCTCGATTTCAAATTAATGAAGATTGGCTTTTACAGATTTTGGAAAAAACATACAGGGTGCGAGTGAAAGGTCATTTTTGACAAACTTTTTTTTTGATGCCAATCGATCCCATTCCTATTGAGGATCAAAAGCTTGTATGGAAGCAAAAAAAATTTCCGGCTAGAAAAGCCAGAAATTGCGGAAAACTTTTCCCATACAATTTGTATGAAAATGAAAACTTTTATTTTTTACATGCTATTTTTGTATGCCAATCGATTCCATTCCTATCCAGTATCAATAGTTTCTTTGGGGTCAACTTACGGTAATGTACTAACAAGCCACAAATTAAAGAAAACTTTTTCCATACATTTACTATGAAGAAAACGTGAAATTTAATTCACAGTTTTCTATCTGGCCAATCAGTCCTGTTACATTTAAGAACCATAATACTGTATGAAGACATTGCTGTAGGACTGATGGGCGAGGTAGAAAATTGTGAATAAAATTTCACATTTTCTCCATAGTAAATGTATGGAGAAAGTTTTTATTAATTTGTGGCTTTTTAGTACATTACCGTAAGTTGATCCCTAGGAAACTATTGATACTGGATAGGAATGGGATCGATTGACATACAAAAATAGCATGTGAAAAATAAAAGTTTTCATTTTCAAACAAATTGTATGGGAAAAGTTTTTCTCGATTTGTGGCTTTTCTAGCCGGAAATTTTTTTTTGCTTCCATACAAGCTTTTGATCCTCAATAGGAATGGGATCGATTGGCATCAAAAAAAAAGTTTGTCAAAAATGACCTTTTTCTCGCACTCTGTATGTTTTTTCCAAAATCTGTAAAAGCCAATCTTCATTGATTTGAAATCGAGGGAAGGTCTTCTAAGACCATTTTCTCGTAGCAGCACGGGATCTGGTAGCTGCCCTCACTGACCCAAAAAGAAAATCCACCCTGTATATATATATATATATATATATATATATATACTATATATTTCGATATATGCATATAAGTATGTATGTAGTTGTGTATCGTGCAAAAAATTCCGGAAGTCTGTTAGTTGAATTGTTATAATGTTTGCCCTAGGCTAGGTATATTTTACAAAATACTACCGTGAAACACATTTAATATTAGTTATTATGTTAATACTTAAATTAGTACAATATTGCCGGTTTGCTTTTGAATCCTTCATTGTGTACAGCTAGATTTCTATCACATTGAAAACTGTAATAACTTCTCTTGCAACATGTGGAAATGTATAAAGGGTTTCGGACATATGCGTCATTTTCATGGAAAAAGGGATTCTAGTGCCAACAGCTCTTATGTAGACAACAGCAGTATTTGTATAGGAATATTGTCAAAAACGACGTTAACGCCATCTTCATTTAAGGTTATTTTTCCATAAAAGTGATATAATTTACAAATAGGGCTTAATAATAAACACATTTTGCAATAACTCCTCAATTATGTGAGGTGTAAATAGTTGTCATTGTGTAGCGGCATCATTATTATCATAAAAGGTATAAAATGGATTATTTGGAATCGATTGGCATACAAAAATAGCATGTAAAAAATAAAAGTTTTCATTTTCAAACAAATTGTATGGGAAAAGTTTTTCTCGATTTGTGGCTTTTCTAGCCGGAAATTTTTTTTTGCTTCCATACAAGCTTTTGATCCTCAATAGGAATGGGATCGATTGGCATCAAAAAAAAAGTTTGTCAAAAATGACCTTTTTCTCGCACTCTGTATGTTTTTTCCAAAATCTGTAAAAGCCAATCTTCATTGATTTGAAATCGAGGGAAGGTCTTCTAAGACCATTTTCTCGTAGCAGCACGGGATCTGGTAGCTGCCCTCACTGACCCAAAAAGAAAATCCACCCTGTATATATATATATATATATATATATATATATATATATATATATATACTATATATTTCGATATATGCATATAAGTATGTATGTAGTTGTGTATCGTGCAAAAAATTCCGGAAGTCTGTTAGTTGAATTGTTATAATGTTTGCCCTAGGCTAGGTATATTTTACAAAATACTACCGTGAAACACATTTAATATTAGTTATTATGTTAATACTTAAATTAGTACAATATTGCCGGTTTGCTTTTGAATCCTTCATTGTGTACAGCTAGATTTCTATCACATTGAAAACTGTAATAACTTCTCTTGCAACATGTGGAAATGTATAAAGGGTTTCGGACATATGCGTCATTTTCATGGAAAAAGGGATTCTAGTGCCAACAGCTCTTATGTAGACAACAGCAGTATTTGTATAGGAATATTGTCAAAAACGACGTTAACGCCATCTTCATTTAAGGTTATTTTTCCATAAAAGTGATATAATTTACAAATAGGGCTTAATAATAAACACATTTTGCAATAACTCCTCAATTATGTGAGGTGTAAATAGTTGTCATTGTGTAGCGGCATCATTATTATCATAAAAGGTATAAAATGGATTATTTGGAATACTTTACACATTTGCAGTTTGGGTTTATAGAGTGACAGTTTGAATCGAGTGATTGCGTCAGGCCGTCAGTCACGATGAGTTTCATCAATTTTGTTGTTTTTATTACAGTGTGCGTTAGTTATTCGATGGTAACTACATATGTGACATGATTTTTTTCCTAAATGTAATAAATATTAGGTATTTCTTTTGTTTAAATGTAACAATTAGGTGGACAATTAATTATAACTTTGTTGCATACTTATTTACTTTTATTAAATAACTTGTAGCTTTGAAGAAAAGGTACCTAGAACTTATTCCATAGTAAAATGTAGGTCCTATTATCAGTAACGTATGCCTATTAATATAGAGCACTTGTAGCTTAGCCGAGTCACAAGTCTTTACGGCTTCTAAACTGGCGACCGAGAGCTCGAGCCACAGTTAGTATACCAATACCAATAAGTAGGTACCATCAACTTATATAATTATTAATCACATTGTTCGAAAAATATTTTTACTCGTATGTAGGAATACATAGTGAGAAAACCGGGCCAGCTTAATCCAAATTATTCCAATGGCTTCTGGGTTGAGAGTTTTTTTTTATATTCTTTAAAAGTGGTTCCTCCTCCTCCTTTAAAGATAGCGAGTCTAGATAAAAACTCGGGTTAGCGTTCAGAAAACGAATTTCTTTTAATATTTTGTATATATCTACTCGTACATATTTTGTTCGTGTAATCTTACGTTTTTTTGGAGTTGTATCACTATACATGTATGCTCTCCTGACCGATTTCGGCCACAGCGACTGTGTGCTCTGGAGTAGGCAATTTTTAACTGGTGTTATTAGAGTGTAGCTGATCCACTCTCTGGTGCGCCCTTAGGTGGCTCACGTACCCTAATATCTTCTTGCTAAATACTCGAGCGCATTTTGGGCACGTCAGCACACCACCTATATATTTGTAGGAAATTGTAGGAGTACCACCTATATAATTTGTAGTTTACCTTTTGACTTATCTGACTGCCTTTTCACTGGTAGAGAATACCTTTATGATGCACATGTACTTAAAGGCGTTTTTGTTCAGGAAATATTCATTAAATAAGTAAATCAACATTTTGCAGGCAGCCAACGTCACGGACTTAAAGCTGAGGTACCTCCAATACGTGTTGGAGTGTGCCACTGAGCACTCCGTGTCCACTGAAGAAATAAGGGATTTGGCCACACATAGGGTCGTGGAGGGAGACAACATCAAGTGTATGCTGGCTTGCGCCTATAAAAAGACAGGGATGGTAAGTTTTTACTAACATTTGCCTTTTGAAAAGTGTAAGCTTTTTACTAAACAAATCTTGTCAGTAGAAAAAGACGTCAAATTTGCAAAATCTCGGGTTAGCATCACTACGTTTGAATTGTTCGAAAATCGCATGTCATTTATATCTTATCTGTGGAACTGTTTTGTGTACATTTCATCGTTGTTCGATGTACATTGCTGCTTTTTGTTCGTTTCCTAGGGATACTATAGGATAGGTTTGCTTTAGGTACATTGGTACTGACATATCCAGCTTGACATCACTACATATTATAAAACAAAGTCGCTTTTCCCTGTCTGTCTGTCTGTATGCTTAGATCTTTAAAACTACGCAACTGATTTAGATAGAGTGATTCAAGAGGTAGGTTTATGTATTATTTGTTAACCCGTGCGAAGCCGGGGCGGGTCGCTAGTACTATATGTAAAGTTCTATCTTAGTGCTGCCATGATCGCAATTTCACTCTTATTTTTTTCTCAACATAAGCTACATAAAACCGGCAATTCGTTGCAGTAATAACACTAATAACATGTTTCAATATTATCTTATTCGCGCATCACAAGCTAGAAAATCACTATAGGTATTACTCAAGGTATACCAGGTACGCTAAGTAAAACAGTCCTTATTGTTTCATATAAAAGTCCAAAGTTCGAACTCATTATTTCACAAGGTCGGCATGACGGCAATTACACGGTGGTGAACACCAGACAATACGAACAGCATGGATTATTATACATTATTAGCTTAATTTTGCAAAAATATTTTTCTATTGGAAATAATGGGTACATGGTACTGTATCGCCAAATGTATATAACACATAGAGAGTTTTAATTTGGTTCCCGTGCAACATAATCTTCTATATACCTATTACACACAGGAGTGTAATATAGTATACACTTTTCTGGTTATATAAAAAATAAAAACGTTCCAAATAGTCAAATTATATATGATGTGTACCTATTCCTTAATGTTCCATTACTTATTTTCCACTCTTATATATAGATATAGTTAATATATATCCCTATGTTTTAACCATTTAAAAACTTAGTTTCAGCACTTTTTACTTCTCTATAATTTATTTACGTTCCTTTTAAGCTTTTGTTTGAGTTTCACCTATCCTGCCCCGTTGTCAGTATGGTATCATTGTACTTAATCAAATCTTGCAGGCTAAATTAGACCCACTCTTCCTATTTTTCCGTTGAGCTAAAACTTTATATGAAAGTTGGGAGCTGGGAGACAATGCAATATTAAGGCTGGCGTCCACTAGACTCGCCGAGTCGAGTCGAAGTCGAAACGCGTTAGCCGCAGAAATTCGCCTGACGAGCAATACGCGCGGAGATTCGAATCGGCGCGCCGCGGCTCTTCGTCAATGGATGCAGTTGCATAGAAAATATAGGAGGCGAATTATTGCGATTCGATTCGATTCGCCTCGGCGAGTCTAATGGACGCCAGCCTTTATGGTACTTACTATCGATCTGATCTGATGATGGAGACCAGACGTGGCCATAGGAAGTCTGCAAAAACAACGCACTTCATGGTATTTGAGTTTGCTAAAATTGTCTCGATGTGTATTGGTTGACTGTGGAAATAAAAGTACAGTTAGCAACAAAAGCTTGTATAAAAGAAAAAAATACAAAAGTTAGGCAGGCACTTTATTCGTTTCTTCTGCATAATATAATTTAAGGGTTAAATAAACGGAACCCTTATAGGATTACTCGTTCGTCTGTCTGTCTGTCCGACTTTCCCCCTCTCCCCCCCCTTTCTTTATCTAAATTTTGAAAAAAATACACAAAATAGTTCTTTACCTAATATAGATGACAGGAAACCTATTAAACCTATTAATTTACGGAACCCTTTGAACGCGAGTCCGACTCGTACTTGGCCGTTTTTTTTTAATTTCCCTGAAAACTGTCAATTTGCAGACTGATGAAGAAGGAAAACTGTCAGCTGAAGGAATGAAAGAGATTGCGAAGACGGCGTACCCTGACGATGAGGCAAAAAGGAAGAAGAGTGAGGACTTCGCCAGAACGTGTTTACATGGTAATCTTCGTTAATTATTACAGGGTATTTGACTACTAGTCAAATCAGTTTATTTTTTCGAACAGTTGAAACGATTTTGCTACTATGGAATTGATATGACGACGATATGTGACGTCACAATCAAATAACATACTCTTTATAATTTAAACCGGATTTTAAAATAGAAATAGTGCCTAAAAATAACTGCTGTCTATTAATCTCTATTAATCACCTGGTGCTTTAATTCATGCATGGTGAAAAATAATTTATTTTAAATACTGACAAATACCCTATTGCACAAGACAAAAGGTTTATTTTTGAATTTGGGGAAATAAAATAAATTAAAAACAATGATACGGACATTTAGAAATAACTACCAAACTAAATAAAGTTTCTGCTGTAAGAATAAGTCATTTGCATAATCTGATCTGCCTACCTATTTCCAAATCCTTACAGTATGGTATCACCAAGAATCAGAAAGAGTAAATTGACAGCACTTAAACTACTAAAATATTTTGTCATTTATGCATTCATGTAAAAGAATGCACGTCAAACTGAAATGTTTGATATATAAAACTATCATAAGGCCCGTACTGGTGTATGGCAGCGAGACGTGGGCACTTACGCAAAAGAACGTGCATACCATTCAAGTTGCCGAAATGATGATGCTGAGGTGGATGTGCGGCGTTACCAGGCTCGACAAAATCCGCAACGAGTACGTGCGAGGCAGCCTGGGCGTGCGCGACACCGCCGACAAAATGCAGGAGAGTAGGCTGCGATGGTATGGCCACGTAAAGAGGAGACCACCTGACTATGTTGGAAATTTGGCACTACGACTTTCTATCCCCGGTAAAAGAGGCAGAGGTAAACCGAAAACAAGATGGAAGGACGTAGTGCTAAAAGATATGATTGAGTGCAGAGTATCCGAAAGCGACGTCGAGGATAGGGCGAAGTGGAAGCGAAAGACACGGAAAGCTGACCCCATCACCATGTGGGATATATAGCTTGGAAGAGAGAGAGATGCATTCATGTAAATGAGAAGAATTAGAACAATGATAAAAAAAAGTAACATTTATAAAGAGTCTAGGATTAAAACTCCTATAGCACAATACTGGGCGTTAGTTTTTTTCTCATTAATGGATACCACTGTAAATGTAAATTATAATATAATTTCTTTCGCTTCTAATATTTTCCTAACATACGTATTTATCTTAACGTATTACATATATTTTAACATTGTATGTACTGTACATGTATTATGTATTGTAGTAAACGAAGAAGAAATCATTGAAGAAAGGAAGGAATGTGGAAGAGCAGCAAAAATCTTCAAATGCGCCATCGACAATTTTGACTCGTAAGTCGAAGATTTTAATTTCGTACCGTAAAATGGGGTGAGTAGGGTCAAAACTGAAATCCAAATCTCGATAACATTTTATTTTTACATATGAAAACTGAATGGTGTATATAATAAGTGTCCCGGACGTTTGTATTTTAGTTTTTATTTTATTTGACGATAAAGAGGAAAACCCACCTCACCCCGTGCCCCGTAGTGCCTCGTATTTGGGGTGAGAGGGGTTTTCATACAAAGGTGATTTTGGAAGATTGTTGGATCGATTTTTTTTATTATGCGTATTACTATAGCTCCATTTTAAATAGGAATACATTATTTTTGTAGCAGTAGCCTTAAAATCCCTTCTCACCCCCCTCTCAAACCTTCTCTCCCCATTCATAACCCACTTCTCCCCGCGAAACCTATTCACCCCGTTTTACGGTAATTTTTTTTTTTTCATTTTCCGTCGTAAATCAAAATATCAAATTTGATAAATTTATTTGGAATGTATGTACAACTAGAGCTCTTTCAAATAATGCTTTTATCTAGTAAATAATAGAATTGTTGACCCAATAATTATTAACTGTTCTTGTTTCAGCGCTGTGTGATTCAACGGTGGGAAAAAATGAAAACAAAGTTAATGCAATTATTTAGAAAAATAAAACTGTAGATTTTAGTACTCAGACTAGTTTTATTATTTCTCAGGATTCAATGTACGCCTACGCCCCGTGATATGTATTTTTTGTAATTTTGCTACTAAGTAAGTAATGCAAGCAATTAAATGAAAAAACGTGTGTATTATAGTATAGTATTTAAAATAATAGTGTAATCAATTCTCTTCCGATATTTATCAAAATAATTTCAGGTATTCAGATATCTCAGTGACCCCGGCATGGTCAATGCATTATGTAGATTTTTATCAAAATAAACTCACGGTACGAAACTCATGATAAGTACCTATAGGTAGTTAAATTGAGATAAATACTAAAAATTTAAATAATATCGACATATTATAATTATACTTTGAAAAAGAGTATGATGTCTATAATAATTACGATAGCATCTAGTTTTGAGGTATTATAAACTGAGCGCTGATATTTTTATATCAATTCAGCCTGGCTTTCTGTGTCTGCAGTTATCAAAAAAAAATATAGAAAAAAAATGTTTTTGAACATGCTGTTTGTGCTGGCAATTTGCAGTAGTCATGCTTACGTAAGTTTTTTTGTCTGTTATTGATTTATGTAATATCTTTCAGCAGAGAAGACTGTATATTTGGTATAGAGCCTTTGTCTGGCAGATATGTTGTGTAGGGTCACTTATTTTAAATGTTCTTACAGTCAGCCATAGATATTGTCTGGCAAAGTGGCCAAATGTATCGGAACACATTCTTATTTTTATACTTTTGTTACAAAGGTGTGTAATATATTTTTCACCTCAGCAGCTCGAACAAGGGTACTTTGCTTCTTAAAAACAGTGAGCAAAATCGCATTTTGCTCACTGAGTGAGACAAAATGAGCAAAATGCGATTTTGCTCACTGTTTTTAAGTAGCAAAGCACCCTTGTTCGAGCTGCTGAGGTGAAAACTTAATTGTTGGTATATTTTAAGAAAACATGAGTGAATAGAGGTAAGATGATGAAGAAGGAATAAATTTTTCGGGTTCTCTAATATGTTCTCACTGCTGAGGTGAAAAGTTTTGTGAACTACACGAGATCAAAGTTATTTACATCTCGTGCGCTTTTGAGTCCCTTACTACGCTCAAGATTCTAAATTAGATTCACTCGCTACGCTCGTGAATCTAATATAGAATCTTTCGCTTGCACGGGACTCAAAATAAGCACTCGAAGAAATATTAAACTTTGATCTCTTGTTGTACAAATAACTATGCCCACTTCCGCCGTCTCTATCTATTTGGCGCTGACTGTAAAATTTAGTTTCAATTCTGGACGACATCGTACTTAGTCACAGTGGTGTCTTAAATAAGTTAAATAACTGTTAGGCACTGTCATTGTACTAAGGAACGATGCGGCCTACAAATTAAACAAATTGGTTGACTGAAATGTACTGTTTAAAAGTAATTATTGACTGAGTGATTGACTGTATTGAGATTTGAGAATCACCATTGCATATGCATATTTGAATTCACATTTTTAGGCCGCCATGACAGACGAGGAGGTAAAAATTCAATTCACGAAGTTCATAATGAAGTGTCAGAAGGACCATCCAGTCGAGATGAACGAGTTGCTGGCTCTGCAGAGTATGAAAGTTCCAACTAATAAGGAGACTAAGTGCCTTCTGGCTTGCGCTTATAGGGCTGAGGGTTCCGTAAGTTGGGTTTTACAGTTTTCAATAAGTAATAAGTCTAACATTTTATTAAGTAACTAGATAAATGATTAAGCTGAAAAATCTGCCAAACCTTCACTTTATCGAGCTTATAACATTCGGTTTTTGTACTTTTTCCTAACTTATTAGTCGACGACTACATTGGGTCCTGTAATACAGGGTTTCCTAGATCAGGACACAGGGACGTGATTTACTATGTCTAAATTTATACAATAAACTTTTTTCATTTTTTATTTTCATTCCTATTTTGACCACAGTGCCAGCTAGTCTTTCAACATTGTTCTACCGATTGCCTTCTAAAATAGACCACTTCTGCATTTTTCATTTAATTTTGCATTTTTTTTCCGTCTGATAAGTTTGGTTGACTTGTCATTTTGACTTCCACCAATGCGAACAATTATAGCACTGTGGACCACATAGGAATGTGGACAAGGATTTAGGCATGTTGACTAATCAGCAGGCCTCGGAGTTTTTTTAGCACGGTAAGACTAAGGAGAGCTATGGAGTCTTTGTTAACATTAAAATTAAATTCATACTCATACTCATCCTCATTAATTAAGTTCGTCCGAATCGTTTTATAAATACTTAGACTGCTTATATGTAATTAATTCTGTTTACATATATTTAATTAAATGTTATATTATAAAAAAGTAATAATATGTATATGTGTATGTTAATATTATTATATTACCCATATTGCAGTGTCATCGCCCCAATATTTTATTTAAGTACTTAACGTACCTACATACTATAATTACTGTTAAGATAAGGAACTATACGTTGTCACTGGCCGCTTTAGATAATGCACTTAATGCACTGTCAAAGGACTACCTCGTGAGGCTATATCTCTTAAAGATGAAGGGATGAAATCAACTGGATATTGTGAAGATTGCTGCCGTCACTATTGGTGTCTTGTAAATGATGCCCATGAATGCGACTTACGACGTTTATACTGCCCATTATGTGTGAACGAACTGTTTTGTAGACGTAAGGAAGAGTAACGCATAACTATTCTAAAATATTGTAGCTCTATATCAACCTTAATGAATAATAAACAGTTTTAATATCTATGGAATATCGTTTTAATATGTCGAATACGTATTACCAATGTTTATAATCATAGGTTGCATGTCTTAAGTACTTTTTTAAGTGATAGGCCACTTATGATTAAACCTCTTTACCTAAATATGTGTATGAGTAAATCAGATGTCACATTATGTCATGAATATATAGTTACGTATTTCGTTATTGTGATGATCGCTGATATTTATTAGGTCTAGAGCTGTACATAATTTACTTGTACTTAATTAATGAGGATGAGTATGAGTATGAACTTAATTTTAATGTTAACAAAGACTCCATAGCTCTCCTTAGTCTTACCGTGCTAAAAAAACTCCGAGGCCTGCTAATCAGAACAGTGGATCAAATTATAATGACAAGTTAAGAAAGTGACGAAATATGATTGTGGATAGATTTATAGCTAACTAGCTGTTGCCCGCGACTTCGTACGCGTGGATTTGTATATTGGTGGTTATATATTCTACATTAGCTTAGAACATTATGCAGGAAGAGATTGCGGTAGGACGGTTAATCATTTCTTAATTATTAATATTATACAACGCATGAGACTTTTCTTTCACAACCTACGAAGTTTCAAGCCCCTAACTGAATAAAATTGTCCTCGATGTAATCCCTCTAAACCCCCTTAGAAGATTTTCATGTCCTCTATTTAATAAAACCTACTACCTAACTACCTATTTACGAAGTTTCAAGTTCCTAGCTTTAAATAAAATTTGCACCCTAAGGGTTGAATTTCCAAAAACGTTGCAATTACTTTTTTTGTAATCGGCTATTATGCCTTTCTAAGAAGTTTCGAAGCATTTGTAATGGATTCAAACTTTCAACCCCTGTTTAACCCTGTTAGGGGATGAATTTTACAAAACGCTGAAATTACTTTTCCTGTATTTTAATAATATCCCGAAATACAAAGATTCTTGGCCCGCGTTCGAAAAAATGTTTGATATCCATACAAACTTTCAACCCCTTTTTCACCACTTTAGGGGATGAATATTCAAAAACGCTGAAATTAGTTTTCTTGTATTTTAATAACATATATTTTTACGAAGTTTCAAGTTCCTCGCTTAAAATAAAATTTGAACTCCATACAAACTTTCAACCCCTTTTTAACCCTGTTAGGGGATTAATTTTACAAAACGTTGAAATAACTTGTCCTGTCTTTTAATAATATCATCAAATACAAAGATTCAAGTCCCGCAATCTCAAAAATATTTGATATCCGTACAAATGTTCAACCCCATGTTTTACCACCTTGGGGGATGAATTTTTAAAAACGGTGAAATTTGTTTTCTTGTATCTTAATTTAATACCTTTTTGCAAAGTTTCAAGTTCCTAGCTTAAAATAAAATTTGCACCCTATGACGAACTTCCATCCCCTTTTTAACCCCCTTTGGGGTTGAATTTCTAAAAACGTTACTTTTTTTTGTAATCGGCTATTATGCATTTCTAAGAAGTTTCAAAGGATTTGTAATGGATTCAAACTTTCAACCCCTGTTTAACCCTGTTAGGGGATGAATTTTACAAAACGCTGAAATTACTTTTCCTGTATTTTAATAATATCCCCAAATACAAAGATTCAAGTCCCGCACTCTCTAAAATATTTGATCTCCGTACAAATTTTCAACCCCTTTTTTACCACCTTGGGGGACGAATTTTTAAAAACGCTGAAATTAGTTTTCTTGTTTTTTAATTTAATACCTTTTTACGAAGTTTCAAGGTCCTAGCTTAAAATAAAATTTGCACCCCAGGACAAAGTTTCATCCCCTTTTTTAACCCCTTAGGGGTTGAATTACCTAAATCATCGCAATTACCTACTTTTTTTGTCATCGGCTATTATGCCTTTCTAAGAAGTTTAAAAGCATTTGTAATGGATTCAAACTTTCAACCCCTTTTTAACCCTGTTAGGGGATGAATTTTCAAAAACGCTGAAATTACTTTTCCCGTCTTATAATAATATCCCCATATACAAAGTTTCAAGTCCAATACTCACAAAAATATTTGATCTCCATACAAACTTTCAACCCCTTTTTCACCACCTTGGGGGATGAATTTTCGAAAACGCAGAAATTAATTTTCTTGTTTTTTAATATAGTACATTTTTACAAAGTTTCAAATTCCTAGCTTAAAATAAAACTTGCACCCCATACAACCTTTCATTCCCTTTTTAAACCCCTTAGGGGTTGAATTTTTCAAAATCGCTTCTTATCTCTTGTACACTTTATAAATTCAACCTAGTGTGCAAATTTCAACTTTCTAGCTTTTGTAGTTTCGGCTCTGCGTTGATGAATCAGTCAGTCAGTCAGTCAGTCAGGACACTTGCATTTATATATATAGATAGACTAGCTGTTGCCCGCGACTTCGTACGCGTGGATTTGTATATTGGTGGTTATATATTCTACATTAGCTTAGAACATTATGCAGCAAAAGATCGCAGTAAGACGGTTAATCATTTGTTAATTATTAATATTACAACGCATGATACTTGTCTTTCACAACCTACGAAGCTTCAAGCCCCTAACTGAATAAAATTGTTCTCGATATAATCCCTCTCAACCAGAAGATTTTCATGTCCTCTATTTAATAAAACCTACTACTTAACTACCTATTTACGAAGTTTGAAGTTCCTAGCTTTAAATAAAATTTGAACCCTATACAAACTTTCAACCCCTTTTTAACCATTTTAGGGGATGAATTTTTACAAACGCTGAAATTACTTTTCTTGTATTTTAATAATATATATGCCTATATACAAAGTTTACAACGATTAAAGTCCCGCACTCAAATGAATGTTTGACCTCTATACAAATCTTCAACCCCTTTTTCACCACCATGGGGATGAATTATCAAAAACTCTGAAATTAGTTTTCTTCTCTTTTGATGAAATACCTTTTTACGAAGTTTCAAGTTTGTTTGCAACTTTACAAACTTTCAACCCCCTTTCGACACTTTAAGAGATGAATTTTAAAAACGCTGAATTTACTTTTCTCGTATTTTAATAAAATGCCATTTTACAAAGACTAACAAAAATGTTTGATCTCCATACAAACTTTTTACCCTTTTTCACCACTTTGAGAGATGAATTTTCAAAAACGCTGAAATAAGTTTTCTTCTCTTTTAATAAAATACCCTTTTAAGAAGTCTCGAGTTCCTAGCTTAAAATAAAATTTGAACCCCATAAAAACTTTCAACCCCTTTTTAAACCTTTTAAGGGATGTACTTTTAAAAACGCTGAAATTACTTTTCTTGTATTCTAATAAATGCCTCTGTACAAAAATTCAAGCCCCGCACTCACAAAAATATCTGATCTCCATACAAACTTTTACCCCTTTTTCACCACCTTGAGATATGAATTTTCAAAAACGCTGAAATAAATTTTTTGCAGTTTTAATTTAATACCTTTTTACGAAGTTTCAAGTTCCTAGCTTAAAATAAAATTCGAAACCCGTACAAACTTTCAACCCCTTTTTAACCCTGTTAGGGGATGAATTTTACAAAACGCTAAAATTACTTTTCCTGTCTTCTAATAATATCCCCAAATCCAAAGATTCAAGTCCCGCGCTCGAAAAAATGTTTAATATCAATACAAACTTTCAACCCCTTTTTCACCACCTTACAGGATGAATTTTCAAAAACGCTGAAATTAGTTTTCTTGTATTTTAATTTAATAACTTTTAACAAAGTTTCAAGTTCCTAGCTTAAAATAAAATTTGAACGCTATACGAAATTCAACCCCTTTTTAACCCTATTAGGGGATGAATTTTACAAAACGCTGAAATTACTTTTCCTGTCTTCTAATAATATCCCCAAATCCAAAGATTCAAGTCCCGCGCTCGAAAAAATGTTTGATATCCATACAAACTTTCAACCCCTTTTTCACCACCTTACAGGATGAATTTTCAAAAACGCTGAAATTAGTTTTCTTGTATTTTAATTTAATACCTTTTTACGAAGTTGTAAGTTCCTAGCTTAAAATAAAATTTGAAACCCGTACAAATTTTCAACCCCTTTTTAACCCTGTTAGGGGATGAATTTTACAAAACGCTGTAATTACTTTTCCTGTATTCTAATAATATCCCCAAATACAAAGACTCAAGTCCCGCGCTTGAAAAAATATTTGATATCCATACAAACTTTCAACCCCTTTTTCACCACCTTAGGGGATGAATTTTCAAAAACGCTGAAATTAGTTTTCTTGTATTTTAATTTAATAACTTTTTACAAAGTTACAAGTTCCTAGCTTAAAATAAAATTTGAACCCTATACGAACTTTCAACCCCTTTTTAACCCTATTAGGGGATGAATTTTACAAAACGCTGAAATTACTTTTCTTGTCTTCTAATAATATCCCCAAATGCAAAGATTCAAGTCCCGCGCTCGAAAAAATATTTGATATCCATACAAACTTTCAACCCCTTTTTCACCACCTTAGGGGATGAATTTTCAAAAACGCTGAAATTAATTTTCTTGTATATTAAAAATATATCTTTTTACGAAGTTTCAAGTTCTTAGCTTAAAATAAAATTTGAACCCTATACGAATTTTCAACCCTTTTTTAACCCTGTTAGGGGATGAATTTTACAAAACGCTGAAATTACTTTTCCTGTCTTCTATTAATATCCCCAAATACAAAGACTCAAGTCCCGCGCTCGAAAAAATATTTGATATCCATACAAATTTTCAACCCCTTTTTCACCACCTTAGGGGATGAATTTTCAAAAACGCTGAAATTAGTTTTCTTGTATTTTAATTTAATAACTTTTTACAAAGTTTCAAGTTCCTAGCTTGAAATAAAATTTGAACCCTATACGAACTTTCAACCCCTTTTTAACCCTATTAGGGGATGAATTTTACAAAACGCTGAAATTACTTTTCTTGTCTTCTAATAATATCCCCAAATGCAAAGATTCAAGTCCCGCACTCGAAAAAATATTTGATATCCATACAAACTTTCAACCCCTTTTTCACCACCTTAGGGGATGAATTTTTAAAAACGCTGAAATTAATTTTCTTGTATTTTAATTTAACACCTTTTTGCAAAGTTTCAAGTTCCTAGATCAAAATAAAATTTGCACCCCAAGACGAACTTTCATCCCCTTTTTAACCCCCTTAGGGGTTGAGTTCCAAAAACGTTGCAATTACTTTTTTTTGTAATCGGCTATTATGCCTTTCTAAGAAGTATCAAAGCATTTGTAATGGATTCAAACTTTCAACCCCTTTTTAACCCTGTTAGGGGATGAATTTTCAAAAACACTGAAATTACTTTTCCTGTCTTATAATAATATCCCCATATACAAAGTTTCAAGTCCCACACTCACAAAAATATTTGATCTCCATACAAACTTTCAACCCCTTTTTCACCACCTTGGGGGATGAATTTTTAAAAACGATGAAATTAGTTTTCTTGTATTTTAATTTAATACCTTTTTGCAAAGTTTCAAGTTCCTAGATCAAAATAAAATTTGCACCCCAAGACGAACTTTCATCCCCCTTTTAACCCCCTTAGGGGTTGAATTTCCAAAAACGTTGCAATTACTTTTTTTTTGTAATCGGCTATTATGCCTTTCTAAGAAGTTTCAAAGCATTTGTAATGGATTCAAACTTTCAACCCCTTTTTAGCCCTGTTAAGGGATGAATTTTCAAAAACCCTGAAATTACTTTTCCTGTCTTATAATAATATCCCCATATGCAAAGTTTCAAGTCCCACACTCACAAAAATATTTGATCACCATACAAACTTTTAACCCCTTTTTCACCACCTTGGGGGATGAATTTTCAAAAACGCTGAAATTAGTTTTCTTGTTTTTTAATATAATACATTTTTACAAAGTTTCAAATTCTTAGCTTAAAATAAAACTTGTTCCCCATACAACCTTTCATCCCCTTTTTAACCCCCTTAGGGGTTGAATTTTTCAAAATCGCTTCTTATCTCTTGTACACTTTATAAATGCAACCTAGTGTGCAAATTTCAACTTTCTATCTTTTGTAGTTTCGGCTCTGCGTTGATGAATCAGTCAGTCAGTCAGTCAGTCAGTCAGGACACTTGCATTTATATATATAGATGAAGTGGCAAAAGGACCATCCAGTACCTATTAAACATGAGTGAGTTGCTGGCTCTGCAGAGTAGAAAAATTCCCATTAGTAAGGAGACTCACGGCCCGCGGCCACGATTCAGTTTTTCAACCAATGACGTCACTTTTGACACTGACAGATCGGTATCGTATCGGCGTGACATCTTATAAGCATTGTGCGAATTGAGCCGTAAGTGCCTTTCTGGGTTGCGCTTATAGACCTGACTCCTGAGGGTTCTGTAAGTTGAGTTTCACAGATTTGAACACAGATTAGGTAATATACTTAGTCCTAAGTAGATGTAGGGCAAACACATTTTATTTATTTCAAGATACCTCAATGCACCTTAAGTAGTTTGGTCATAGAGAAAAAAATACATAGATTGCTCACTCCATACATCAGTTTTAGTACCAAAAAGACTATTAGCATCTAGCATCGAGTAGCGGAACTATCAGTACTGCTACTTGACAATAGATGTAGCAGTACTGATAGTTCCGCTACTCGATGCTAGATGTAGACACTGAAATTAATAGTCTAACTGATGTATGGAGTGAGCACTCTTGTCTTACTATATTTCTCTATGGTTTGGTTTTATTGAGGTGTGCAATCAAGAGTATTTGTATTGTTGAGGTATGTATCGACACCGACAGAAATTCTGACATTAAGATGATCTATATTACGCCTTCATGTCGTTTTCTTTTCCAGATGACTGATAAAGGAACGTACGATTTGGAACATGGCTACAAAGTTGCTGAGGTGACGCAGAAAGGCGACGACAAAAGAATTGCTAATGCGAAAAAATTGGCCGATGCGTGTTCTAAGGGTAATTTGATTAAACATTTTTATCCAGAGTTTTCAGGAGCTAAGGTTGTATTTTTACAAGTTTTTTTTAAATGCTCTTATTTAACTTGCAATGTATATATGTTTGTAAGGGTCAAATCTTGCCAGTAAAATTTGACCCACCCACTTCCCAACTTCCAATGAAGCTGAAAATTTGCATACGTATATATAAGTCGGGTGACAATGCAATATTATGGTACCATCGAGCTGATCTGATGATTGAGACACGAGGTAGCCATAGGAACTCTGTGATGAAACAACGCAACCTAATTGTGTTAGGGATTTTTAGAATTGTCCCGATGAGTGTGGAAAGTAAAGTACAGTCAGAGAAGTACCTAATGATTTTTTTGCCAAAATAGCATAGTGTTTAATTAAGCACAAAAATTGCTAATATCGATTTTGATATATAGGTATGAAGATTTCTTCTGCTGAACAAAGTGGTTTTCACAAGGCTTTAGGGGCTTTCACGGGGTTCAAACTGATTTTGTTATTTTTAAGGGGCGAATGTAGTTACAGGTCATACTTCAGTATTAAATGAAAGATTACTAGGAGTAGGTACAGAGGTACCTAGTACCTACTAGGTATGGGGTATGGGGTATGGGGCTAATAATATTTAGGTACTTATACATAATTATAATGTTTCATACATTTCGACGTTAGATGTTTTTTAGATGTAAGTAGGTATCCGGTATTTATAGTAAAAAATTGTAACCCTTGAAACAATATTTCGTTTCTAGTTAACGAGGAGTCAGTGAGCGACGGTGAAAAGGGGTGTGAAAGGGCTGCTTTGTTGTTCAAATGTATCGCTGAAAATGCCCCAAAGGTACGCAAACAAAAAAAATCTAACAACTATATTAAAAAAAATATATATTGGGAACTTTTTACAGGCCAGATCTCTCTAATGGCATTAATGGCAATTCAGATCAAATTTATATACTTACATGATATTTACTGATAAAAAAATCTATCTTTTTGATTACCTATTGATGTTGTTTCTTTTACAGTTGGGCTTCAAAGTTTAAATATTTAAACGCGAGAGGAACCGAATGCAGTTTTGTACTCCTACTACTATTCAAAGAGGTGTTAATAATGTCTGTAACTAAAATAAAAACAATCATGACTGCGTATTGAATTTAATTAATTTTGACGACTTACATCCTAATCCTAAGCATAGAGAAAAAAATACATAGAGTGCTCACTCCATACATCAGTTTTAGTACCAAAAAGACTATTAGCACCTAGCATCGAGTAGCGGAACTATCAGTACTGCTACTTGACAATAGATGTAACACCGACAGGAAAGTCTTATCTCAACAGCATAAGACTTTCCGGTCGGTGCTACATCTATTGTCAAGTAGCAGTACTGATAGTTACGCTACTCGATGCTAGATGGCGACACTGAAATTAATAGTCTGAACTGATGTATGGAGTGAGCACTCTTGTCTTATTATATTTCTCTATGTCCTAAGTTGTTATTCAACTGTAAAAACTAGAACTTCACAGAAATACCAAATGTTTAAATTTATATTATTGTTTATAGCGCCATCTAGACTGGCATTGTGACATTAGGTTGTGGTTGAGGCAGTGAGCACAGTATATACCCGTTGTTGAGCTTGTCACGCAGCGTTTGATTTGTATTTATACCCATAGATGACACCATGGTGCTTGAATTGTAAACCGTCCCATGTTCTAGACGGAACACTGTATCTCTGTTACACAATGAAAATCGTATAATACTATGACACGTAAAATTCCTCCCGGCTCAAAATTGGCATTGTCGGTCGACGTACGTAAAACAGCTAATAGGCAGGTATAACACACTGCCTATTGAATGTTTATCCCGAAAACTAGGTAACTATAAGTATTTAACCATAAACAGTAACTAAGACTAAGCGGTAAGGTAATTATTATTTAGTTTAACCCAGTATCTTCTTAGTAGTTTGTGGTTTAACCCCACAACCTTTTACCAATTTAATTTGGTCAATAATTACGCACACATACTCACGCACACCTACATATCCTGATAGAGCTTCCGGACAAGTTTTTTCAACACCGGCGCGAGCGCAGCGCACACATGCAATTGCAAACAACCAACCAATCAGGTGCTAACTTCATTCAAAACTACACGCGACATGCAACTGTCTTGAACCCAACTTCACTCCTTTCGTAAGCTAAACACCGTATGATCGGTACGCGCAGATGACGTTCGCTATAACAATTGACAGTTTACAGTTTGTTTAGATCGTTTTATCGAGAACTGTTGACAAAACTGTGTGTGGCTACTAATCTGTTCGTGTTTTTATTTGCATATGTTTGTGTTATAGTGTGTGCATTGTGAACTTTTTAGTTTAGGTTTTGTGTCGTGTGTTTTTGGAAAGTGTTTTCGGTCTTTGAGGGAGTTAACTGAACAGTAAGTAATTGTAAAGACATAGTTTTCATAAGAATTTATTATTTTACAACAATTAGTTACTTCACTTAAGTATTATTTCCAGATTATCACAGGAAATTCATTATCAGTCACTAATTAGAGCTAATTAGGAATAACATGAGTAACATCGAATCGAAAGTACCTACTTGCATTCAGAATAAAATAAAGATTACAAAAAATGCAGTAACTTACAACTCACATATCCATCAATGTTCTTTATTAAGCTTAAGAGGTATCGGTACAAATCGATTAATTTTTTCCGATTTCGAAACATGACCAGGGACTTTCTTAGCAAGCGATCCTTTCTTGCGCTTTCTATCGACGCTGTACGGATCTAGTGGCCAGTTTTCGTCAGATCCCGATTCTCCTGATATCTCGACGGTGTCACGTCTCCGTCGTTTCCCGGAGACGACCCCAAGTTGAAGCAATACTGGGTTGGTGACCAGGGCGGCTGCAGCGCCGAGTAGGGCGATGCCTGCTATGGGCCATAGCAACGCTTTTGTGGCCAGCTGTGAAACAAGTGAATTTATCGGCAGATGTTCGAGGGATCAGCTGTCGATGTTGTTGGTAAAAAAACTAAGTTGATCCTTAGGTCAAGGTGACCCATTTTTAGGGTTCCGTACCTAAAAAGGAAAAAACGGAACCCTTATATGATCACTCGTGCGTCTGTCTGTCTGTCACAGTCACAGCCTATTTTCTCCGAAACTACTGGACCAATTAAGTTGAAATTTGGTACACATATGTAAGTTTTGTGACCCAAATACGGAAATGTAACGTAAACAAAAGAATTTTAAATATGGAGGCCACTTTTGGGGGATAAAAAATAAAGTATTTCAAACTATGTATATCGTGATATCAAATGAAAGAGCTCATTGTGAGAATCTCAGATATTTTTTTTTTCATAATTTTAATATAAATAGTTTAGAAGTTATTTAAGAAAATAGGCAAAAATGTCAATCCCGATATCTCCGAAACTACTGGGTCTAAAATTATGAAAACCTATTAGAAATGTGCAGTCAAGCGTGAGTCGGACTTAATTACTTAGTTTTTGATCCGACCCCTACGGGTTTTTAATAGACATTTAAATCATGTTTCACATAAAAAATACATTGTAAAAAATTGTGTAATGTACAGACCCCTTGGAACGCGAGTCCGACACTTGGCCGGGTTTTTAAGGTTCGAATTTATCTTGTGTGTAGGTATCTAATAATCAAAGTGCACACGTTCTTAATTGTGTTCGGGATATGTTGAATGCTTCGCCCGCTACAACAAAAGTAAAAAGTTTACAAGACACCCGTTCTGAATAAAGTATGTTTTTGTATAATTGACACACCAGCACCACATCTTTAAATAAACCATCAACCTTAACTTTGAACGTAAAACTAGACGGGTTGCACCAGGTGGTAAAAAGAGGATAGGTAATAAACCAGTTAAGTAGCACCAATAAAAATAATCTACGTACCGACGTACCTACTAAGTAGATAGATATATATAGTGTGTCAAAGGACTGTCCCATTTCAAACATAGACAGAGAGAATCATGCTATCTTTATCTAACACTAGTACTAGCAGCCAAAAGAAAAGGATGAGTATAGTTTTTTTGGTTCCTATTTACTGACAAATTGGTTTGACCATCTATAGATAAACACTTTATTCATCAGTCAGTTTAAGAGACCCGAGAAGTTAAAGACAGTAGAACTGGCTGCACATTGTTGTGTTTCAATGGGATAATGTCGTCGTAAATATTCGGAACATTGCATAAATACCGCCTAAACAGGATACTGTGTGGGATAAAGCAGCTGCATAGGAAGTTAGTGGGTAGCACTAACCGTACATTTGAATATAGAAAGGAAATTTTGGATTCGATGATTAGATTAAAATGGGGTTGGTAACTAACTGTCAAAGGTTCGCATAAATGGCGCTCATAGCTTGCTGCTTGCCCCTTTCTCTAGTTTAGTTCTATGAGATTTGCCTTAAAGGGCTGGTATGCCTGGTATCCAAATCCATTAAAGGAACAAGAATTTGACAAAATTCTAGGAATTCATAGGGCTATACTGGCGCCATCTGCTAAATATTTCGACCGGCCAACCTCATTCCCATTCATGACCTTTTTTAACTTATTTGTATATCCAATGAAATGAAATGTTATTATGACTCTTTTTAAATCCTGACTAATGTTATACTGTATCAGGCACGTCTTCATTTTCGTTCTGTTACCCTAGACTAGAGGTTCAGGGCTTTAGACGCGTAAGCTGAAGATGGTTCGAAGTTCAAATGTGGGCTTTCAGTTTATAACAACAAAAGTCGTTCTATAGATCGTAATTTTCCTAAGCCAAGTCTCCATAACACTCACACGGCGTCACATAAGCAACAAACCTATTGAGATAGCACGGATGTGTTGTCACAGAATCATGTAACAATGAGATCCTGAGCAATGAAGAGCGGAACGGTCACGCTATCTCGCGATACAATAATGACTAATGATTACAAAACAAAGAAGACAATATTCATAATAATCCAAGAGGCAGTAACAGCCAGGCTAGGCGGGCAACTTTTATTCAAACGGGATGAATCCTGGTTTTCCTGGCTGGTTTTTAGGGTTCCGTAGCCAAATGGCAAAAAACGGAACCCTTATGGATTCGTCATGTCTGTCTGTCTGTCTGTCCGTCTGTCCGTCCGTATGTCACAGCCACTTTTTTCCGAAACTATAAGAACTATACTGTTGAAACTTGGTAAGTAGATGTATTCTGTGAACCGCATTAAGATTTTCACACAAAAATAGAAAAAGAAATTTGGGGGTTCCCCATACTTAGAACTGAAACTCAAAAAAAAATTTTTCATCAAACCCATACGGGTATCTATGGATAGGTCTTCAAGAATGATATTGAGGTTTCTAATATCATTTTTTTCTAAACTGAATAGTTTGCGCGAGAGAAACTTCCAAAGTGGTAAAATGTAGGGGGGGGGGGACCCCCTGTAACTTCTAAAATAAGAGAATGATAAAACTAAAAAAAATATATTATGTACATTACCATGCAAATTCCACCGAAAATTGGTTTGAACGAGATCTAGTAAGTAGTTTTTAAAGTACGTCATAAATCCCAGAGGAAACAAATCTGACACAATTTTATTTGTAGACGGGTTTTGTATTTTTGCTCGAATACGACTTTCTAATTTTCTTGATTGGATAAACTTTTCACCGAAGCAAAAAGTTACGAAAAAAGGTGGATCTATGTGTCAAAAACAGTCAAATATAAGTCCCCAACTCACACAATGCCAGCAATTATATTCGCAATGGGGAATATAATTTATAAATAATAGTACATTACATACCTAGGGACCTCCCTAAAAAACTAATTCACCTGAATTCGTGAATGCTCCAGATCACAGCTGTTTGTGGCCCGAACCGAAGGTGAGGACCATAAATATGCGATCTGGGGGTTTACGAATAACTGCCCGTGGTTTGTCTAAAGTTTTACGTCTTGCCTTGGCCAGGAAGTGAGATTTTCTCCTCGCGTAGCGGGGAGACGTAAATATATAAATTGTCCCTTACATGATGATGGTCGTGGTGTTTATGATGTCCGTGTCCCAGATGGTGTCCGAAATGTCCATGCCCACCGTGCCCATGTCCGTGTTCATGGCCATGTCCGTGTTCATGTCCATGTCCGTGCCCGTGTCCGTGTCCATGTCCGTGTCCATCGTGATCGTAATCGTGGTCGTCGTGGATATAGGCGTAGCCGTGGCCGTAGGGAGAACCGTCTTCGTAGTAGCCATCGTGTATTCCGTAACCTGGAATCATAACAGCATAAGTATTTATGATTTACTATTAAAAGGATCGGTTGCACAAATAATCGACGTGAATAGTCAGCATAGTTGGACTTGTAAAGTCTCCGAATGACACTTGAAAGCTCTTCGATCATCTTTTTTTTTAGATGTTTTTTAGCGGTACATCTTCGGTGCCGTCGTCACTTGCTACCAGGTTCTCATCTGAGGTCAATAATTGTCTAATTTGTATTAAAAATAAAACATAGTTTGTATCTAAAGATCATGTTGACTTCAGCCCCACTCACGCCTCCCAATCTGGGATACCTTTGAAAGGCATACAATTAAAACATACCTACAATCGCCATCAGATATATAGTAGCGACTAGCGACCAACGTAATCACAAATATCTGAACAAAACCTCAGTTCAGATATTTTTGAACACCTTGACCGTTGCGATATATCTGATGGCTATTCTATACCTACAAATAAGAAGTTGGGACTTGAGACATGTCCGGATGTCTTGCCCCTGTATTATTTCGGGTTGCAAGGGATCTTGCGCTTTTTAGGCATTGACGTATATCTCAGGACGGGCCTTACGGGCACTAAAAATGGTACTGGTTCAGCGGTGTCACTCACGAATTCGATCCAATCGTGCAGTCTAACGCAACAAGTTGCGACCAATCGCGCGCGTGATGTGAACTCATCAACCAATCGCGTTGTAGCGGTGTCACACCGCTGTACTGGCCCCATTCTTATTGCCCGTAAGGCCAGTCCTGAGATATACGTTAATGTTTTTAGGCGTTTTATTCAGAACCTGTTCTCGTTCCTGTCGAGAACAGCTTCTGAACCGGTCGCTAAAGGATTTACATCGCAATATTTTTATTGGCAAAATGTACCAACATTGGTAATTGTAATTACGTTATTATAAGTGTAACTATTTAGGTTCGTAGGTACTTATTCATTTAATCACGCGTGAGAGACCATCTGCAATTATTATTCAAGAGATAAATTTGTAAATTGGAATGCCTTATCCTCCTACGTCCCCATGTCCTTTTAAAAGGACTAATTCAAAACCGAATTTTGAACTATAATGGAATTAAAAAAGATTTCAAATTCAAAACTGCTAAAATGACTCGGGGACTTAGGAGGTTGCTCCCGATTGTCTTCGTAATTGATAATCTGGATTTTCCCAAGGAACAAACATTCGTGTTGCATCTTTTTCCTTAATGTGGTAAATGAAAGTGACACACCCACACATACTACACAGACGTAAACCACGTTGATTCCTTCGACGTTTCTTTCAAGATCGTGAGTAGCTCGTGTGACATAGGTACAGGTTACATTCCAATTACGACTGCAGCAGTGATCCTTGTGTAGCGTCGCAGCAGCGGGTGATGTGGCTTCCAATTTCCTTGATAAATTGAGTTATTGACGTTGCCGCATTGTTGCCGCGAATGGAACGTTCGATTCAACTCCGTCCCTCATTTTATCATTTTAGTAGATTGACATTTCCCATTTCTCGCTGCTGTTGCAGCTATCGCAACCGGACTTAACATGGTGATGAAGAACTTGAAATAATTAGCAGCCATACCTTCATGCCCTCCGTGGTCGTGATGCAGCAACCCTCGGCTATAACTTGAACTGGAGAGAGCGTTGTCCGGAATCTCCTAAAACATAAATGTAATAAAACTTAACAACTCTAAAGCAGATCTAAAAATGACGAAAAACCAACACAATTATGGCCATACGCGAGCTGATGATTAGTAGATACATGTACATATATCATTCTTTCCACACGCTTTATCACAAAATCTTTCGAAAAGGCGCTAGACGTATTCCTCAAAAGACATTCGATGAAATTGAGGTAAACATTTTTTTTTTATAATTAAATCCAATTAGAAGGCTGGGCGGCACGGTTGGCTGGCTCGATACGATCGTCTGGGCACTGCCCCTTCACACGGCCCTTCTCGATTGACGGAATAGTCCCAAGGGCCGAGCAGGGCCGAGGTGTCTTGGAGACGCCTTTGGCATTGTTGTTCTTAATATTATGGGAATCGCCTACGCGCGCAACTGTTTCGCGTAGAAATTTCTTTTAATTTTCCGTTTTTACCCTTAAATAGTTGGATGAAAAGACGTCCTTTATATTGAGCTTAATGCTGGAATAGCTTGATTTACGAAATAATCGGCGTTCCCCACAAAATAAAATGTGACAATAGTAGTTTATGCAACAGTGATATAATAAGGGTTCTTAAAATTCAAGGGTCGAAGTTACAAAACGAGACGTAGTCGAGTTTTGTAAAAAAAGACCCGAGAATTTTAAGAACCAATTATGAGCTGTTGCATACATTACTTTTTCTATGACAGCGTTATTATTAAAAAAAAAGAGTTATTATTAAAAAAAAAGAGTTATTATTAAAAAAAAAGAGTTATTATTAAAAAAAAAGAGTTATTATTTAAAAAAAAATGAGTTATTATTTAAAAAAAAAAGAGTTATTATTGTAAATGAAAACATACCTCTTTCAATCAAGATGATCGGAACTTGTATCTTTAAAAAAAATAAAGCAGTTGTATTATACTCATAAGATGACTGCTAGCAGTCATCTTATGAGCCTATAGACAAAGCATTCAAATGACATTGCTTTAGATATCACTGTCAGTCATTTAATTGACACATTTAAGTGCTGGAGTAGAAAAATATCATTATTATTCATTACCTAATCCATTTACTTGTATGTACATGCATTTGTTTGAATGAGTACGAGTACAGTCACCTGCAATAATATGTTACACAACGAAGGTCGCAAAAATATCTGACACGAACTTATTTATAGAGCCATAAGAGCGCGTCACATATTTTTGCGGCCTTCGAAGAGTAATATATGATTGCAGGTGACTGTACAATATTGAGCACCTTAGTTTAGTCTCAGCCATTAGTTATGCACTCGTTCGTGCACGCTCACGATTTATGAATTCAAAAAATATTCTATTAATTTGTAGTTTAAAAACATACAAAATATCCCTTTTACAACATCTCCAAATTATTATACCAAACTTCTGTAATTAGCTGCATGCTTACATTCTATATTATTTATACATATTGCAGATACAAAATGTATAGAAATACGACGTCATAGTTTCCATAGGCATTAGGCTCCATGGAGTCACCAATAAAGGAAATAAACAAAAAATCAAGACCTTCCCTTTTTAGGGTTCCGTACCAAAAAGGTACAAAAGGAACCCTTATTATTATCATAATTGAAAATGATAATCTTTTTTTTTATTGTTTCTCAAATATCCGTTATCCTACCAGGAACCAATGAATCAGCAAGAGGTCATCTCATTGCCTTGATTCATCTATACCGAGAATCTGATATTGCTAACCGTTCGAGGCCGCCGTCACGGGAAAGTGTTCCCCGCTATGCCGCGGTGTGATCCCACTTAGTGCGGCAAATTGCTGTGAATGCTGAGAATTTACACATTACCTTACAATACCACCTAATTTATAAAACGTTTTTAGTTTACTGTGAGCCTGAGCAGCTAGCATAATTTGACTCGAAGATCTGTGAAGGATTCTCCCGATAACAAATTATGATTCTATTAAATAATTGTGTGGTCGCGTACCTACCTATAGATTAGATTAGATTTATTTATTTCACAATATATGATTACATTACAAATTACATTAATGCCAATTTATAAGAATCTATATTGTGATCGTCAGAAATACATTTAAATAATAGCAAGACGCTTAATCCAAATAAATTCATAATATTAAAAAAAATCACCTGAGAAGGATCGTCAAATAATAACAATAATTAAACGAAAACAATGTCAAAAATAGGAACGCGATTATAAATTATACAGTTATGTCAAAAAATTCACTTATTGAATATAATGGGTTGTCCAGTAAAAAGTTTCTCAATCGACGCTTGAATGTTGTATCGGATGTTTCCGTCCTTATTCCTGCAGGTAATCGCTATATGAAATCTTTTAAAAACGTCGACGTCTATCTGTTCATTTCCTACAGGATCCGAGCTTTCTATATAAAATAAGAAAAAAATATAAACCTTATTCACAATTTAAGCATCACATTAAATATATTTTAGTTAGATTATAACGGAAACTAAAGGGTGAACTAAAGGATTTTAAAACAATAATCACTTCATAGCAGACGTCGTCTGTGGTTACACCTGAGATGAGGATCTCAGGCACCTACTACGTTTAGGAGGATTCGGAGACCAATCTTGTACTGGTCAGTAAGACGCGATGCGTATACAAATATAATATAACTAGCTGTTGCCCGCGACTTCGTACGCGTGGATTTGTATATTCATATTCATAATTATATTCATATTCATATTTTATTGATAACGTTAATTACATGTTAGGAGTAAGTACATAAAATAAAATTACATTTCACCAAATGTAAACTTACTTAACAACAAATAAAAGCAGAACAGTACGGTTACCATCAGTTTGTCACTGACATAAACGCCGTCGGGAACGTAATTTACTTTCTATACATCTCTCTCGCACTCGCATATTCGTGTAAACGGGATGTATAGAAAGTAAATTACGTTCTCGACGGCGTTTATGTCAGTGACAAACTGATGGTAACCGTACAGAAATACATATGTCGTGTCGATCATAATTATAAACTTAAAACTAAAATAATTCCATGTTTCGTTAAATAATTTTAAATAGTTACATTAAGGCTTTCTAATAATCCATATTAAAATATCTAAATTAAAAATAACATTTTACAGTGAAAGTAATGTCCCATCATGGTCCCATCGAAACAGTGATTTAGATTTTCACATTGTGTGTATGGATCAATGACACCCTGTCGAAGAATTCGTCGATCGTGTAGCAGGCCATCTTTTTTTAATCTTTCTAGTAAATGTGACATCACTAAGGGCATCTCTGATTTCAGCAAGTAACGTGTTGAACAGTCTGACGCCTAAAACACCAAGGGATTTCTTAGCTTTAGCGGTAGTATGGGCCGGTACCAGAATGAGACTTCCACCGCGCGTGCTTCTACCCGACTGCTGCTCACGTGTTTTATAAGAGCTTAGATTGCTTCTTACGTACTTACACGTACTTATTGTTACGTACTTATTGGTGGGTGGTTATAAATTCTACATTAGCTTAGAACATTATGCAGCAAAAGATAGCAGTAGGGACGGTTATCATTTGTTAATTATTATACAACGCATGAGATTTGTCTTTCACAACCTGGCTACGAAGTCCCTAACTGAATAAAATTGTTCTCGATATAATCTCTCTCTCAACCCCCAGAAGATTTTCAAGTCCACTATTTAATAAAACCTACTACCTAACTACCTATTTACGAAGTTTGAAGTTCCTAGCTTTAAATAAAATTTGAACCCTCTACCAACTCTCAACCCCTGTTTAAACTTTTAGGGGATGAATTTTTAAAAACGCTGAAATTACTTTTCTTGTATTGTAATAATATGCCTGGGGATGCGGAAAAACTTACATGCACTGGTTCTGCGTTTTCCTCCTTATAGAGTCTCCAGTCTCCACTGATTCGGCGGCACTTTATTTTGTTGTATGTATACTTAATTATAGGGATCCCTTTGGTTTCATTTTCTTCAACACACAATATATCGAATCGAGTTTTATTTTACATGTATTGATGTGACATGTGACATTTTTTTCTCTTTTTATTATCGCCTTGCCGTCTATATTGAAAACCCGACAAGGAGGTCAGAATTCATAGGTTAAGTATTTAATACGTGGCGCAAACATTCCCCCGGCCTTGAAAGGAATAGCTTTCAAAAAGTTATTTAAAATAAATCATTTACTACATAATAGCATCCTTATTGCTCAGAGAAAACTAAATTGACATAAACATATGAAGCCTCCATAACTTGAGAGAGATAACTAAATACTAATAGAAATATGAAATTATATTATTGAGAAGGCAAAGGACATAATTTGACCAAAGGTCTTTTAAGTGTGCCTGATTTTGTTTTAACCAAAGCAACTCTGGCAATACCGTCCTTGCCTGGAAAGAGTTGAGTTATAAGACCTAACGGCCAATGTAGAGGCATAACATTATCTTGAAGGATGACTACAACAGTTCCTTCCTTAATAGGCTGAGAAGGAGTATTCCATTTTTGTCTGGTTTGCAACGTGTGCAAATACTCATCGCGCCACCTCTTCCAAAATGATTGCGTTAAGCGATCTAATAATTGATATCTTTGCAAAAGATGATCAGATGTTACCTCCGCAACAGACGCAGCTGGAAGATATTTCAATGGAGTAACATTAAGAAAATGAGCTGGCGTCAATGCGGAAGGTTCAGCTGGATCAGAGCTTAACACGGATAGCGGTCTAGAATTTAATAAAGCCTCAATTTCACATAGAATTGTCATTAATTCCTGAAATGACAAGATTTGTTTACCTATCGTACGAAACAAATGTGATTTGACGCATTTAACGTTACTTTCCCAACATCCTCCAAAATGTGGAGCACTGGGGGGAATAAATCGCCAAATTATTTTATTGGCTGATAGTTCAGTTTCCCAAGCGTCTCGATACTCATTCGCAAGGAAATTATGAAGTTCTTGCAAATATGTATTGGCTCCCTGGAAGTTGGTTCCGTTATCGCTGTACATATATTTTACAGGACCACGTCTGGATAAAAACCGCTTAAATGCTGACATAAAGCTTGCTGTACTTAAGTCAGTTGCAAGTTCTAAATGAATTGCTCGCGTTGTGAGACATGTGAATAAGCACAAATAAACCTTTTGACTCTTCACGCCTCTTCGTCGAACAGGTGTACAATACAACGGACCAGCGTAATCACAGCCAGTATGTATAAAGGCTTTCTCAACTTGATTTACCCTGCACGCTGGTAAATCTGCCATCATTGGGGAGTTAGCCTTTGGCTTGGTCCGGAAGCAGTAATTGCATAAATGAATGCGATGACGAATAATACATCGAGCTGCTATGATCCAGAATCGATGTCGTATAATAGATATAAGAGTTTCAGGTCCTGCATGTAAATGGTGTCGATGATAATAATCGACCAGTAGGTTAATGATGTGATCACGACGTGGCAATAACAAAGGATGTTTATAATCGTAATCTTCATCAGAATTACTGAGACGTCCTCCGACGCGAAGGATTCCATCTTGAATAAATGGCTTCAGGCTTGCTAAAGCCTTTGTAAACCCTTTTTTCAGGGTCATATCTAAAATATGTTGACTGAAATAAACTCTTTGTAGAGCTCGTACGATTTCTAATTCGGCTGCTGTTAAGTCATCAGCATTAATAGGGCCTTTAGGTAATCGTTTTATAAATTTTAAGATATAGGCAACTGTGCGTACATATTTAACCCATGACGAGAACCGTTTAGACAAATCATAAATTAAGTTGTCGTTCGAATTGTCACAAGTCACTAAAGAAACCGTTTTTTCTTCAGGAACGTTGACTTCGTCTGGTATAAACGCCTGAATCGGCCATTCGTTTTTCGGGAGTTTCATCCATGGAGGGCCTGATAGCCATAGAGGATGGATCACCAGTTGAGCTGGAGTTAAGCCTCTAGACAGGCAGTCGCTTGGATTTTCTGTTCCCTTAATATGATAAAAATGATCGCTTGATAAGTTATCTTGGATCTTGGTAATTCGATTGGCCACAAAAGTTTGCCATCGATGAGGCGACGAATGAATCCAACAAAGTGTCACTGTTGAATCGGAGAAGGCCAACACAGAGTCGATTGGGTATCTGGTTGAGTAGGTATCAACCACCCTTTTTATAAGTTGTGACAATAGCAATGCTGCGCATAATTCCAGTCTTGCTAGGCTGACAACCTTCACGGGCGCTATCTTAGATTTAGCGCAAATTAAATTAATGACACCTCGGTCATCATTAGGAAAAGTGACGTAGGCATAAACCACTCCACCATAAGCTCTTTCACTAGCATCTGAAAAGCCGACTATAGTTAATGAACAGTTTTCAATGACACCAATATGTCTGGGAATGCTAATGTTAGATAGTAGCGGTAGTTCACCTTGGAACTGTTGCCATTGGCGTACAATATGATCAGGCGGCAATTCGTCCCAATCAATTTTCAAAAGCCATAACTCCTTTATTAGAAGCTTAGCGAACACAATTACAGGGGCAACTAGGCCCAGAACATCGAATAGTCGAGCTACCGATGAAAGAATGTTTCTTTTACTACACGGTCGATCGTCGGGACTAACCTGGAACTTGAATACATCTTCACCAGGATACCAACGCAGACCTAAAATCTTCAACGTTGTATCATCGTCGAAGGTGACACTTTGGGATAAATGTAGTCCTTTCGGTATTTCTTTCAGAACAGCTGCAGAATTTGACGACCACTTTGCCAGTTGGAATCCACCTTTCAAGAACAAATCCAGCAGTTGTTTAGTCGCTTGCACAGCTTGGTCTTCATCAATAACGGAACTGGCTACATCATCCATATAAATATCACGAGATGCAATTTCCTTTGCGAGTGGGTATTTATCACCTTCATCAGCTACTAACTGTTTGACAGTTCGCAGTGCCAGAAAAGGACTGCTACGTAGACCGAAGGCTACCCTATTATACTGAAATACCTTTATAGTTTCTTCAGGATTAAACCTATAAAGTATACGCTGATAAGGACGATCCTCCCCCCGTACGTCAATACACAGATACATTTGACGTACATCAGACGTGATAGCAATACCAAACAATCGTAAGTTTAGGAGAATGCAGAACAAGTCAGCTTGAAGACTTGGTCCTGCGTGAAGTATGTCATTTAACGATAAACCGCTTGTGGTCTGTGCACTAGCGTCCAGCACAATTCTAACCTTTGTGGTTATTCTGTCAATTTTGACAATTGCGTGGTGGGGTATGTGATAAGCATCATTTGACTTATCATTTGGAACCTCAGATAAATATTTTTTATCAATATATTCACGGATAACTTCATCATAAGCTGGTTTTAATTCAGGTTGCTTGACGAATTTTCTTTCAAGCGCTAAAAATCTGCGTTCAGCAGTCTTGTAAGAATCGCCTAAATTGCTTGGGTCCAATTTAAACGGAAGTGCTACTTCATAACGTCCGTCTTCCAAACGATTGATTGTATTCTTGAAAATATCTTCAGCTTTTTTCTCGTCTGGACTATGAATCACTCCTCCATCCAAATCTTCAATTTCCCAGAATTTTTGCATTAAATTTCCGACATCAACCGAAGTAAAATACCCAGCTGCTGAGTAGGAAGCGTTAACTGCGGGAGCATCGCCTAGTATGATGTACCCCAGTGTAGTTTCTAAAGCGTCAGGCAAACCAGGCTCGTTTTCAATTTTATCTGACATTAACAATTTGGTGAATAACTTAACACCAAGAAGTACATCAATTTCACCTGGAATCGCCCAAGAGTCATCTGCTAGATGTAAATTATCAAACAGATCAGTTGCAGATTGATCAATATGACAGGTCGGTAAATCAGGCGTGATCTCATCTAAAACAAGCGCTTCGATAGTATATTGATGTTTAGGATCATATCTTGACCTAAATGTTAAGTTGACAGTTCCTCGGATGGGTTGTGTTATCGTTGTTCCACCTAATCCATTTATTGACGTCACTGGGCTGCTGTGTACAGGAAGACCTAAATTCTTGCAGCACTTCAATGTAACGTAATGTTTCTGTGATCCTGGATCCAGTAGACATCTCAAAACCTTGTCCTTGCCGTTACGCCCACTAGCGAGTACCTGAGCAGTGGCGAGAATTTCCGTCAAGGGTGATGTAGTCTGTCCCGATGCCGAATGAGTACATACAGAGGCACCGTTGTCCTTTACGGATGAACTTGTGCTAGCTTCACTATCATCCTTAGATGAAGACTTGGACTCGTTGTTATTCATTGCAGGTTTTGAGTTTTCGAAGTGTAACGTTGTATGATGTTTGCCTTTACATTTACGACAAGTTTTCTTCGAGGAACATTTCGATGCAGTATGATGCGTGTTCAGACAATTAGTGCACGCATGAGTTTCCTTAACGAAATTAAATTTTTCGTTAGGCGTGAGTTTCATGAAATTATTGCAATTATAAAGTTGCGAGTGATCATTACTCTTGCACATAGCACATGAACTTCCGTTGTCATGCCCTTGCGTGCTAACATACGCTTGGGGCGTGCGAGGGAGGGGAGCTCGCACGCTGCTAGTGTTGGCAGCGGAGCCGCTTTCAGCCTTAGTTGGCGTTCGTTGCGATGTCCGATATAAAATCTTCACTTGTTCCCTAACGAAACAAATGAATTCGTCATATGTAGGCATTGTAGAAGAATTCCGAATAGACATCTCGAAATTCTTTGTGGTATCTGAATCTAATAACTTAAGACCCAGGTGAATGAAAATAAAGTCACTTAAGTTTTCGAGCTTGAGTTGTCTTATTGCTGAAATAGTAGCAGCAAACGAATCAATTATTTTTTCTAAATTAGATGCCGAAGGACCGTTGATGTTGACAGGTTTCATCGAAAACAGCTGGTTTAAATATGACGTAGCTAATGCGCGTTTATCATCATATTTCGCGATCAATGCTTCCCAAACTGTGTTGTAATTTTCTGCGGCAGGTATAACTCCCGCACAGATCGACTTTGCCTTTCCTGTCAAATGACTAAACAAATAATGAACACGCTCAGAATCCGTAAGTTTTTTATTCTCATGTATGACACGCTTAAATGTTTCATAGAAGAATGGGAAGTTTTGAATATCTCCATCGAAAGAAGGAAGTTCAATCCGAGGGATTTTAATGGAGTCGTCCTTACATGAATGGCTCGAATCCCTGGATGTCGAAGGGCTCGGAGCAGGTGCATCAATTTTTGAAATTTGACATTTGATTACGCAGTAGAGATCTTCAAACGCATTCATTGCGTTGTAGTTGACGATGTACTCCGGGTCCAACTCCAAGTTCAGAAGATTGACTTCATCCATCAACTCTATAAATTCTTTTCTCAGTTGATCGACCAATCGAGCTTGCGCGATGAACTGCGAGAAAGCCTTCTTGTCACTGCTTAACTTTGGAATCATGTCATAAATATTTTGTAAACGCATGAAACATTGAGCACGTTTTGCTTCCGCGAGCTTAAGTCGCGTTGCCATGGTTACCTAGTTATTACTATGACAGCACGAAAAAATATGAACAATTTGTGCTAAGATGCACAAATAATTATAAATTATATTCAACTTGTATAATACCTTAATGCAAGTCGAAGGAAAATGAAGTAAATACGAACGTTACGCTTGTATAATACCTTAATACAAGTGTAACCTTCGCAATAGGTTAATTACAGTTTATGAAAAACTGAGGCTTTTAGAAATAATTTACCCGTAGCTTTCAGTTTAGTAGAGTGTATTTAGTAACTTAAAATACACTGAAATTATATACTTAACGAATATGGTGTGCAAAAATGTTCCGTGAAAATTATGTCACAATATGACAGTTACAAAATACGAAAATTATTTGTAACGCATTTATAAGGTAGCGTGATGAATAATCCCACACGCTACGCGTAAATGAAATATGAAATAAAAATAACAGACAATAAAAATAAATTAGTTTACTGACCGTACTTTGAAATAGAATTATGACGGGAACATTTTTTTGAAAATTAAGAAACCGAAAGGAAATCCGAAATTATATTTTGTACCTACGCGATTCAGTGAGCAACAAGGTTATTATGTAATATTTTTAAAGGTAAATTTGGAAACCGGTTCAAAGGCCAAAAAATGTGGACGCGGAAAAACTTACATGCACTGGTTCTGCGTTTTCCTCCTTATAGAGTCTCCAGTCTCCACTGATTCGGCGGCACTTTATTTTGTTGTATGTATACTTAATTATAGGGATCCCTTTGGTTTCATTTTCTTCAACACACAATATATCGAATCGAGTTTTATTTTACATGTATTGATGTGACATGTGACATTTTTTTCTCTTTTTATTATCGCCTTGCCGTCTATATTGAAAACCCGACAAGGAGGTCAGAATTCATAGGTTAAGTATTTAATACGTGGCGCAAACAATGCCTTTATACAACGATTCAAGTCCCGCACTCAAGTAAATATTTGGGTTCCATACAAATTTTCGACCCCCTTCACCACCTTGGGGGATGGATTATCAAAGACTCTGAAATTAGTTTTCTTTTCTCTTAATAAAATATTTTTTTACGAAACTTCAAGTTCCTAGCTTTAAATAAAATTATAACCTATACAATCTTTCAACCCCTTTTTAACCCTGTTATGGGATGAATTTTTAAAAACGCTGAAATTAGTTTTCTTGTGTTCTAATAATATGGCTTTATACAAAGATTTAAGTCCCGCACTATCAAAAATATTTGATCTCCATACAAACTTTCAACCCCTTTTTCACCTCCTCGGGGGATGAATTTTTAAAAACGCTGAATAGGTTTTTTTGTTTTTTTAATAAAATACCTTTTTACGAAGTTTCAAGTTCCTAGCTTTAAATAAAATTTGAACCCTATACAAACTTTCAACCCCTTTTGGACCCTTATAGGGGATGAATTTTTAAAAACGCTGAAATTACTTTTCTCGTATTCTAATAATGTCATTATACAAAGATTCAAGTCCCGTACTTACAAAAAATGTTGACCTCCATATAAATTTTCAACCCCTTTTTCACCACCTTAAATGTTGAATTTTGAAAAACGCTGACAATAGTTTTCTTCTCTTTTAATGAAATAACTTTTCACGAAGTTACAAATTCGTAGCTTAAAATAAAGTTTAAATCCTATACAATCTTTTAACCCCTTGTTAACCATTTTAAGGGATGAAACTTTGAAAACGCTGAAATTACTTTTCTTGAAATCTAATAATATGGCTTTATACAAAGATTCAAGTCCCGCACTCTAAAAAATATTTGATCTTCGTACAAACTTTCAACCCCTTTTTCACCACCTCGGGGGATGAATTTTTAAAAACACTGAAATCAGTTTTTTTGTTTTTTAATTTAATACCTTTTTGCGAAGTTTCAAGGTTAAAATAAAATTTGCACCCCAAGACATAGTTTCATCCCCTTTTTTACCCCCTTAGGGGTTGAATTTCCTAAAACGTCACAATTCCTTTTTTTTGTAATCGGCTATTATGCCTATCTAAAAAGTTTCAAAGCATTTGTAATGGATTCAAACTTTCAACCCCTTTTTAACCCTGTTAGGGGATGAATTATTAAAAACACTGAAATTACTTTTCCTATCTTATAATAATATACCCATATACAAAGTTTCAAGTCCCACACTCACAAAAATATTTGATCTCCATACAAACTTTAAACCCCTTTTTCACCACCTTGGGGGATGAATTTTCGAAAACGCTGAAATTAGTTTTTTTTTATAAAATACATTTTTACAAAGTTTCAAATTCCTAGCTTAAAATAAATCTTGAATCCCATACAACCTTTCATCCCCTTTTTAACCCTTTTAAGGGATGAATTTTTAAAAACGCTGAAATTACTTTTCTTGAGTCCTAATAATATGGCTTTATACAAAGACTCAAGTCCCGCACTCTCAATAATATTTGATCTCCGTACAAACTCTCAACCCCTTTTTCACCACCTCGGGGGATGAATTTTTAAAAACGCTGAAATTAGTTTTCTTGTTTTTTAATTTAATACCTTTTTGCAAAGTTTCAAGGTCCTTACTTAAAATAAAATTTGCACCCCAAGACAAAGTTTTATCCCCTTTTTTACTCCCTTAGGGGTTGAATTTCCTAAAAAGTCGCAATTACTTTATTTTATAATCGGCTATTATGCCTTTCTAAGTTTCAAAGCATTTGCAATGGATTCAAACTTTCAACCCCTTTTTAACCCTGTTAGGGGATGAAGTTTCAAAAACGCTGAAATTACTTTTCCTGTCTTATAATAATATACCCATATGCAAAGTTTTAAGTCCCACACTCACAAAAAAATTTGATCTCCATACAAACATTCAATCCCTATTTCACCACCTTGGGGGATGAATTTTCGAAAACGCTGAAATTAGTTTATTTTTATTTTTTTATATAATATATTTTCACAAAGTTTCAAATTCCTAGCTTAAAATAAATCTTGAACCCCATGCAACCTTTCATCCCCTTTTTAACCCTTTTAAGGGGTGAATTTTTAAAAACGCTGAAATTACTTTTCTTGAGTTCTAATAATATGGCTTTATACAAAGACTCAAGTCCCGCACTCTCAATAATATTTGATTTCCGTACAAACTTTCAACCCCTTTTTCACCACCTCGGGGGATGAATTTTTAAAAACGCTATAATTAGTTTTCTTGTTTTTTAATTTAATACCTTTTTGCAAAGTTTCAAGGTCCTAGCTTAAAATAAAATTTGCACCCCAAGACAAAGTTTCATCCCCTTTTTTAACCCCTTAGGGGTTGAATTTCCTAAAACGTCGCAATTGCTTTGTTTTGTAATCGGCTATTATGCCTTTCTAAGAAGTTTCAACGCATTTGTAATGGATTCAAACTTTCAACCCCTTTTTAACCCTGTTAGGGGATGAATTTTCAAAAACGCTGAAATTACTTTTCCTGTCTTATAATAATATACCCATATACAAAGTTTCAAGTCCCACACTCACAAAAATATTTGATCTCCATACAAATTTTCAACCCCTTTTTCACCACCTTGGAGGATGAATTTTCGAAAACGCTGAAATTAGTTTTCTTGTTTTTTAATATAATACATTTTCACAACGTTTCAAATTCCTAGCTTAAACTAAAACTTGAACCCCATACAACCTTTCATCCCCTTTTTAACCCCCTTAGGGGTTGAATTTTTCAAAATCGCTTCTTATCTCTTGTACACTTTACAAATGCAACCTAGTGTGCAAATTTCAACTTTCTAGCTTTTGTAGTTTCGGCTCTGCGTTGATGAATCAGTCAGTCAGTCAGTCAGTCAGTCAGTCAGGACACTTGCATTTATATATATAGATAACAGCCACAAATCATATAAACTGAAACTTTATTTCGACTGTACTTGTACAGTTGAGTCACGTTTCCGCTGACAAGTTATCAGGAATGTGGAACGGCGAATGATATTCCCACAGTTCTGCATTTGAAATGCGATGAATGGTCTAAGTGTGACGGTAATTACACCTCAAACCGCCGCTATTATAAGCCTACGCGAGATTCTAGACTTAATAACAGCCTATTTACCTAGGGTTAATTCCTTGGGTGTAATTGCATCCTTCAAGTTGCGACAGTTATTAAATTAGTCGCAATTAAGACTGGGATGTCATATTAAAATAAAAGCAAGTGGTGACTTACAGTTAAGCTTATATATACCTGTACAATTAGGGCTGCGGCTGGTACGTACTTGTAGATACGACTAATTCATTAGATTTAATTTATGAAAATACAGTTGTAATTTTCAACGGCCTGCCTATACGTTGTAACTACAATATTTTTATCAATTGTATGTATATAGATACAACTGATTAAAATACAAGAAGTAAAAGGTCTTACCTTAAATCGTATTGGGTTGCGAATCGGAGCAAAGCTGGCATATCTGCCTACCTCTTCTTTCTGCAGGGTTTTCACATTAGTCGAGTTCTAAAATAAATGCGTGAGCAACTTTAGAGTAACACTATTAAACTCAGAATATTAAGGCCTAGGCTTGGAGCCGATAATTATGTTATAATAAGTGAGGCTATTTTACATCTAAGTATAATCGTCGACTGAAAATGACTACTCAACTATGAGGCAACCAGGACGGTAGAACTTTGTTTTACTGGCCTCACAGTCACACCTTGGATGCCAACTATAATGCCACTTCTAGACCTTCGTTTATTTTAACATCTACACCTTTCATGCTATTGTTTCATGTACTTACATCATCCTCCTTCACATAATAATCTCTAATGTTTGCGTTGAAAACATTATTCGGAAGTTCCTCACATGTCACAAAATTGTTCTCAATGTACACAAAATTCAACAACAAAATTCGTAAAAGGAATTCCCCGGATACACCACACATAGTAAAGTCCGGTTCTGCGGCTGTAACTCACAGAGCACGACAACGCGCAAGAAATATTGCCTGGGATCACAATACATAGCGGGCTGCCACTTCATATTGTACTTTATAAAATGTATGAAAGAGGGGGTTGACAATTTGATAGGAGTCTAAACAATGGTGTCGTCCAAGCCATCGCTACAGCCCGTTGGGTCTTGCGTAGCCGTTTCACCAGCTTTGTTCGTAATTTATAATGATGGTCATGTTTGTCGAGATTGTTTCACGGTGGATGATTCGCGCAGTCTTCGAATTGAAAAACCGGATCTCAAGTATCTGATGATGATAGATTTGCTCAACTTGAAGAGGTTAATGCAATGCTTAGCTAGACGCACTGTTATCTCGATGAATCTGCGCACAAAGAATTTCCGCATATGATTATATCGATCGAGTGCAATTCATGCATAACGCTGATGTGGGATAAGAAAAATACTGAATAATTGCGACCGTTTAGAAAGCCGTGCAGTGCATAAGTTATGGGAAATTAATACATTAAAGCGATAAGGTTTTTTACCTAGTAGACGTAAGGTGCATTATGGCCTGTAACTTTAATGAGGATTACTTCTGTCATCGTTAGCGTACCTACAATACGATTGTAGCTTGCGCCGGCAACCAATTGTAATCAACTTATGCAAGCCACAGATACTAATTGGTTTACTGCGCCTTGAGTAAGCCCCGCTTGCTATGTCGAACAGTAGATTACAAAGTAAATATCATTACGATTGGTAGATTGGTACTAGATTCAGTTGTCAATAGAATTACTTACGCCTTTGTTGGAAATTATTGTGCCAACGCACTCGTTATCGTGAGATTTTCATGTAATGTAAACGTAACACGTAGCATCGACTACCATCCAGCAGTTATAAATCTGTCAATATTGATGAAATGATGAATGATGTTTCAATTGTGGAAAAGTTAGCCGCCATTCATGGATTGGTTTATAAACTACAACCGCATATCTTGCTTCATATACGTTACGTAGTTACTACTGTTACTAGTTATCATACATTCATTATTCATATCATTGATTCTCTGGTATTCGCTGTATATTTTTAAAGAGTCATCAGAAGAGGTCAAAGAATGCCATCGCATTAAAGACAAATATCCAATTCAGCTACTATTACATTGTAAAATTGTACTCAAACAAAGTTATCTCGACCAATTCCCTAGACTCCAAAAGCAATCTACTTTTAAATTCTAGCCCAAGTCAATAAAATAAATAACAACAAATTGCGGTACAATAGCTTTCTCAATTTCTGGCAAATCACGTTCGGGAGCCGAAATAAATCTAGATAGCCCACCACCTCAGCATTACGAGAACGAAGTCGGTTTTATTAGTTTTAAATTATTTATTTCGCCACAACAGATTTACGATTGGCACCACGATATATCAGCAGCCCGCCAATAAAATTCTATTTACCGTGGACATAGAGCGTCTGAAAATGGCAACATAATCAAACAATGAGCCCAATTTGTTAGGCACGACATTTATTTTAGTTCTAGTCAGGATACATTATGCGAGGAAGCTGCCAGCTCTTGTCGCCACTGATGTCGACCAGTCCACATATTAGCTTGCTCTTTCTTTGAAAAGCTGAATAACGTTAGGAGTGTTAGGACCCCACGGGCCAAGTATCTCAACCCCAAGTGGCATTGGGTTACATTACATTATGACTCTTAGTTCAATAGACAGTAATATACCGGTTGCCATAAGCCTTCTAAAGATATTTCCATTGTTATCTGGCATGTGTTCCTTTCCTCCAGCTGAATATAAAGTTTTTTGTTTTTTATTAATCGATATTACGTCAGACGTCAGTGCACCGACCTTAATTTATTTAAATTTTATAACTTTAATTTTAAATTACATAAAAAAGTACAAATGCCCAATGTAATGAACTAATGGATGGATTTAAAACTTTATATGTGAACATGAACATGTTACGATAAGGAGTTTACATAATTAAACTACAAGTTTAAGTCAGGTAGGGTAGACCGAGGCGAATCGGATCATTTCGTGTTTGACGGTAAATAAATACAATTTTTAAAGGTGATACTGTTTTTATTAATATTCAGTTGGACAAATTATTTATTAATTAACATAATCCAAGGTTCAGACATATAGCCTGACCAGTAATATATGATAATTGTCAAGAGGGCGCTGTTATTCTCATGTGACAATTCAGTGTAGTATGAAAAAATTAGTTCCAGTGAAATTCCGCAATATGGCGCACCCTCAATAGATCCTGGTTCACCTATACAATAAAACTTAAATATGATTTATGAAAAATAAAATACTAAACCTCTAAGAAAATCCGATTCGCCCCATTTTTAGGGGTAAATCGGATCAAAGAAACTGGGTCATAAAATATAAATTAATAATATTTAACAACGTTAAACATTTGATTAAGAATCACGAAGGGCAAATACTTGAGATCAACTATAATTGGTGTCTTTAATATTGCATTTAGCATTAATTTTATTGTTCCTTTCTAGTTAAATTTTTTATCACACCGCAATATAAAGCGCAACATAAAATCACTCCTATATGCTACTATTAGGTATATGTTTTAACAATAAATCTAAAACATGCTAATGGCCTTTTAGCAACAAAAATGAATAACTTAAATGAAAATAAACAAAAAAATTTAACTTTTGCATACCAAAACTTGAACATCACATATAACCGATTCACCCCATATCAGAAAATTGGTTGTTTGTTACGGGATGATAATTGCAATAGTCGATCGGCAAATAACTTCTCGGCGTCTCGGTTTAATGTTGGCTGTCCACCACGGCTTTTTGCTATGCTTTGAGACATTGTGACTCGCCTTTTCAAGCTCGTGAACGGAACGTTGTACAACTCAGCCGCTCGACGTAGGGATAGCTGTTTAATTAGAACTTTATCAGCAGCTGTAGTCATATTTTCTGCCGACCATTCCCCCTGGTGGGTCTTCTTTTTATACGTACGCACCATCTTAAACATGCAAGCATATAATAAGCTAAACAAAACCGTCCAAAAACCTTGTTTTACAATGTGATCCTAAACGCCCCCCATCAGATGATCCGAATAACCCCATATCATAGGTTTGAATTATTTTCGCTTAACGGAAATATACTTTTAAATACAATGAAAACAAAAACAAACCAGGAAACACTATACATGATTAACAATAAGTAACAACAATTACTAACATTTAACCTTTCGCGTTCACTTTTATCACGGAATGTATTTGCACATTTTTTACATCGGAGTCAAAATCACAATACATACGAGGGACTCATCGGGAACCGTCACCGTGGCTGACGCGTGAGCCTTATCCAAGGGCAGTAAGTAACTGTGGCGGCTTGCGTTAGGAACTGAGCTAACCCGGAACGCTGATTGGCTGGCTGTAACTAACCACGAATTTTCAAATTTGATAAAAATGTTTATTTTGATCCGATTTCCCCAGTGATCCGAATCGCCTCGGTCGACCCTAACTCAGGTACCTTAAACATGCGAGACGTCATGTCATACCATGAAATACTTGGACACTAAGACAAAACATTCTGTCCAAAATCCCTAATTCTCGCAATTAAATTTGATATTCGGTAATTAGACTAGAAACTTATCGGTCCACACTTCCACCAACGAAGCGAAACGAATGTGCAAGAGTGCAACGCACCAATAATCAGATTAAATTTATTTAAATTCAAACTTAATGGGGCTAAGCGCTGTCAATGGTTTTAATATAGAGGACGCCCTTGGATTATTTGGTGCAGGAATCGCTAATGCTGGGTGTTAGCGCTTGATTTCTAAAGCCTTGAAGTTAAAAGTTAAAAGCCCTAAAGTGGTACGTTTTGTTTTGACCCTCGGAAAATAAATCCTGGCTTGTATAATTTAAATTAAGCAAAATCTAAAATAGTTCTTAGCCTAAATGGGTTAATTTAAACACTGAAAGGTGCGTAATAGGCGCTAAAGCCCGTCTAAGATAACTGCGCTGTTTTGAACAGAAAATGAGTGAGTGTTATTACTTATTATAAACTTCATATTTTCATAGAAAATTTACATCAATGAGGACATGAATATTAATCATTAATGAGGACATTAGGTACTTACTACATTTTATGTCCTATATCGCTGAGTGCAAGCTCTTGTTAGCAATATTTACCAATGTCATATCTAGTATCTAGGGAGATACTACATTTGTATCCTCTCGCTATTTCTAGGCATCGCCCTGCAGGTACGGTTCAAGCCCCCTTTATTTTACGATCTTAAATTCTTCACAAGCTCCATAGGTGAAAAAACTGGTGTGTGTACGAAGGAAATTGCGAAGAGGGTAGCAAGGTAAATGGCCCACAAATAAATCCCAGGGGTGGATTAATGTGCCGTACGATTTTAAATTATTTCCTAAATTGTTTTTATTTAATTTATTGGTTTGTACTTATTGCTGTCAAGTGTTTGGAAGTTAAGGTATCGTATTTTACTTTCGTAATAAGTATTTAAGTATGACATATTAGATTTAAATTGCCAATATAACGTTTCTTGTTTAGATTAGGTATTTTCTCAAGTACCGTAAAATGGGGTGAGTAGGCGCAAAACTGACATTCAAACCTCGATAACATTTTATTTTTACATATGCAAACTGAATGGTGTATATAATAAGTGTTCCGGACGTTTGTATTTTAGTTTTTATCTTATTTTGGGTAGTTCCATTTCATAACTTTGACGATAAAGAGGAAAACCCACCTCGCCCCGTAGTGCCTCGTATTTGGGGTGAGAGGGCTTTTCATACAAAGGTGATTTTGGAAGAATGTTGGATCGATTTTTTTTTATTATGCGTATTACTATAGCTCCATTTTAAATTGGAATACATTATTTTTGTAGCAGTAGCCTTAAAATCCCTTCTCACCCCCCTCTCAAACCTTCTCTCCCCATTCATAACCCACCTCTCCCCGCGAAACCTACTCGCCCCATTTTACGGTATAAATGCTGTTTAATAAAAACACTGAGATTGGCAGAGATTATCTTTTACAAGAAGTGGAAAGCCGCGGTTTTGCGGAGTTTAAGACGATCCATTGTTGATCGTTCGTTTTTATGTTATAAGCCTATTCTTAATGGGTAATTCGAGGGAGTTTCTAATTAGTGATTAAGCTTTATGTTGGGGTTAACCGGCCTTAACTTCAGATATCTCTTGAAATTTTTCATTTTTGAACAAAACTGGTGGTGGTGAACGAGATCACAGGCCGCGTAGCCAACATGCCAATCGCTTACGCTTTGTAGCAATCAAAACGCAACTGTCAATGTCGCACTAATAAGGAAGAGTAGAGAGACACAAAGCGTTTCGTTGTCGTAGCAATAGCGATTGTCATGTTGGGTAGGCCAGCTGTTGATTCTGTCGAAACAAGAGCTTAGGGTCAAATGACTATCATAAAAACATCTTATTTCAATCAGTCACCTACTAAATGCTAATCACGCAAATTGAACACAATATATTGTTTATGTTATTGTGAGGTTAATGCATCAATTATGAAATGGAAACAACTCTCACAAACTCCATAATCGTTAGCTCACTCAACAAATCGAAGAACCGTGTTCTCAAACCTAATCCCAAGCATCCTTACATCGATCAATGTCTCGCGACATCAAAGTACACAACCGGAGCCTAAGCAGGTGCCGTGAGATAGATTGAGCTCAAATCGAGTATCAATAGCGTACGATTTACGCGATCCGAGATTGCGTCACACCATTTAGAAACCGTTTGGTTTGAATGATCGAATGCAATTTGGATTGATGGCTGTAAAGCTATGTCCACATCATCCAATTGATGGCTCCTCTACACGATGGGCCAGCGCCGACCACTCCAAGGGACGCAGCCATTCGGTACAATGAGATAGCAATATCACTTGCTCCCTCTAACGGTTAAATGCGTCCCTTGGAGTGGCCGGCGCTGGCCCATCGTGTAGGCTGTAGAGGAGCCATGAAATAAGAGAAGAGCATCAGCAACGTCAATTCCAAGCCAGGGATTTCTATAAAAACTTTACCTTATACTACTTTTATGAATATCACCACAACAGTAGGTACAAGTGTAGGTAGGTACTTACCACAAGTGTAGATAGGTATTGGGGTGCTTTTACCTAAATTTTCTTAAGAGACACAGATATTGTCTCTTAAGAAAATCTCAGCACGGTAAATTAATTCCTATATGTCGTCTAGCTACACGTCATTTTTATGCAAAACCGTGCGCTAGCTATGTTAGTTAATTTGCTCTGTCGTTTCAAGCAATACGTTGAAGAAAGGCGAAAAAGGAGCCTTAGCTTTGCCGGTGTGAACCTAGCTTAATGGTTAAAGGCTATTAAAATAACAGAGTTTGGTGGCATGTTAAATAAACAGATTATTATGTATGAATCACACTAAGAGTGTTTAGAGTGATCTGAGAGAGCTTAGTTTTAATTTTAATTGGGTTACGTTTCTGTTTTGGGAATTGTGTGTAATGTAAATGAGTTGTGTTAATAGCTACAGAGTGTGTTAGTCAAAAATAAACGGCATAAATGATAGGCGTACTTGTGTTTGGGTGAATCGTTTTTGTAAAAAGATACCCTCCGATGTATATTAATATTAACATATTTTGTACCAGAATAATATATAAATTAAAAATAACAATTTGGTTTGGTGGTGGTTTGGAAGAGGTAGGTATACGTACTATCTATAATTAAGGAAGGGATAAGTACTTTACCTATTAGTAGCAGTGAGATGTATACCTATAGGGATTGGTGTTGATAATGATACTAACTTCAACGAACCTGCTCGTGACCATGGAAAGAAAGTTCTAACTAAGTTATAAAAAAATCCAATTCTAAGCAGCGCTTCAACGAAGCTTACGTAACCAGGTATCTGCTAAACTTTACATACCAAAATCCAGTCCCGTACAATACTCATGCATACATATTCCGCCTAGATGACGGATGCATTTGCCGATGACTCCCCAGCAATATGAGTAATGTGGGCTGAAAAATGCCGTAATACCGAGCACTGGCATTAACGCATCTGAATATGCGAGGGTGCAAATGTGGGCTTAAAATAGAAAGGGGGTGACTTTGAGACCTCTCGTACGCAGCCGTTGCGGTGAAAGGGTAGGCGTGTAGTGTAATGGAAGCCGTTTTGAAAAATGGGTGTTGACTTGGTGTGAAAAGAAAGTATCTAAGGTTGTCTCTCAGGTGTGTCAGAGTTAGGGGCTATTGACTGTCGAATCGACAAAGAAAAGGGTTGCTAAATAACTATAGTTTAGTCATGTCAAAATCATATACATAGATATATATATTATATACATAGATATTTTTCAGACATGACGCCTTTGCCGGACGAATTATTACAGTCCAATTTTTCCATAAAGCAAAACCTTAGGAAAGTTTTAGATAGTCATGCTAGAGTGACTTAAAATTTGATCTCTTTATTCACGCAACAAGTGTCCAAGTTTGATTTATGAGCATCAACATTTCTTCGACCGTAGTTACTCAAGTTGACGTGCCATTAACTTAAACAAAGGTCACTGCCCAAAGCGACCCGTAAAAACACTTTACCTTTGCACAATCGAAAAGAAAAATACCCGGAAATTCCAGGAAAAATTACCCTCGTTAAGACCAGAGGAATTGGCGTTAATAAAAAACCCCGTGTAATTCGGAAGTGCGGGCGTTGACAAATGATCAGCCTAGAGCTCTAATGAGACGCACCCTGTATCACCTGATGGCAAATAAAATGGAATAAAATGCCTATCTGATTCCTCGCCACGGCACGCGGTTCTCACTTGTTTTTGGGGTGAAATGGAATTTTTGCGTGTTCCTCATTTAGCAAGAGCCGCGGTAATTTGTAAATTTCAAATAAGCTTTCGCGTTATACGTTGTCATTTGTTAGATAATCCTCGGTGGAAACAGGAGCAAATGTCGTGCAATAGGTGCTGATAAATGATGTTCGAATTACAAGCCTATATTCCAATATTGGATTATCTGGATTAGTCTAATTAATTACAAAATTGTACACTGTTCGCGTCGTGTTTTATTTACCGTATACCATTACTGATCCGCGGCTGAAGTAAAATCTAAACCTTATTGGCATAGTTTCAAAACCTAGTTTTCAATGATATAAAATACTATATCCGTCGCCATACAATACACTCGTACCGGTAGGTGAGAGCAAATAAATTGCTAAACCAAAATGACACCCGAACAATCCGGTAATCCGGAATTCGAACAGACCCGGATTCAAATTTAGACTTCGCTCTTGTTTGTCGGGTCTTATTTATGTGTATTACCTGCGTTGTATCGGGTCTTCTCGTCGATTGGAGGTATATAGTTTGTATGACGATCGATAGCTTCGGTAATGGTTACTAGTTTCATACTCATACTGGAGCAGTTTTTCTGTTCTTACCTGTGAGGATTTCTCAAGGAAGAGTTCTGGAACAAGTGGACTTAAAACCCGCAAACGAGGTTTCAAGAGTTCGTGAAAAATGAGACTAAAATGTCGGTTCTCTTCTCGAAAGAGTCGAAAGTATACCAAAGTGCTTAATAAAAAATATGTTCCGTTCTTACCGTTTAGTTTTTAAGTAATTAATCAAAATTCCGCGCGCTTCTACCGTTTATCGATGCAAAGCCAAAACGCACTTCACAACGATACAATATTGACATTTTAGCCAATAGGATCGTCCGAAACTGCTCGGACGACACGCTAAGGACAACGCCTCAGCAGCGCCTCTGTTGGCGAAAACGAGAACTAGCGAAACGCCGCGGCATACGTTTCGACCGCTATCGATTTAAATCGCTTTATATGTTTTAAGCCTCCAAAACTAAGTGTTTTAGTGATATATCGTGCGTGACAAAAGGCCTAAGACTATTTAACGTACCGCCGGCCGGTGTGTGAAAGAAGAAAAGGTGCTGAACGTAAAAGAAGAACCAGTCGCATCGAGAGGATTCCGCCATTGCTGCAGCATAAGGTCAGTCCAGTGCGTGATATCCTTTGGTTATTTTATCGTATTGTACCGTTTATTACCGGCGAGTATAGATATTTATGCTCGATCCTGAATGTTGTGAATTGGCATTGCATCTCATACCAAAACCGCGCCATTTTGCAACATATGTTGGTGCCGAAACCCGGGAACGACCTTTTGACCTCTATTCACACTCGGCCTACCAAGTACCAATTTCACTTCGTAACCTTTCTAACATTGTCGTTAATACTCGTTTAATATCCTTTCCTACCGTGTAAACGAATTGCAACGCCAATCTATCGCGTAATTACGAAGTTAAAATCATAGTCTTTGGTTCATGTTGTCTCGCTTACTCCAGCGTCTACCGAATTTAAAACTGCTTAATCATTTCACTAAAACTATCGAAATATACCGAATCATTTATAACCGAATTGTTAAGTACCTAATCCTATAATTTTGTAACGAAAACTACAACTTAGGTACAATATTTCCTACCTACGGGTATTCTGAGAATTAACTTCCCAGTGTAACGAGACCTCCGTCTTACGGAGTTTTGTACGTAGTTCAATCACGCGTTTCGTTGGTCTTCTCCCTTTGTTCAAAGAACCACATAACTTGACCCCTCGTCCGAGGCGTAGCATACGGCGACTCGGGTCTTGAGCGTGTTTTGTACACAGGTGTTCGGAATTCTTATAACTCGACTAATTTTCTTATTTCTTACCGCTCGACTTACCGTATTGGAAATTGTAATTATATTTTGGAAATCCAACTTATCGTATTAATAACTTTAACGGAAGATAGGTATTGTAAACGTTTAATTAGGTATTCACTTTAGTAGTTCCGGATTTCTAAAATTAATTTCTTTTTATAACATTTTTATACTGGACTTTCTTTCATTTTATTTTCTATCGACTTTACCGATTATCGATAACCGTACCGAGTGCCTTTTGAGTTCATTTTCGTATAAATTGACTAAATTGATTAATTTTACTACATTAATTCCGCGAACTCGGGGTGCCGGTTTTAATAGTTGCCGCGTTATACAAACATCGACGCTGTTTTTATTGTGCTATCACTGATAACGTATAGTGTTTTTAAATACGAGCTTGTTGTTTTAGCGTATATTATTGCGTATTTAGTAAACATTGTTTTCTAACCTTAAACAATGTCTTACCTAACAAGGCGTAAATCTAAATCCAGTGTAGGTAAAAAAGGTACTGATACAACTTACACTGTCAACAATTTACCGAGTTTACGACGTAAACGAACTATAGCGTATAACCGTATAGCGAAGGCTTTGGAAATAGGGACCTTAGCCAATACCGATGATTCACAAGTTGAATTATTTCTTTCATATTGTCAGGAGATAAAAAATATCGCTGATAGTTTTCAAGAGTCTCATCTTATCATTTCGGATCTATTAGGGGATGGTGAGGTCGACGACAGTGAGAACGAAATTCAGGAACGATTCGACGAAGCGTATTTTAACGTAGTGGCCTTACAGCGTAAATTTTCACCGTGTTCGTCTCAACAACCGGGTATTTCGAGACAGGACATAACACCGGGTTCGCATAGTAGTAATATGCGACTTCCAAAAATTTCGCTACCGACTTTTTCGGGTACTATTAAGGAATGGCCCGAGTTCATCGCGACTTACAATGCGCTTATTCACGAATCGACCCTTTTGAGTGAAATTGAGAAATTTCATTATTTAGTGTCCGTTTTACGCGGTGACGCTTTATCGTTAATCAGAACGTTTCCTGTTGCAAGTGAACATTATTCAAGTGCATACGAGGCTCTCAAGTCCCGTTACGAGGACAAACGCGACTTAGCTTTTACGTGTTGGCGTGACATTTTAGATGTCAGTTTTAAAACGACTAGCGCTCAAGATTTTCGACACGCGCTAGATACAATCGATGAAAATCTAACTATTTTAAAACAGTTGAAGTTACCGACCGAACATTGGGACTTTGTCCTATGTTATAATATTCTAGCCAAGTTAGATACAAAGCTGCGACGCGAGTTTGAGGAGAAACACACCAACGTGGAGATGCCTCAGTACAAGCAAATTAGGGCATTTTTACACGCGAAAAGCGAAGCTTTGTTGCGCGATACGCACTTTACCGCCGTTACTTCTAAAAACGCGAATACTTCTAAAGAGGCAACGGGAACTTTACAGAAACCGAAGCGACATAGCGTCACGCATACACTCCTCTCTCCTACCGTGAACCCCCTTCCAAAGGGTGGTGACAAACAAGAGGTGAAACCGAAAGTTTCGGGAACTCCGAAAGTTGTCCGAAAATGTTCCTTCTGTGGTGAAGAGCACAACATATCAGCCTGCAAGGACTTTATAGCTAAATCGGTGGATGAACGAATGGCTATTACCACGGAGAGGAAATGGTGCTACAACTGTCTTAACGCGTCTCATTCAGTGCGACAATGCACATCGATATTCTCTTGTCAGAAATGCAAGCGGAAGCACCACACTCTGTTGCACCGAGAGCAGGCTGCCAGCAATCCTGAACCTTCTGGTGAAAAATCAAGCTCAGTCGTCTTACTGGCTAAAGAATCGTTGACTCCGTCCAATTCACCTTCGAATACGACCGTGCTACTGGCAACCGCGCTCGTCCAAATTCGTGATGCTTCAGGCGAGTTTCAGACATTCCGGGCGTTATTGGACGCCGGGAGTCAAAACAATCTTCTCACTACACAAGCGGCTCAACGGCTAAAGTTGGAGCCTACACCGACTAGTGAGGGGCCCTGCGGCCTAGGAGGTGCACCCGCAACAGTGACTGGCAAGGTCACATGCGATATAGGTGCCAAGGATACCGTACATTTTCGCCTGGAAATGTTTGTTTCACCGCACATTTGTGATGAACAACCAATCGGAAGACTCAATACGAGTGGATGGGAAGAACTCAAAACATTACCGTTAGCTGATCCTGGTTTTGATATTCCTGGTCCAATTGATGTCTTGCTCGCTGCCGATGTCTTTGCTGAGTCACTTCTCGACCAACGTTTGAAACGCTGCGTCAATAAACCGCGTGCTCTCAACTCTGTCTTCGGATGGCTGATTGTCGGAAGAATCCGACTAGCATCGTCGTCTTTATTAAGTGTACCTACACCTAATAAGGATGACAGCTTAAACAATATCGTTCAACGCTTCTGGGAAATCGATACCGTTCCACATTCTTCCCGATTAACCCCAGATGAACAGCTCTGTGAAAATAGTTTCACAAACGAGCATTACCGTGACGAGACTGGTAGGTACGTCGTCTGTCTCCCCTTCAAAGATAACGCTGAGCCTGTGTTTGAAGGCTCTCGGGAGATAGCGTTACGACGCTTCCATGCTATCGAAAAGCGCCTTTCTCGTGATCCAGACTTGAAACAACAATATGTTGATTTCATGACCGACTACATCGAAAGTGGTCACATGACTTTGGTGCCTGCTAAGCACATGGGTCAAGGCAAGTTTTATGTGCCGCATCACTGCATTTTGCGCCCCGAGAGCGCCACAACGAAGCTTCGCGTTGTTTTTGACGCTTCAGCTAGAGATGCGCATTCCAAATCGCTTAACGACTCGCTATTAACAGGCCCAAAGTTACAATCCAACATTGCGGAGATTCTTCTTCATTACCGGGAGCACGAAGTGGTCTTTATGGCCGACGTGCGCCAAATGTACCGTCAAATTACCGTTGCTCCGCATCACCGGGATTACCAGCGTATTCTCTGGCGAGTTCACCCAGATGAGCCTCTTCAGGAATACGTATTGAACACCGTAACGTACGGGGTCTCCTCGGCTCCGTTTCTTGCTTGCCGAACGATCCAGCAATTGGCCAACGATGAAGGTCATAAGTACCCGAAGGCCAAAACCGTTCTAACTTCCGATATTTACGTCGATGACGTCGTTACCGGAAGTTCTTCGCTGGATGACGCTTGTGACATCAAGTCACAGGTTATCGCACTTTTCAAGCTCGGCGCTTTCGAGCTACGAAAATGGGTAAGCAATCAACCCGAACTTCTTAAGGATTTGCCCTCGGAAATGTGTCTCTCGGACGCCATCGCATTTACCGAAGCCGAAGACACCACCGTTAAGGTCCTTGGCCTTAAATGGGAACCCGCTTCAGACTCGTTCGTTTTTAACGTCCAACCTTCCAATCGACCGTGTACCAAACGAACGATTCTAGGTGAGGTCGCCAGAATCTTCGACCCTTTGGGTTTCTTGTCTCCATTGACAATCCAAGCCAAAGCCTTGAACCAAAAACTTTGGATTCTCGGCTCTTCGTGGGATGAAACTCCTCCTCCGGAAATTGTGTCCCAATGGAGCAATTTCTCTCAGCAACTTCCTCAAGTTAGAGATCTGAAAATCCCTCGCAAATTCACCATCGAAGGTGCTCAATCGTATCAGTTGCACGGATTTTGTGACAGTTCTGAGGTAGCGTATGGCGCCGTCGTATATCTACGTGTCACCGAGTCTGATGGATCCGTTCGCGTCCACCTCGTTTGCGCAAAGGCGAGAGTTTGTCCCCTCCGGAAACAATCTTTGCCCAGATTAGAATTGTGCGCAGCAGTCCTGCTTGCAGATCTCATCAAGTTCGTCAAGGACACGCTGCGGCTGCCTGTCGAAGAAACTTACCTTTGGTGCGACTCAACCGTTACATTGGCTTGGTTACGCGCTCCGTCCTCTCGTTGGGTGACATTCGTCGCAAATCGTGTTAGCCACGTGCAGGACATCGTTCCTACCGCTTGCTGGAGACACGTTCCCTCTGGAACGAATCCCGCAGATATCTGTTCACGAGGGCAGATGCCTCGGGAACTTCTCACCAATACGCTATGGTGGGCGGGCCCAGAGTGGCTCTCTCACTCACCGTCTGAATGGCCAACAGATCTATCGAAAGATCGCAACACCGATAACGTCGTACTTTCCGAACAGCGTCGTGTAACTCTCGTAACAAGCCAAACCGAACCTATCAAGCAAACGTCAATAATCGATCAGCTGTTAGAGAGATATTCGTCGTTGGACAAAGTCTGTCGCATTCTAGCTTACGTGCGTAGGTTTTGTACCAACGCGCGTAGCACCGCTTCACGATCTGAAAGCTTGCTCATAACGGACATCGAGCGCCATCGCGCGCTACTAGAAATCGTCAAGCATTTCCAAGATCGTCATTTTTCCGATGTCATATCGAAACTTAGGTTGCGAAAACAGCTACCTCGTAGTCTTCGCAAACTAAATCCGTTCCTAGACGACCAAGGCATTCTCAGGGTGGGCGGACGACTCGCGCGCTCCGGCTTAGAATTCGAACATAAGCACCCTGCCTTATTGCCTAGAAAGTGTGTACTTACGACACGCGTAATCGAATCCGTCCATCGGAAAACCTTTCACCCTGGTCTAAATACGACTCATTATTTAGTCCTGCAACAATTCTGGATCCTCGCGGCTAGGCGAGCGATACGACACCAGCTTTCGAAATGCATCCGTTGCTATCGTCTTCATCCGCAGCCTCTGCAACCGTTCATGAGCGACCTTCCTGACTTTCGAGTCAATCAGGCTAAACCGTTCTCTGTAGTCGGCGTTGATTTCGGTGGTCCATTTCGCATCAAACTCGGATCCCATCGCGGTGCGAAAATCGACAAGGCTTACTTATGCCTGTTTGTGTGCCTAAGCACAAAGGCCGTGCACTTGGAGGTAGTGTCAACGCTATCAACCGATGGCTTCATCGCAGCCTTACGTCGTTTCGTTTCCCGCCGTGGCCGTTGTAACGTCATACATTCGGATTGTGGTACTAACTTTGTCGGCGCGAGCTCACAACTAGCGGCATGTATCGAACGAGCCTCGCACGCAGAACGTATCACTTTCAAACGCAACCCCCCGTCCGCTCCACACTTTGGAGGGATATGGGAGATCCAGATTAAGGCCGCCAAGACACATTTATATCGCATCGTTGGCGACCAGGTCTTAACCTTCGAACAATTATCGACATGTTTCACCCAAATTGAATCGATTATGAACTCGAGGCCTTTGTGTCCTTTAAGTTCCGACCCTAACGATCTGAACGTCCTCACACCCGGTCACTTCCTGACATTAGAACCCCTGACCGCAGTGCCAGACTCTGACTACGCGGACGTTAAACTTAATCGACTAAACCGATGGCAGCTCATCCAAGCGTTCCAACAGCAGTTCTGGAAACGCTGGCAAAATGAGTACCTACACGCCTTAACTCTGCGGGCAAAATGGACCAAAGACTCAACACCGTTAACCGTAAATTCAATCGTACTTATCAAAGACGAGAACCGACCTCCTCTTCATTGGCCGTTGGGACGAGTTGTCTCTCTCCATAACGGACCTGACGGAGTAGTTCGGGTAGCTACCGTGCGAACCGCGAAGGATAACTTAGTTAAAAGGCCCCTGGTCAAACTATGTCCCCTTCCATCCGAATAATCGCTCCCATTAACAACGTTCCCTAGTTTTAAGATTAGTTTCGTAAATCGTATTTTTACCAATAGTTAAGTAACGTTTTCTTTTTCATTCGGGAAAATCCCATTGGTATTTTGGTGGGCGGAATGTTCCGTTCTTACCGTTTAGTTTTTAAGTAATTAATCAAAATTCCGCGCGCTTCTACCGTTTATCGATGCAAAGCCAAAACGCACTTCACAACGATACAATATTGACATTTTAGCCAATAGGATCGTCCGAAACTGCTCGGACGACACGCTAAGGACAACGCCTCAGCAGCGCCTCTGTTGGCGAAAACGAGAACTAGCGAAACGCCGCGGCATACGTTTCGACCGCTATCGATTTAAATCGCTTTATATGTTTTAAGCCTCCAAAACTAAGTGTTTTAGTGATATATCGTGCGTGACAAAAGGCCTAAGACTATTTAACGTACCGCCGGCCGGTGTGTGAAAGAAGAAAAGGTGCTGAACGTAAAAGAAGAACCAGTCGCATCGAGAGGATTCCGCCATTGCTGCAGCATAAGGTCAGTCCAGTGCGTGATATCCTTTGGTTATTTTATCGTATTGTACCGTTTATTACCGGCGAGTATAGATATTTATGCTCGATCCTGAATGTTGTGAATTGGCATTGCATCTCATACCAAAACCGCGCCATTTTGCAACAAAATAGCTAAGTATAATTTTGATATATCCATCTCTATATGTATTAGGGACAATCGACATAAAATTCTGTTCAATGAACATTAGAAAAAAGAACAGTATTGATTGTTATGATGACCTCCGCCTAATTAAAAAAAAATTTAAAAAACAATTGAGATGCTTTGGATTTGTAGCACGAAGATGAAGATGATATACACCGTAGGAATGCTCATTGTGAAGAACACGTCATTGTTGTTTTTTATATAAACCCCATTCACAATAACCATTTGTTATCCTTATGCTGTTCTGTTATCTCTCGGGATATGGAAAAATGTGTCACGGGACGGGCTATCTTTATCAATGCATATGGAATATGCATGCTAATTATAACAAACTGCATAAAAATTACTAAGTTATACTATAATATTTTATTCAGTACCTAGTTATTGAAATTTGAGATAGGTAAATTATAATTTCGTTGACAAACATAAGTAGGTGGTACCTAGAGCCTTTGGCCTCGCCTTTTATGGTTAATTTTTTACAGGCTTGTTTTTTATTAAATGTAGCTATGTCAATGGGTCATATTTGGTCAATTACCATTTTATATCAAACTAAATTTAACATCATTTGTTTCACGACCCGCCCCTACTTTTTGATTGTCTACATTTAATCCCACATGACAATTATGACACGTTTTGGAGCGCGCCTCTGAATCCACAGCGAGTGTCACCGAATAAGGTGTGCCGCGGTTTACCGATGTACAGGATTATTGGGGACCATCGATGATCTGCAAATATGTCCATGTTAATACTATACCTATATATATAGGTATAGGTACATTGTACAGACAGAATTTAATTTCCGACCCATTTCGTACCTACCTTGTCACAGTGACAATCAATTTGTAAGTCGCTCGCTTCATATTATTGTCACCGTAACAAAGTACAAAATGGGTGGAATCATTGTCAAAGTATTTAATTTCTTAGGTACTTACCTAAGAAATTAAATACTTTGACAATGATTCACGTTTAATTATCAAAACGGTAATAATATTTTTTCTACTCCCGTACTTTTATTTGTCATTTAAAGGGTCGTGCACACACCTTTAAAACCCTACCTTATAGATGTCAAGACAAGTCTTTAGTCTATGCCCCAAAAAAGAATTTGTGCATACACGCAGTATATTTATGGCGATTTTACGATACTTCGTATAATGACCACTTTAAAAATATTGAATGAAATACAGTGTTGCCAACCTTATTTTAAATGTCATCTCTGACAAATAAGTGAACCATAGACATGTTTTTTTTTTAATTTCATTCATTCATTCATTCTTTTCCCGCCCGTACCCTCCATTTTTGCTAATTCTTGAATTAAAAATATTTGTTAAATTTATAATTTTATTTCAAAGTAAGTGCTTGGTCGTAGAAAAAGTATTGTATGCAACGTTGTTTAACTGAGTCAAAAAATACTCGTGGCGTCTTTATTAACAATTTTCGGCTTCGCCTCAAATTGTTACTCACGCCACTCGCCTTTTAACAATTTGAGGCGAAGCCGAAAATTGTTAATAAAGACGCCACGTGTATTTTATGACTCAGTTTTCTACGACCAAGCACTTACTTTGAAATATGTAAAATTGTAAATTTAACAAATATTTTTAATTCAAGAAGTAGCAAAAATGGAGGGTACTGGCGGGAAAAGAATGAATGAATGAATGAAATTAAAAAAAAAACATGTCTATGGTTCACTTATTTGTCAGAAATGACATTTAAAATAAGGTTGGCAACACTGTATTTCAGTCAATATTTTTTAAGTGGTCATTATACACGAAGTATCGTAAAATCGCCAAAAAGATACTGCGTGTATGCACAAATTATTTTTTGGGGAATAGACTAGAGACTTGTCTTGACAACTATAAAGTAGGGTTTTAAAGGTGTGTGCACGACCCTTTAAATGACAAATAAAAGTACGGGAGTAGAAAAAATTATAAAAAAACAGAATGAGCAACAACAAAAACATGGCGCTAGTGCAGGGTGGAGGTAGACGGGCTAGGTATGGCTGCACCGTCATTGAGACCGAAGAAATGTTGGATGGGTTTGAATTTGTGCCGTGTCCCACGGATACACATGCTGGTGGCTCGGATTGACTGTATCAGGGTTACCCAAACTTTTTCAGTCACAACAATATGTCCCGTAGCTCTTATGTCAGCGAATTAAGAAGTACGGAACATATTGTTCACTATATTTTGTACTAGAACGAAATAACAGGAAAATGTTTATCTGAAACCCATTGTATGGCGCGGTGAGAGAAAAAACACGGTTAATTTCTTAGTAAAAGGGTCAATCGAATCGTAGGAAGGTTTCCTCAAATGACTGTCATAAAACGTAAAATAACAGGGTTAAGTATTATAATGAAAGGTCCACGTAAGATTAACAATAAAAATATATATGTTTAGCCTGTTAAGAAATATGTGCTTTATTATCAGAAATCACGATTTTTAATCAACGTTTATTTACGTAATCTACAAGGAATATAAAAGTTTAGAAATAAAGACATAGGCAGGTGTGCAAACATGAATTTACATACGCAAATACATATTTTTATGACCGTCATTTTCCTAAAGTAAAACTCCTTCGACTAAAAGCCTACATTATAAAACATAACTCATATAACTGGGGTCCCCTTCGCGGCCGCTTTAACAAATTGCCTCTAAGATTAAAGCGTTTATTACAAGCACCCAGCTACCCTTGCTCTAGTAATAAGGCCCGAATTCGTGGGTATGCGAAAGAGTGCTGGTTTTGCTAAAAAGCAAGTAAAGCAGCGTGCACATTAGTCGCAATACCATCTGATGGTAATCACTTACCATCAGGCGTTCCATCTGCTCGTTTCCCAGAAGGGAACCGTTTTAATGATATAGAAATATCATTAAAAAAAACCGGCCAAGTGCGAGTCGGACTCGCGCACGAAGGGTTCCGCACCATCAACAAAAAATAGAGCAAATCAAGCAAAAAAACGGTCACCCATCCAAGTACTGACCCCGCCCGACGTTGCTCAACTTCGGTCAAAAATCACGTTTGTTGTATGGGAGCCCCACTTAAATCTTTATTTTATTCTGTTTTTAGTATTTGTTGTTATAGCGGCAACAGAAATACATCATCTGTGAAAATTTCAACTGTCTAGCTATCACGGTTGAGATACAGCCTGGTGACAGACGGACGGACGGACGGACGGACGGACGGACGGACAGCGGAGTCTTAGTAATAGGGTCCCGTTTTTACTCTTTGGGTACGGAACCCTAAAAATGGAATACATATGGCTATTGAGAGCCGAAAGTCTGAAGCTTTGATACCTTATTATTGACGACGACGATTCGAACGACCGTAGCATTTCATATCATGACATAATCCATTGTCAATTCTTACCACATATCTATTCAGTATAAGATCCGTGTAAGAGTATACAATAGAAACGTAATTTCCATTTATATATTGCTTACATTTCTCAAAAGTGATTTTTCCTTCAAGAGCCAGGTGTTCCATGTGATTAGCTATAATAAAGCGTAGACAAATGAAAAATAGTCCTCAGAGGAGGATGAGAAGGAAGAGGCTATCTGGATCAGACTGTAAAATGAAATAGGAAACATAAAGCGTGTAGTTTATCTACTCCCCAAACTTAAAATTCTATTGCGCTAAAACCTACGGAGCGATGGAAAAAGAAAGTTGGTCTCGTAGAAAAACAAACATACACCATTGGAATACACTAAATAATCTCCGTTAATCAAGTAAGAATACATTTCACATTCAGAAAGGGTACCCATATGTCCAAGCCCTTAGTGAACGCAAACGTAAGTGTCAGTCGGCAAAAGGGCCTGCATCCGGCCGTGCGTGAGTTATGTAGTAGCCGTAAAACGGCGCCAATTTGCGTGAGAGCTTCACAGACATGTTTAGATAGGACGATGGGAACACTTTTTGACACATAAAGCTTGGGCTTAATCAAAAAGGTACGCCTTAATCATGTCACCCGATACAAGGGTAGGAACTATTTATATATTGTTTAAAGTAGTGTCCAGGAAAATTTCAGTGGCTTGCACTTACGGCTAAAATATCAAAGGTTGAATGGATAAATGACAGTCCTTCGCATCTTACCGATTTTCAGGGGCTATAAAAGACCGGGGTCCACTTTTGAGAACCTAATCCCAAGAACGGCAGGCGTAGGCTCTGGGTTTGAGGACACCGATTGACAGTCATTAAAACAAGTGCTCTAGGATGTAGGTATGACAGAAACAAGTCTGAATTCTAGAGGTATAGTTAAAGGCAGTGTATAATAAATAACGGAAGAATTCACTAAGCTAACATAATCTAATCCAAAATTATAGTTACTGTGGTTTGAAGCTTTACTATTCATTGTAAACGCACCACATAGCATGTCTATGTGTATTGTGTAGGAAATATGCGAATTTCGTGAGTGTTAACAGTGATAGGTGGCAATGGGAGGGGATTATGCAGGCGGTTCGCGGCAGGGGACAATATTCATCATTTAGAGATGCAGCTGTGAATATTAATATTTGCGCGGTCCGTATTTGGCCCTAAGTTACCACCAAATGTGACGTTTGCCTTTTTATCCAAACCAAACGTCACTGAAATTTGTATGCGAATTGCGAGTATTAAGGTTTTAATATCTGGGTGACCGAGCTTTGCTCGGAAAACATATAAAAACTCGAAAATGCGCGTTTTCCCAGAGATAAGACCTAGCTAGATCGATTTTCGAACCCCCGTATAGCAAATTTCATCGAAATCGTTAGAGCCGTTTCCGAGATCCCCGAAATATATATATATATGTCGGAGCGAGACACCAGAAGGACGTATTGCAGTGTTACAGTTCATAGCTTTAAACGCCTGTATTATTTGCTTGTAACGGAACAATAAAGTTGCGTAGTGAATAACGCCACCATCTACTGGCATATTGTTGAACTAATGACAGGTAGAAGGCTTTGGAACGTCAAGAGGTGTATCTTGAGTGAACGTAGGCACGAGTGGCAATTTTTGTCGTTATGTTGGTAGACTTGTCAGGCAGGTTTACCAACTTGAATTGGAGGCGGGAGCGGTTGGCTCCGCCGCTGGAACTGGCTTCCTTCTTCTTGATCGGACCGCGCTTGAGATCGGACGTTAGCCAAGCTCGTGCCTAATTCGCTACGTTCCTGAAGGCTTATACCTGAAGGATTATTCTGAAAGCTTATAGATTCTCACGTTCTTTAACCGTTTAGTTAAGTGTTTCCAAGAGTTATTTTGTTTTCTTATGTGCCATTAGAAGCTTACTTTTGTAAAATAAAGAAACTATGTGTTGTTTTGAAAAGATATGTCCCGCAGAGTTTGTTGCCGGGTTAAATCTTCTCGGGTCAGAGGTGTAGGGTTGGAGCCGGTGTAGTTTGACTTAAATAAAGATTTGAACGATTTCATGTGATCTTTTTATTTTAACTGAATCCGATTCCATCGTAAGATCGTTTAGTTATTTTGATTATTTAGTACTGAAATATGGTAGGCACTAGTATGGTTAATGAGTCCGAATGTTTATTTCATGCGTTGGTAGCATACCTACTATTTTGGCTGTGAAGTAATACATCGAGGTACCATGCCCACCACCCGCTATCAATAGCCCCACACAATTAGCCCTCTCCCTCTTCGACATATATATAAATAAATAAATAAATAAACAAGAATTGCTCGTTTAAAGGTATTAGATAGATACAGAGCGTAGTCAAAGCAACACACGCAACAAACGTAATTGTAGAAATAAAAAGTCTATCCTACCTTATCACTCAGACAGAAATTCACAGACATGTATAAAAAAACCCCTTATCTATAGATCCACAGACATATCTCCCCAGCCGGACAAAGAGCTAGTAATCTCCAGTCTCGCGGACAGCTCACGCGCGGACATTTCCATATTTATTGCTCACGGCCACGATACATAAATGACTAGGAAGTTCTAGCTAATGTTGGACCTAGAAGGGCTTATCAACAAGGACAATGTAAACAGTAGGACATTCTACACACTGTGTATTGCGTTTATTTTATTTTTAGTAATATCAATCGATCGAAACCGGAACGAAGCCGGTTTTTAGAATATTTCAAATTGCAAAAACACAAAAATCGTTATTGGTCTTACGAAAATAAAGGCTACATCTGATGGCGACTGCAGCAGCGTTAATGTTGATAAATGGCGTGGCTTATTTTATCGTTACCTCACTGCTATTGCGATATTCGCGATTGACAGTAAGATCGCCTGTTCTTACTGTTTTAATGTTGCAGCAGTAAAACTCAGAATGTAACCTTGAAGAGAAGAAAAATATAATATCTAAAACACGACTTTGTCGCCCTAGCATACAAAGTTTCATTAGTTATGTAGGTATCGTATTTACTTGTGGCTTAGTCAAAGAGGGTGACTTTTTAGTTAATTAATATCGAGTGGCTAGTCAAACACGATAAAAACAATTCATAACTTAAATAGTTTTGTATGACACACTGCGTTGTGCAGTTTCAACGCGCCTGCAGATTAGGGATCGTTTTAATTTCAATCGCATGCAAATTGAACGAAATTACTTTTGAACACACAAACTGATGTGATAAAGTCCTGGTCTAAGGCTGAGACAAGAGGTAACATTCCATTATGGAATTTTCAGGTAAATTAATTATCAGTTGAGTACATTGAAAAGAATCCCTACTTAGCATTTATTTTTTAACCGAGACTTTGACCAACTTGCACATCGTATTTATTTTATAAAAGGGCAAGATACGCTTCGATAAATAATTTAAAACTTTTAACTGTAAAATGAGACCGTTTAAAATAAACTTGGGTAGTTTATCAGACCCGCACCGTTGAACTTTAAAGTCCTTAACAGCTTGAACTATATGTCTGCAATACTTTCTCGATAGTTTCAGTCTTTAACTTTGCTTACCTTTTCAAGCTGATATTGTAGTTACTTGTTACATCAAATGAGAATTTAAGTACCTATAGATTAATTGCTTGAGTAAAACTATCTTCGGGAAAATAAAATAATACATTAGGTTTTATACCTGTTAAGTGATTTGAACCTCGCTACAAGCATGTGTCCGTTTAAAAAGGAGAATACTAGAATTAGAAGTTTAACTAACATAGACTCTTAACAATAAAGTCGCGTCAAGATCATTTTGAACACCTCGCCCGCTTACAACTATTGCTGCTGACTGTACTAACCTAGTTCGAAATGGCTGTTATTTAAGGAGTTTTGCTTGAAGAATTATTTCTCTAGTTATTCGAAACATCCGAAACCCATGCACACACGCATACACCAATACCCACTATTTGTCTTCACCAGGATGCAGGATATAAACAAGGATTTCAAATAGAAATCAAAATAGCTCAACTAATTCTATTAAAGCGTACGAAGGAATACGTACACTCAATACTTCCTAATGTTCTTGAGTTACACGATCCGGGTGTGGCGTGAATTGCTTATATTTGTTGATGCTGGCTGCCCAACTGGTTCCCACGATCTCTGAGGAACTAGAAGAGTCTAAGAAAGTAGAGGAGAGTAGTAACTAGACGTACGTATATACACACTCACCCGATAGGAATTTGATACGAACACATGTAGGTATTTAAAGTTAAACACTGTAACAATTTAGTATGGAGAAAAAAACATAACCGTTATTAATCATAATCACGATTTCCAATGGTCTAAGAGCTAGCCACGTAAATAGGTATGCAATTTATAGAGCAACGAAACCCCTCTAGTTATTATGCCATACTATCATTATTAATTAATCCGGGCGCAAGGCAGCTGTTTAGCGGTGGGTGAGGGAGTGAATGGGCAACAAAGTGGTTGTAAAATCAATTGAAGGTGTGCAATTTATAGAGCTCTAATTTTGGTGTGATATAATAGCTTATTATGTATTTAATTCAAATATAAAAATGCCAGGCGTTTTAATTGGGGGAAAAGTAGTGCCAGGTGACTTACAAGATTTTGCGAAAAAGTACCAAAATAGGTTTGCATATATAGAGCAACGAAATCTTTCTAGTTAGTGTGCCATACTATCATTATTAATTAATCCGGGCGCCTGGCAGCTGTTTAGCGGTGGGTGTGGGAGTGGATGGGCAACAAAGTGGTTGTAAAATCAATTGAAGGTGTGCAATTTATAGAGCTCTGATTTTGGTGTGCAATAATAGCTAATTATTTATTTAATTCAAGTATAAAAATGCCAGGCGTTTTAATTGGGGGAAAAATAGTGCCAGGTGACTTACAAGATTTCGCGAAAAAGTACCAAAATAGGTTTGCATATATAGAGCAACGAAATCTTTCTAGTTAGTGTGCCATACTATCATTATTTATTAATCGGGGCGCCTGGCAGCTGTTTAGCTGTGGGTGTGGGAGTGGATGGGCAACAAAGGGGTTGTAAAATCAATTGAAGGTATGCAATTTATAGAGCTCCGAGTTTGGTGTGATAAAATAGCTAATTATGTATTATATTCAAATATAACAATGCCAGGCGTTTTAATTCGGGGAAAAGTAGTGCCAGGTGACTTACAAGATTTCGCGAAAAAGTACCAAAATAGGTTAATTTATAGAGCAACGAAACCTTTTAGTTAGTGTGCCATACTATCATCATATTTTACAACCCCTTTGTTGCCCATCCACTCCCACACCCACCGCTAAACAGCTGCCAGGCGCCCCGATTAATAAATAATGATAGTATGGCACACTAACTGGAAAGATTTCGTTGCTCTATATATGCAAACCTATTTTGGTACTTTTTCGCGAAATCTTGTAAGTCGCCTGGCACTACTTTTCCCCCAATTAAAACGCCTGGCATTTTTATATTTGAATAAAATACATAATTAGCTATTATTGCACACCAAAATCAGAGCTCTATAAATTGCACACCTTCAATTGATTTTACAACCACTTTGTTGCCCATCCACTCCCACACCGCTGCTAAACAGCTGCCAGGCGCCCGGATTAATTAATAATGATAGTATGGCACACTAACTAGAAAGATTTCGTTGCTCTATATATGCAAACCTATTTTGGTACTTTTTCGCGAAATCTTGTAAGTCACCTGGCACTACTTTTCCCCGAATTAAAACGCCTGGCATTTTTATATTTGAATTAAATACATAATAAGCTATTATATCACACCAAAATTAGAGCTCTATAAATTGCACACCTTCAATTGATTTTACAACCACTTTGTTGCCCATTCACTCCCTCACCCACCGCTAAACAGCTGCCAGGCGCCCGGATTAATTAATAATGATAGTATGGCACACTAACTAGAAAGATTTCGTTGCTCTATATATTGCAAACCTATTTTGGTACTATTTCGCGAAATCTTGTAAGTCACCTGGCACTACTTTTCCCCGAATTAAAACGCCTGGCATTTTTATATTTGAATTAAATACATAATAAGCTATTATATCACACCAAAATTAGAGCTCTATAAATTGCACACCTTCAATTGATTTTACAACCACTTTGTTGCCCATTCACTTCCTCACCCACCGCTAAACAGCTGCCAGGCGCCCGGATTAATTAATAATGATAGTATGGCACAGTACTTTTCCCCAATTAAAACGCCTGGCATTTTTATATTTGAATAAAATACATAATTAGCTATTATTGCACACCAAAATCAGAGCTCTGTAAATTGCACACCTTCAATTGATTTTACAACCACTTTGTTGCCCATCCACTCCCACACCGTCGCTAAACAGCTGCCAGGCGCCCGGATTAATTAATAATGATAGTATGGCACACTAACTAGAAAGATTTCGTTGCTCTATATATGCAAACCTATTTTGGTACTTTTTCGCGAAATCTTGTAAGTCACCTGGCACTACTTTTCCCCGAATTAAAACGCCTGGCATTTTTATATTTGAATTAAATACATAATAAGCTATTATATCACACCAAAATTAGAGCTCTATAAATTGCACACCTTCAATTGATTTTACAACCACTTTGTTGCCCATTCACTCCCTCACCCACCGCTAAACAGCTGCCAGGCGCCCGGATTAATTAATAATGATAGTATGGCACACTAACTAGAAAGATTTCGTTGCTCTATATATTGCAAACCTATTTTGGTACTATTTCGCGAAATCTTGTAAGTCACCTGGCACTACTTTTCCCCCAATTAAAACGCCTGGCATTTTTATATTTGAATTAAATACATAATAAGCTATTATATCATATCACACCAAAATCAGAGCTCTATAAATTGCACACCTTCGATTGATTTTACAACCCCTTTGTTGCCCAACCACTCCCGCACCCACCGCTAGACAGCTGCCAGGCGCCCGGATTAATTAATAATGATAGTATGGCATAATAACTAGAGGGGTTTCGTTGCTCTATAAATTTCATACCTATATACGTGGCTAGCTCTCCGTCTACAATGTCAGCAATATCCAAATAACATGGAAAATTGTCTTAAATCTACTCGTAAATAAAATTACAACGTCAAATTTGACATGGTTTTGAGTTAAGAGTCTTACTCTTTGGTCTAACTGTTAGACCAAAGAGTAAAGTATTTAGGCTTGACCTCTCGTGTTAAAACGATAGGTTAAATACAAACTAGGTTAGTTTTGAAAAAGTTTATTTTTTCAGGTTAGGTTTCTTATTTATAAATGCATTATTCTACTCTTCGTGTTATCCTTTATCTGAAAGGTAAATAACCGTTTTAGCCTAGCTTTATACCTCCATTTTCTTGATTTGTACCAATTTATAATAAAATATATCAACTTCTCTAGTAAAATTTTGCAAGTTCTAATGTTCGTCCTCAACGCATTGCAGCAACAACGACTTATGTGTATATACAATTTTAGTATATTGCAAGTATTAAAAAGAACTTCGTCTCTTCCAGTTTAAATTATCGAGCATCCCCCATATTCAAACGGTAAACGAATGTTATGCAGATGCCGGCAAATGGAATAAATATAGGAAGAGTTTCATCTTGTTTGATGTCAATGTTTACAAAAGCTGATGATTAGTTAGTCCAATATCTAGAGTCTGTGCGGAAAGAGAAGAGTCGTGGAATGTATTGGGCCCCATACATTCCACGACTCTTCTCTTTCCGCACAGACTCTAACTTAAATATTCTTGTACGTTGCGGACATGGTAGAGGTTGCGGATATCGGAGGAATGTATTTTAATGTTTTTATATCTGGTTTAAAGAGGTCTGATTACTTGCGTCATTTGGCGTTGAAAAGGCCAGCAGTTTAAAGGTTTGACATTTAAGTGACATACTTGCATGAGTAATATATATAATATGCTAGAATTTTAATTTATTAGTTTAAGCGCATAAACTTAAGTTTCGGTTCAGTTTTGTCACTCGGGAAATCTTAATACTTAGAATCAACTGGCACGAAAAGTAGGGAGGCAGTGAGTGATGGTATTCTTTATAATATGCTTTGCCGTTTTATGTGGTGTTAGCTTTTCACTGTTACGAAATTTTATGTATTAGGTGACGTGAATTCTCTTGCATTATAAGTTTGAACTTTGGATCTATGGTGTCATACTCTTATTGATAGCTTTCAATAAACAGTTACAAAAAGTTCATGCATCATTCTATCAATGTGTCTAGATTGGAGGCTAGTTTTCTTAATATTTGCAATACATTTTTGGCCCGTTAAGCTTCTCGTTTTAATTTTAATACCCACTTTAAACCATATACGGCTCAAGATATATTGAATTTGTACAACAGACCATTAACAAACACTTTCTTTTCCAGGATGAGCGATGTCGAACATCTGCCAACGGTACATCAGGCGGCACTGCGAGGAGAGGAGTGGCGGCTCCTATATGAAGGTAACATAAATCGATACTCATTTAACTTCAAAAGATGCAAAAGATGCTTCATACAAAAGATGGCGCCGGATTTAATATGAGAATATTGATTTTCAGTTCAGTACAAACAGCTCTTACAGATCAGCTCATAGCTACCAAATAATACGCTAAAACTCGTATACGCGTTCTTGGTGTTATTATGGGCAAAACCAAGTTAAAGGTGTTCAGTTCAATGGGTTAAGGGCGTATCCTTTTCGAAGAAGTACTATTAAACTACTACTTATTGCTATTTTCAAACTCCTCGCGTGATATGGACTCATAAAGTGGGGAGATCGAGTTCTTGATTAGACGCAACTTTCTGCGTTATGGATGATTATTGATTATGCCAGCCTCTTATAGGACTTTCGTAAGTTTAAGTTTACGCAATATTAAACTATAACATAAACGTGATATTTACCTATATTATGGTATAGCCTGCAGGTACAGATTTATAGATTTAAGATCAAATATAAAACGATTTAAATTGTTTATATTTTTAAGGCTGTTCAAGATTACGAAAGCAAATATTTTTGCATGCAAAAGTAAGCAAAGCTCTTACTATTCTACATATCCAACATCCAATTACAGTAAAGTAGGTAGAGTCACTGTCTCACAGTTCAAAGACGTCACAAAGTGCCTATGATCAAGCCAAGAGTTGCTAACTTAAAAATCGTTTGTAAGTTTTAATCCATGATTATATAGACAACACAGCCCATTTTGATCGGTAAATATAGACCGCAACAGCTTGCACATGCGCGCAGTATTTAGCCTCGCTGATAGCTTGTGTAATTCTTCTCATAAGCCGCATGCATGTGCTTGACATTTCCATTTCCTGCGTCCAGCGCCGATAGACACGCGCTGATAATGCTCTGTCCATTACGCACGTGCTACGACTGAGAGCGGAGGTGAATGATTCTTAAAACGGCATGTTGCCGAGAGGAATATTAAAGAAGATACATTCATTAAAGTCTTTGAACATTACCTGGTTACCTGTAAAAAATAAAACAAAAAGACCCTCAGTTATATTCTACGGTTGCCAATGTTCGGGACCCTTTTAAAATTTCAACTCGACAGTTCGCCGTACTAGAGTGGCTGAGAAAATAGTAAAGTTTGTGAATTAGGGATCATCTTGACATGATATGTTTGACCCCAAATCTGTTGCAATTGGTAGGTCAGATAGAGCGAATAATCATCATCTTCCTCGCGTTGTCCCGGCATTTTGCCACGGCTCATGGGAGCCTGGGGTCCGCTTGGCAAATAATCCCAGTAATTGGCGTGGGCACTAGTTTTTACGAAAGCGACTGCCATAGATCGAATAATATGAATTAAAATAATCTCGACAACAGCTAAAACCTAGTAAGATGCATTCTAGAAGCATTTTGTCCTTTGGCAACACTTACGCTACTGCAATGCTTATCAAGGCATCTTGCTTACTGTTGCTACACTAGAAAGTGCCTCTAGTTAATACATGTTAGTGATTTCGAAGTTGGGAAAAAGCATACTAATTATTCCAACTTACTCAGAATCTTCTTAATAAGATACATTCCGAGCGACTCCGTTATGTCTATGCTCCATGGTTGCGGACAGGCATGTTACGTTACAACATACGTACGAGTACATGTAATAGGTACCACTCCATTTTGTACTGTACCGAGTAGTTGAATTCTGCCGTCAATATCAAATAGCCTTGCATTTCCCAGTACATCTTAGCTTTGCACTGTAACTGAACCCAAGAGAAGTGATTTTAGGTATATTTTGTAAATCAATAGTGTCATAACATCATAGCTAGCCAATAACATCATATTAGCTACTACATTTCTAATGATTTTATTTTTTATTTTTTGTGTACGTTTAATTTTGTACATATTTTAGTTTTGTTCTGTTTCATGTTTATAATCTACTTGTAAAATATGTGTTTTTCCAGCATACAAATATAATCGATTTATCTATCTATCTAATAGTACCGGTACGATTTCTCACTATGCAATATGCATCCTTAGCTAAGATTTAATTGGATCAGTAGCATCACGTCTGTACCTAATGCTGATTCGTCTAGCTAGGCATAATCTTCGCCATAATTACAGGTAGATGAGAGCAGCTGCGCTTTCCTACACATGTAGACACATGTTGGGTTCACGCATGTATTCACCTATTGTTTCAAACACGCAGACGCACGGTAGCTGTCTCTGTCTCAATACTAACAATAACTTATTAAGCGCCTGTTCGACTCCGTGTAGCAATATGTAAGATGTAAGAGGTGCTAATCCATACGGTTGGGCGCTTTTGTTCATAAATAAATATGTTTTAGTCTTAAGTTTCATTTTAAATACAGGTTTTTATTACAGACTATTATTCCTTGAGTACGTTTTGATAAAGTTGCTTTGCTTTAGCAGTAAGTGGTTATTAGTATTTAAACGACCAATTTACTACAAAGCCTGTAGAAACACAAACAAATCAAGAGCTTTTGATATTGAAAGATGGAAAGTTTACACTTGAAACCCAAAAAGTCACTTAGCGCATCCAACAGGATGAATCTCAGAGTTTGTCAACACTCAGGGGTCGAAACGAAACTCATAATTCCAATAAAATTAAAGACTAGAAGCGTTCCGGCAAAGTTCACAAAAGGATCATTAAAAGTTCGCGATGAAATCATGAAAATTGCCCATTAGCAGGGGTCGTCAACAGCCGTGAACGTTTTCTAAGAAAACACCAGTGCAGGGATCGGAAACTCTTATTCTTGTTTGACGATTTGAGGTCCTCGCTCTTTTGGACTTGGAAGTCACTTCATTAGTGTTTGCCTTTGAGAATTGTATTAGCTCGTTAAGATTATTAAAATTTTAATGGACGATTGTTAATTAGTGGATCTTCAGAACAATATGCTTTAGAAAATTTCACTGTTTTTGCACTTCTGTTGATAAGACTTTGCTTCTTCTGATTGAAGTAAGCTGAATTTAGCTGGCTTCCAAACTTCACGTTTTTACCCTCGATGCAATATTGCATAGTTCGTTTACAGTACGAGATGCTGTTTGACTGTACATAGTATAGTACTTAATTAATTTCAAAAGAGTCATTTTGATTGACGTTGTGAATAAACCAACAAAAAGCGGCCAAGTGCGAGTCGGACTCGCCCATGAAGGGTTCCGTATTTAGGGGATTTATGACGTATTAAAAAAAACTACCTCGTTCAAACCATGCAACTTTCGGTGGAAGTTTGCATGGTAATGTACATCATACATTTTTTTTAATTTTATCATTCTCTTATTTTAGAAGTTACAGGGGGGGGGGGACACATTTTACCATTTTGGAAGTGTCTCTCGCGCAAACTATTCAATTTAGAAAAAAATGATATTAGAAACCTCAATATCATTTTTGAAGAGTGAAGACCTATCCATACATACCCCACACCACACGTATGGGTTTGATGAAAAAAAAATTTTTGATTATCAGTTCTAAGTATGGGGAACCCCAAAAAAAAAACTACTTACTAGATCTCGTTCAAACCAATTTTCGGTAGAAGTTTGCATGGTAATGTACATCATATATTTTTTTTAATTTTATCATTCTCTTATTTTAGAAGTGACAGGGGGGGGGGACACACACATTTTACCACTTTGGAAGTGTCTCTCGCGCAAACTATTCAGTTTAGAAAAAACTGATATTAGAAACCTCAATATCATTTTTGAAGACCTATCCATCCCCACACGTATGGGTTTGATGAAAAAATTTTTTTTGAGTTACAGTTCTTATGGGGAACCCCCAAAATGTATTGTTTTTTTTTCTATTTTTGTGTGAAAATCTTAATGCGGTTCACAGAATACATCTACGTACCAAGTTTCAACAGTATAGTTTCGGAAAAAAGTCGCTGTGACATACGGACGGACAGACAGACAGACAGACATGACGAATCCATAAGGGTTCCGTTTTTTGCCATTTGGCTACGGAACCCTAAAAAGGGACGTGATGGGTGAAATCTGCTATTCATCTACCAGGCTGACATAAACAAAAGGCAGATAGTTAGTAAACGGTAGCGGCGCCGTTCAATTTCCGACCGCACCGCAGAGCGGCGCCGCGCGTGCCGGCATACGTGTTGGACACTTTCCAGTTTGAAAAAGTCTTAAGTACTCTTAAATTATAGTAAACCTAAGCTGTTGTAAAAAGGATACACTTGACTATCTACATCAAATGGCATGAACCATTTAAATGATGGAGGATACCTAATGCATTGTACAGTTACCACTTACTAGCAGTTATATTGGAGCGGACAAGGTGTTCTCAAACATCTGAACAAAAGCTCTATTATTAAGATGTTAAAGTGCAACTTAGCTGCTCTGATATATGATACAACTGATGGCTGTACTATTAGCGTAAGGTTAATATGGTTTTGACAAGGCCTTTACATCGGCCTATTTTTTCTTTCATCTTTTAGAAAGGAACAAATAAGCTGCAAATAGGTAAAAATAAGAAAGGATAAATTAAACATTGTTGCGGTTCTTAAAGAATCTGTTTCTCCTCTGTTAGATTTATTTTTACCATTCCAATCATTTGTTGAAGGTAGATATTAGAAGAATTTTCACCTAGAAAAAACTAATCACAATCGCCTAAGCATTTCTTTGTAAGAGCGTAATTAAAAATTCCGTCTGCCTTTGCATTGTTGCCTTAATAAAGAGAATAAACAATGGCGGGGAATCAATGGGAAAATAACAAATACCGAAGCAAATCAGACGTGGCTACATCGCTTGCAAGGAAAAGTGGGGAAAGCGCGCTCTCCATCGGTTCGCTAATTGTCGTTAGGTTCCGTATTTAAGTTTTTTGTCCGACAGCGCAACGCAAAGGTGTTTATGTTTATCAATATATGTATGTATGTTCCTGTGGCACTGCACTCTAGAGACCAAACTCGTAGGCCGATTTTGATGATTGATTTGACGAGTTTGATATGAAAGCTAAACAATCAGGCGTCATATTGCGAAAAAGAAAAAAAACCGGCCAAGTGCGAGTCGGACTCGCGCACGGCGGGTTCCGCACCATCAACAAAAAATAGAGCAAAACAAACAAAAAAAACCGGCCAAGTGCGAGTCGGACTCGCGCACGGAGGGTTCCGCACCATCAACAAAAAATAGAGCAAAACAAGCAAAAAAACGGTCACCCATCCAAGTACTGACCCCGCCCGACGTTGCTTAACTTCGGTCAAAAATCACGTTTGTTGTATGGGAGCCCCACTTAAATCTTTATTTTATTCTGTTTTTAGTATTTGTTGTTATAGCGGCAACAGAAATACATCATCTGTGAAAATTTCAACTGTCTAGCTATCACGGTTCGTGAGATACAGCCAGGTGACAGACGGACGGACGGACGGACGGACAGCGGAGTCTTAGTAATAGGGTCCCGTTTTTACCCTTTGGGTACGGAACCCTAAAAACGACTTCGAATCATCAAGTAGGGTTTTGATAATTCCTAAATAGCTTCAAGTCTTCTCAAACCCAACGAAATCTTGACATTATAAAATTGAGTAACATAGACAAAATTAATTTACGAAGCTTTCGATGATTCATTAATTTTCATTGAAATACTGAAGAAGTGGCTTGATTTATTCTGCTTATTATTTTATTTATTTTATTTGATACAATAGCAGCTCTTGAAGGTGATGCGTGTATATTGAAGCACTTGTATTTTATTTTGCACTTTTTAAAGTTCTAAAATGTGTCCCCAGTCTATTTTTGAAAGTGTTGACCGATGGTGCACTAACAACAGTTTCTGGTAGAATAACCAGATTATTAATAAAATAAACAGATTCAATATTTTTTTTAAGAAGTGTTTTCTAGGGTTACTAGTAGGGTTTGCACGACGGATCCGAAATGTATGGGAAGATCCGCGGATCCGGATCCAGATCCGGATAATTTCATACATTCCGGATCCGGATTGCAAACCCTAGTTACTAGCTTTTTGTGCTTAAGATTTGTGTTTGTGTTGTGTTAATCGAAGTTTGTACGTTCTGTAGTTACTTTGGTTATAATATTTAAGAAGCGTGTCGATTGAGACAACTGATAGTGTAAAAAAGGTTCATAACCAATGGAACCCTGCAAGCCTCCCGTTTCCCGTATTGAAAATCCCCAACGACAGGCATCAATGCAGAACTTTCTTCATTTGCACCGCTGTAAACAACACCGAGTTGCCTATTAGTTGTTTCCAATTCCCGCTTCAGTCGGACTGAGTTTGTTTTTAACTTTTTATCGCGATGCATGAACACGAGCGAGACGTGTATTGTAAATCACAAAACATACCTAGGTACAAAGGTTGTTGTAAACACAAAACTCAAAACATGCATTAGTACCTATAATAACTTCCCCAAAAACTTATACAGAATAGCTACAATTTTACAAGCCTAAATCAGCACTTTCCAAAATGCCCCTCGTCAGACAAGCGTTTGTTATGTATACAAAAATCGGGTTAAGGTATTGTAGCAAAAAAATATTTCCCGTCTCTTCTTTTTTTGGGATTTTGAGAGTTAAACATAATAGGTAATAAGTGCTCAAACTAAATGACTTTGCTCTTTGTGAATTTTAAGCGCAAAGAAAATAAATACAAAATAAGTTCCACCTATTATTGAGCAGTCTTGTATTGCTTATTTAACTCACGTAACCCGCCCCGCCCTTTCTAATTCCGTCCATTCTAAATCTATATCCAAAACAAATAGCCCGTTTATAATTAATTTTGTTCACAAAAGGATTGAGACAAGACAAGACCCGTTTGTCTCTGTTATCGAAATGGTCTTTTATCTGTTTCCTATTTGCAATTTTATGTCTTTTTATTGTGGACGTAGACGCCATTAATTTTCTTCTGCGAGTTGTTTTATTTTTGCGATCGACATCGTCGTTTAATTAAACTGTCAAATCGCAGGATTGGACAAACTGAAGAGGGGTCTATATTATTTGGCATAGCAGTACTTGTCGCGTCGTAAAAATTGTTCAGCTCTGTCTAGTCTAGGTACATGGTGAGAGAGACGTTCGTATTTAGCCGTAGGTTAAAATTCAGCCGTCGGGAGACTCTCACCTTCTGATGTTTTTTAAATGAAATAATCTGTACTAATAATCGATATTACATTTATTAGTCGCATATTAGAAGAAAAGGAAAGTGATACTTATCCATCCATAATATCAATTTAGAGAGATTTTAAGGTAAAGAATTGTCTAACATAACAAGCCTCTCGTTACTCTACCTTCCTTATCATCATGAGTTTCTACGTATCTGGGGGCACGGCAGTGCCCCCGCCAAGTCGAGCGCGAAGCAAACACTGCCGTACCATCCTTTACTGGAAATGTAGTACCAATTAAATGCAGTATTTTAATTAGCGTGCCGCATTTAAAGAGATGAAGTATCGAGGCTCGTAATATTATATAATACAAATAATAGTACACCAGTACTCAAACAAATGAATATCTCACCTTCCTCGAAATGCGTCCGGAAGACTTCAGCGATCGATTACCGTTTTATTTGTTTCGGGCATGAAAATGACACTTTACCGTAACGGAACGCATTATTCATAAGCCGGCGCGGGGTGTCCCGGGGGACGCAGTTTAATGTCCAAATTTGCATACCGCAGTATCTGTAGAGAGCACAGATGAATTCAGAACGCTTGTGTGTAAACCGCATCGACTACCTAAGAATGACACCAAGGAAATCTGTGCACGGGTGCACGGTTTTGGCTGTAAAGTATCTTATGATCCATAGCAAAAAATACCTGATGTCAAACTACAGTAGGACCCGCTTAATACGATTTCCCGCGTAATGTACCTACTTTACTCTGGTCCCTGAAACTTGTGTTAGCTGCGCTCTCTCGACGGCAATAGAGTTTTCAAGCAAATTTTGAGTATTAGTTACTCCTCTTACTCATCACTTCAACAAAAACCCATCTTTGAATCGATAATCATAGTAAAATCATGGTTTGATTCTCAGACCAAAAGGTTACCTACCTACTAAGTCAAACTGCCCCTCCACTGCGTTATCTCAACCACACCTGCATACTGTAAAATGAAATATCATCTCATAACATTAAATGGCGAAAAGAAATATAAGTCCCGCGTCACCCGTCCCCGGCGACACTTCCAAACAATTAGACGGAGCTCGTTAACTTTACGCCGATTTCCACCGGTTTTTTCCCGTTTTAGTAGTTCATAAAAAGTAAATTTTGCACTCGGAGACTTGGCTCGTTTCGGGTGATGGGATGGCTGGTGCGACTGTCATTTGTTTTAATTTTGTGCGATAAAAATGCATGCCTAAATACTTGAACTCGTGACGTCAACTCGTGAGTGTACTGGGTTTTACAAACAGACGTCGTTTTTAAATTGAACTTCTTAACTTTAGTAGTCCAGTTTTTTCCGTGTTAGTAGTTAGTAGTTCATAAAAAGATATTTGCGAGACTTGGCTGTTTTCCAGAGATAAAAGTTTTGTTGTCAATTAAACTTTTATTGCAAAATGATCTGTACCTTCTTAGACCTCATTCATTTTATGCAATTATTTATTTCTTCTTAGTGTAACCACCAAATAAATATAACAAAAAAAATAACCGTATCTAATACCTTTAAACGAGCAATTCTTGTTTATTTATTTATTTATTTATATATATATTTCGGGGATCTCCGAAGCGGCTCCAACGATTTCGATGAAATTTGCTATTTGGGGGTTTTCGGGGGCGAAAAATCGATCTAGCTAGGTCTTATCTCTGGGAAAACGCGCATTTTCGATTTTATCTAGATATTATCTATTTAACCGTTGATTATTTACCACTGATTGCGGCAAATCACTAACCAAAAACACTTTTTGTCCTACTTTACAAAATAGAACAAAGGAATCAATAAAAATAACCTCTACGGCGTAGATAATAAAATACAAAAAGTAAGTAAACATTTTGATTTAGTGTTTTGTTAAAATTTCCATGGCAACCATTTGTGTACGCCTTGGTTCGTTGAACTGTTGGTAGGCTCAAAGGAAACGATGACATACTTAGAAACACTTAAATTATTTGTTGATAACTTGATACATACCTACATAGTATAATTTACACGATGAGTGATGACACATTAATATGATAGACAATAAACAAGTCTGCATTAATTTTTCTGAGAAATATATAAGCCTAACTTTGTGGTCACAATCACAGGACAATCAATTAGCATTAACACTAGTTCCTGAAAATCTATAGCGACCCTTATTGTACGTACAGGGTGTGCTAATAAAGGAATCGTCATAACGCAGGGTGCACGCGCCACCGCCAGCCGCGAAAGATTTTTATTTGAGCAACTTTTTACCCAGCCACCCTGTCTGCGGCCTCAGCAAATACCTTTTAGTACACATAGCTAGTGTGCTTGACGAACTTTGGGTTGAAAAAATAGTTCAACTGTACTTACATGAAAAAAATATCGCAGGATCAATCACTTACTAATTATAACCAAGCCAAAAAATACCTAGTTGAATGTGGGGTTGATAAAATGTGAAATTATAAGTATGTCTGATTGTTTTCTATTACATTTGATAAATCACCAAAAGTATAGCTAATAGATTATCGTTCATCGTTTAGAGAGTAAAGAGAAAAATAGTTTATTTTTCAAGTAGGCATATTACAATGCGGTTATGAACGTCAAATAAAGTAGACCAAAAATCAACCCCCAAGGAAAATAACTTGAATGTGAGCAAAAGAAAAATGATGAGAGTCACCTCTTGTCAGTTATCCCTGTCGTTGAACTCCAGATTTTGCATTCATGCACAGTTACTACGCTGAAAGGAATTTGGCAAGAACTCTAGACCAAGTCACATTTACGAGTGTAGTCCGACTGGGTAGTTCGACAGCAGCGGCGCCAGTAACTTCCCAAATCAAATACCTAAACTGTCGGCTCCAACAAGGTTTAACTCGTTTCCCGGACACCGTCCCAATATGTGGTCCCGGGGCGAAGGTGAACGGATCGATCATTCATTCATTCTTTACTTGGATTCCGATTTCAAATTGGAATGGCGTTTTGAACAAGTGAGTGGTGAGGGCGGAAAGCTGGCGATTTTCGTTTTTGTATGACAACTTTGATGTTCAGGTGGTTGCTCAAGTGCCCGCCCTTTGATATAAAGTTTTTTAACGACTTATTGAAATTTAATGAATATCCCAATATTCTTGATGGATAAAAAAATAAAAATAATCATAAAACGCTAACTATGGAGATACCACCAGTTTGGCACTAACATAAACGCCATCGAGAACGTCATTTACTTTCTATGCATCTCGCTCGTACTCGCATATTAGTGCGAGCGAGATGTATAGAAAGTAAATTACGTTATCGATAGCGTATATGGCAGTTTTGACACCGTCAGTGATTCATGGTACGGGCTCTAATCACAAAAGTGATTTTTTGTTGTAAATGTTTATGTATATACATAAAGTGTGAGTAAAGTTATGTCATGTGTTGTAAGCTATGTTGCTGTGGGTATGTAGGGTTGAGTTCGAGAGTATTTCGGTTCATAATTATTGTTTTTTCTTTCGCAGTTACTGAACACCCTGTCTACGGATTTGGAGGAAATGCTGACGGAGCTTTGTGACGACAAAAACTTAGCCAGGTGAGTGAATTAAGCCCGGCTGGGTGGTGAGTGAATGACTGAATGAATGGGATTCACTGAAGATTTGCGGGCTTTTCAGCTGAGCATTTCGGTTAGAGATAATTGTAGCTACATTCCTCACTTAGCTTTGTTTGTCTTATAATTTGATGTTGACGTGAAAGGTCACATTCTAATGGCGACTTTATCCGCAGTAACGTTGCAACAGTAATTACAACGTTGCTGCTGCAACGTTGACGCGGGCGGTACTCGTATCACTGTAAATTTTCTTACTTCTTCATAAAATGTGGCAGTGTGGTACCTAATGCGGCAACGATACCCAATGTTTCATGATCGCCCGCGTCAACGCTGCAGCAATAACCTTGCAGCATTTGTATCCAAATCTAAACTTTAAATGGTGGCACTACGGCCCTCTAAGGGGGGCGTGAAACGGAAGACCATGAGTGCCGAAGGGGGCGGGACAAAAAAGTTCGAGAATACCTTCTGCTGAATTAATGTCGTAGCGTCAAACTAAAAATTCATTTCCCTTTCCAAACCTTCGTGCGTTTTGTTTGAACAGAGTATGCCATGTATGCAATAAGAGAACATGTTCCAACGAAAGGGCATGCGGCGCAGACGCGGATTAAGGGAGACCGCTGGAAAATTCGTTTATTAATCCTTTCAATTTACACGTGGGCACTTTGCTTTGTGTGTGTATGGTTAACGACTATATACTGGATTACCTATCACTAGATATTATGCATTTAAACGCAGAATATTCGTAATAATTATTATACGAATATTCTGCGTAGATAGTTCCAATACGCGACTTCCATTATATATGAGGTTGGTTACGTGATTTTCTTTTGCAATTATAATCGTTTAACTAACTAGCATGAAATCTCATTTTTGACTGTGCCGACATTTTGAAATGGTAATTTAAGCAAGTCTAGCTAGTAACTAGAGAAGGGTATATGCATGTATGTGCAAATATATGTCTGTAGACAGGTAAGCATAAAGATGTATTGTGAAATATATCTATAATGTAGTATATACAGGTAAAGCCGTGCACAGCACTCGGCACGCATAAAATCCACCCACGCAGATTTTGCATACAAAAATCCGCTGAAATCGTTCCGACACGCCATCGCATTATACAACGGTGCGTCATTATCATAAACGTACCGTATGTTATCACCCGCAGCTAAATCTAACAGCTACTCTTCCTTTATTTCGCACTCGAATCAAAACACTTATTTTAATACAGTTGAGGAACTAAGGACTGAATTAATATTCATAGTAGTCTATGATATTACCTAGATGAGAAAAGTTGGCTAACTAAAATTTAATCTACTTAAATTTTTTTTTTAAGAATTATGAACATTGAGTAAAAATTTTAATTTTTAACAAGTAGAAACGTCTGCGAACGATGCTATTAAGCTTAGAATCAATTTAAAAGTGGAAAAATTACTGTCTGCAAAATTAAGGTGCAGCTTGGGTGTCTTGGCCTGGGTGTACAGAGGCCGTAAGTTCAAGTCTCACCCAAGACAGTATTTCCCACTTCTAAATTTATTGAGTATACATATTTATCACCTGTATAATGTATCGAGGTATTGAGTACAGTAACGTGAATAAGACTGAGCACATTAATGTTCTATTATCAGAAATCTCTGCTGAACAAACAGCAGCAGCAATTAATTAAGAAAATCCTTTTTTGGAAGTCCATTGAAAACAACAACTTGATTTTACCGTCAAATTATAATTCGCTTCTCATATAGGTAACCCCAGTTTGTTAAGGATCGTTTATTTAGGACCGTAAAATGCGTTAACTGTACAATACAAACTCATTCGAACTTTAATAGACTCATATCTACTGTATTATATGAAGCGAGCCGTCAAAAACAACAGCACGTGTCCAAAACAGAGGCCCGAAGTTCCGGACAAAGCATTATGAATAATGAAACACCCTCTGTACAAAGCTCGACTGTGAGCCTATTCTCTAGATGTACAAGTACAAGCACCTAACTACAGCTCTCCCAGAATTTGCGGTAAAATCGTCGGTAGGGTGTCGCAGGGAAAAAAATGGGGACACAAAGTGTTTTTACGGCTTTAATACGAGTTTATTAAAATATTTAAAGCGGAACTTTAGCGCGAATTTCCCTGAAGACTGCCCCAAAAGGTCCCCCGTTTCTCGGTTATGGAACTTTCAGCTATCTCTTACGGAGTGATAAATTAAAACGAGGTGTATGAACGACATCCGCGTGAGTCGTGACAGTCTTGCGGTAATGAAGAAATCTCGGAATAATTGAAAAAGTTTAATCTATTGTGCTTGATTTACTGTAATTTTCAACTGCCGTCCTTTAAACAAAGGAGGGCGGTCTTTTGATTCAGAAGCACCTAGGAATTCTGAATAGGCTATTAGGTACAGAATTCAGACTCTCCGTCTGGTTTCGTCGACAACGACGATAGCGTTTTGAGTTCAGAGAAGAAATAGAGAATAGACTTAAAATATTTTCCACTCGAATTGCTTTAACCCAATCGTCTAGATTGCATACCACATTAAAAAAAGTTTTAAGATTGCGAACATGACCAAGTCTGAGTTGCTAAATGAAGCACTAAAAATGTCAGACTAATTCAAACTTTTAAAACGTACCAAAATCTAGCCAGACTGAATTTAAGTTTTAAAACCTGCCGTGATGTGGTTTAAGAGGTCTGGTGGCGTCCACACAGACGTTTCAAGTTTCGGGTGAGGAGAAAAGTTTTGTGACGTCTTTATACCGAGAATGCTGTTCTAACTAATTGTAAAGAGTTGTTTGATATTAAATTTATGGCGTTTTCTTGTGCGCGGGCGGAGTTCTAAAGGCATTCTCATTTTACTCAAGCTTTTGCACTTCAGTCGGGGGTCGTGGAGTCAGGGCTGAAGGAGTTTTACTTTTATGTATATGAATGTGCCAACATAATTAAAATTACTCTGAAAGGTAAGCAATTCAATCTTCATTGTACCTAATTTCATAATATGTGGAAGAAGAGACAAAAAGTACGTTTCATACTATGTGACTACGTTACGTAGACATGGGACTACATAATTATGAGAATTGATAAGATAACACATAAAAGAAATTACGGTGTTCAGACATGCTTATAAAATGAAACCAAATTTCAACAGATATTAAGAACTAGCCATTGAAAATATTTTATTGAAAGCAAATCCAACGTCTGCGCCCACAATGCTTTTGTGAGCTGCCAGTCTGACTACCCTTTTGTGGTTTTGTGCCATATCTCTACTTACTGCGCTTTTAGTTCTCAACCCCAAGCCTTTCAGTCGCAAATGGGGATGTTTGTGCTGAGATTTGAGATTTTATGAAAAATGTGAAGGATTAAAAAGTATTGTGTTGGTAACTTTGAACGAACTGGTTTTGTTTAGTTTGTTGGTGGTTGGTGTTAATATCGATTAAATAAGTGTTTAAAAGCTGACGGTAAAATTTGGAAAACCAACACTCTAGTAATCGATAGGTCGTTGTTATTTATTAAACTTACCTTACCAACATTCAACTGGACATTTAGATAGATACAGAGTACCTTTTCTCGACAGATACAGAGTAACATTTCTTCATTTTTGTATGAATTTAATAAATATTCGTCTATAAATAATACTCAGCTTATTCATTATCTTGTCTGCGTCAATTTGTCCAAGGTCACAAAATGGTTACATCGAAGGGTTGTTACTATAATAGTTATTTGTACAACAAGAGATCAAAGTTTGATATTTCTTCGAGTGCTTATTTTGAGTCCCGTGCAAGCGAAAGATTCTATAATACATTCACGAGCGTAGCGAGTGAATCTAATTTAGAATCTTGAGCGTAGTAAGGGACTCAAAAGCGCACGAGATGTAAATAACTTTGATCTCGTGTAGTTCACAAAACTTTTCACCTCAGCAGTGAGAACATATTAGAGAACCCGAAAAATGTATTCCTTCTTCATCACTTACCTCTATTCACTCATGTTTTCTTAAGATATGCCAACAATTAAATTTTCACCTCAGCATCTCGAACAAGGGTACTTTGCTACTTAAAAACAGTGAGCAAAATCGAATTTTGCTCATTTTGTCTCACTCAGTGAGCAAAATGCGATTTTGCTCACTGTTTTTAAGTAGCAAAGTACCCTTGTTCGAGCTGCTGAGGTGAAATAGTTATTTGTACAACAAGTGATCAAAGTTTGATATTTCTTCGAGTGCTTATTTTGAGTCCCGTGCAAGCGAAAGATTCTATAATAGATTCACGAGCGTAGCGAGTGAATCTAATTTAGAATCTTGAGCGTAGTAAGGGACTCAAAAGCGCACGAGATGTAAATAACTTTGATCTCGTGTAGTACACAACATTTTTCACCTCAGCGCAGTGAGAACATACCTATTAGACAACTTGAAAAATGTAATCCTTCTTCATCACTTAATACCTGCACTCATGTTTTCTTAAGATATACAAACAATTAAGTTTAATTACCGCAATGGAACACAAAAACAAAACGTAATAATAAATTCCAGTAAAATAATATAGAAATAACAAACATTAACTGACACTTCAATCGCCAACTTTGACAACAAAAAAAATCTTTGTAAGATACGGTCCGAATTGCGGATACGTACTATTTGTCAACTATGGTAGAAATTCTTAAAAGTAAAATAATTAATTTTGCGTGATGATCTGTGTATTTTTTGAGTTCGTTATTTTAATTGTACAATAAAATACCTAAAATATAGTATTTTATCAGGTTTTATGAAATCTTAAACTTTATTTTTATTTATTAATTATTAAGAATTCATACTCGTACGTGGTTTGGAACGATGCGGTCTGAAGTTTTTCGGGGGTCTATTATAAACCGTGAATATACCGTTGAATGTCGTTTTAACTTTTTTTTGTCTGTTTCTTTGCTAACAGTGTGAAAGGGACAGAGATAATAGAACCCAAGTATTTCGAACTTTTATTAGACCCCGCATGTTGAAATGACATTTGACAATAAAGGTCACTTGAATGTCATTTTGTCTCACTCAGTGAGCAAAATCGCATTTTGCTCACTGTTTTTAAGTAGCAAAGTACCCTTGTTCGAGCTGCTGAGGTGAAAATTATATTATACCTGGGTCACAGAAGGGCAGTAGAGCAGAACTAGTGAAGGTCTTCCTTTCTGACTGAGTCTGAGCGATACGATACAAATACGAGACTTCAGACAGATCTTCTCCACATTAACCTTATAAAAATATGTATTGTGCGTAACCAGAATGTCGAGTATATTCTCATCACTAGAGGTACTTTCGAGTGATTGCAGCAAACAATGCGGCGAGTCAATCCGCCATATCGGAATATTGTATGACTGCCGGTGTTTGTGCAACGCCGTAGCTTTCGCAATCAATACTGCAGCTTTATCCCCGGCCTACAGCAGTCAGCAGCAGAAGTTAATAGTTAAGCGGGCGATGTGTTCAAAATTACCTTAACACGCTTACCTTAACAATAAAGTCGCGTCAAGATCACTTTGAACCCCTCACCCCGTTTAGCAACTTCTGCTGCTGTATGAAGCTCGTCAAATTTGACAAATGAGCTGGTCTTACATTAAGCATATTTTACTACAGTATTTCGACTTTTCATAGTCATAATTTACACAATTACCACAATCTACATACATACTTAGATTACTTAATACTAGCAAAAAGCAGAGCTTTGTAAGGGCTCGCGGAGTTTTCCTACCTAAACGTACCGGACCGCGACTTTGATCCAGTCCGAGGCTTGTTCCATGATCGATCGAGTGGGCCCGTTAAGAACGCAGCTATAAGTGAGAGCAAGAAAGAAATATACTAACCGGACCCCGGTTGCTGTCTGGTACGCCTGTCTGTTACAGCTTTCACTTTGTCCATTAAAAACGTGTCCAGACGACAAAATCAAATTGCCAATATCATCCACATATAATATACAATTTCATAAGCGCTTATTATTACATCCTACATGGTCGCCCAGTACTTTTTGTAAGGAAGCCAACTGGCATTCTTACATAATGTTGGGTCAGCGAGCCAATGTCCTTGAATTTAATTTTTGCGTCCACACCACACAGTTGAGCGAAAAACTATCCCGTCTGGACACCTACTGGCGGTAATCACGCTGCTCCGCACATAAACACACACACACAGTTCCACTAGGTACATCCAGGGTTCAGCATCAGCTCTATCTAAGTGCTCATTAAGACGTGTCAGATGACCAAAACAGCGTGTGCCTGTTGCACCAAACCTATCTTGGGTACTTAATCTCCTAAGTGCAACAAACCTGAGTTCCACTCTAGGTACTGCCAGGGTTCAGCATCAACTCTATCTTGGGTAGGTACTGCTCTCCGAAGTGCTCATCATGATGAGTTGGTTGTCCAAAACAGCGTGTGTCTATGTTGCACCAAACCTGAGTTGCAATAAGTACAGCCAGGGTTCAGCATCAGCTTTATCTTGGGTATTACTCTCCTAAGTGCTCATCGATACGAGTCGGATGGCCAAAACAGCGTGTGCCTATGTTGCAACAAACCTGAGTTCCACTAGGTAGTGCCAGGGTTCAGCATCAGCTCTATCTTGGGTACTGCTCTCCCAAGTGCTCATCATGACGAGTCGGATGTCCAAAACATCGTGTGTCTCTATGTTGCATCAAACCTGAGTTCCACTCGGTACAGCTAAGGTTCGGCATCAGCTCTATAAGTGCTCATCAAGACGTGTCGATTGATTAAGACAGCGTGTGCCTGTGTTGCACCAAATCTGAGTTCCACTAGGAACTGCCAGGGTTCTGGCCATTTTGTTGAACTGCACGCCGACGTTGCAATTGGCGTGCAGTTGGCGTGTAGTTCCCATACAAGTTGCAGTGGTGTATATCGGCCCTAAGCCGCTGAAGTGTGTATTATAATTTGATCTTTATTTATAATTTATAATTTTAGCTGTTCCAAGCAATAGTAACACTAAAGGCGCCATTCATTGATTACGTAAGACCATTTTGGCCAGTTTTTGACCCCCTTCCCTATATGTAAAAAAATAATAAAAATAGGCTGACCCCCCTCTCACTCCTATATTAGCATATATTACGTTAGAATCTTAAGGAAAACATGAGTACACGTTTGGTTTGTTTTAGTGTTTATTATTCAAAAAAAATATTTTTATGAATATTTATTTGTACGTACGTTTGTACAGGACAAAGGTACTTGAGCTCGTTTAAGCTAACTCTGCACCGTGTTTTATAGCATAGAGTGTGGAAGTATTATTATTATTTTAAACGTCATAATTTCGTAGAAATTAAAAAAAACGCATCTTTGTGATCTTACTTACGTAAGAACTATAAAAACCCTCTCCCTCCCCCTAGTAAGAAAAAATTGCGACCCCCCCTCCGCCCCAAAATCATCTTACGTAATAAATGAATGGCGCCAAAACTGTTTCTCGAACTAAAAATACCCGATTTACGTTTGTTAACTTAACATGACTGATCAGTTCATCAGCGTCACAAAACATATGAGTAAATTGACCTCCGCAGTGAATATACAGCAAGATTGATTGTTCTAGTAGGTATTCACAAAAACTTATAGAGTCTGTGCGAAAAGAGAAGAGTCGTGGAATGTATGGGGCCCAATACAATCCACGACTCTTCTCTTTCCGCACAAACTCTATGCTAAATTGGGAATCAAACCAAGCGAAGCGAGGTGGGTCTGATTCCAAAATTTTAACCCATTTTTGTATTCATCGTTGTTAATGGCGTATAAGCACCATCGACATGAAATTGAAAACACCACATAGGTATCGTTGTCCGAGTACCCACAACACAAACCTTCTTGAGCTTTTCTGGGGCTTAGTCAATTTGTATTACGACGTCCAATATTTATTTTTTTACTACTAACGCCATCTGTTAGAGAAATAAATAATTAACATTAGCACGAATGTTAATTCATTATTTTGCCAACAGATGGCGCTAGTAGTAATACAAAGTGTTATTACATTATTTAATTTTTTTAGGTTTATAAAATGATATTTTTATGTTTGATAACACATCTAGACATGAATTTAAATTACTATGTTAAATCTCAAACCTAACAGTGCAGTAGTTTTTCCGTAAAGTGTACCACAAGAATGCATAGTTTGTCGAATAGTGATAGGGCTCGCTTCGCTCGCCCTAATTACCTATACTTATACACAATTTACACTCCAGAATATATCGAATCGTCACAATCATCGTGTGAACTTTGTTGGATAAATGCTTAATAAAAAAGTGCCTAATTTTCTTCTTTAAGTAATCCAGTATATATAGGTACCTAAGTATACACGTAATATAAAATTTCCGATATTCCGATGCTCATGCGATCACATTTTACAGGGCGGCGACGCAGGTTTTACTTACAATTAGAAAACATGAGTGGAAAAAGATGCTACATAATATAATTATGTTAATTATTCAAATACACGTACAATTGATGGGTGGTTGACACATTTAGGTACGTAGGTATACTCGTACATTTACACGTGGAGTTACACATATGTTACCATCATCTTTCACCTAGATGATGAATGACCGAAAAAAGTTTGCAGCTTTCCGCGTATATCCCATATCGTTGCATTCCTTCTATCCCATCAAGGGGAGAGCGGTAATTATTTCTAAATTAACCGCGGCTGGGGCAACGGCTGCGCTAAATTAAATCGAACGACGGCCCCAATGGTCAACGATCGGCGCGTTTACCCTGTAATGGACCATCAAGCTCTGCGTCTATGGCAAATGTGCGGCTAATGGCGTTTGTTGGGGTTTTTTGATAGAAGTAGAATGTAATTAAATATATATTAGTCATTAAACTTCTTTCCCCATATACGCGGCTTGTCGGTATATACATATAATATGCAATATATATAATATAATCTAATACCTTTAAACGAGCAATTCTTGTATATTTATTCATTTATTTATATGTATATACATTTTTCGGGGATCTCGGGAACGACTCTAACGATTTCGATGAAATTTACTATATGGGGGGTTTTCGGAGGCGAAAAATCGATCTAGCTAAGTTTTATCTCTTTTGAAAACGCGCATTTTTGAGTTTTATATGTTTTCCGAGCATAGCTCGGTCTCCCAGATATTATGTAATTATGTATGCAGTGGTGTTAAACTAATACTCGTAGTTTCTTAGCAACGCGCATCGTTACGATACGATTTATTTTATTGAACTCTTAAAGAATCCTACTTTACTTGAATGCTTTTGTCTTCAACCATTTACATTTATTTTCAACAATCCAAAGTTACCCACAAACACAGGGAATGAGAAACATTTATTCCCCCAATAAAAATATTAGGTCATAAGCCGCACCGCAAGTGTTGGCAGCCATTACGAAAGCGACAAAGACAACGGCCAATAACTGTAACACTAACCATAACATTTGTCTATGCCTCCCGGTATTGTTACAAGCGCTGGTGACACCAATGCTTACAGGCCAACCAGTGTAAGGGACAAAAAACAAAAGGGTTGGGTGGGTTCAAGCCTCGTTTGTGCTGTTTATGTAGAGCAGAAGAAATCGGGAAAGTTCTTTTTTAATTATTTATGAAGAATCAAACAGTCTTATAAAACAGATAAGTATATAAATTACCATCTTTCTAGTAATAGACCTATAGTTTCCTATATGTACCTATAAACAATTATTAATAAAAACTGAAAAGATGACTTAAAAATCGGTCAGGATCCTTTATAGGTACAAAAGGTTAAAAATATAATGAACCCAAATGCAATTTTAATGAAACACAATTTCTGATGAACTGGAATGCACAATGATAAGGTGAAATGGGTAACAATATTTGTTGATTCCCCATAACTGCACTTGCCGATGTAGATTCGTTATTCCGTATCTTATACTCATGGGGCCTAGCCAAATGATAAATTGTACAACGCCAAACGAAAAGAAAAATTGTAACGGGATGACAGATCTTACGAAAAGTCACGTGATTATTTCCATACTCCATACCTAGGCACATTATTTAAGTTTCGATCGGCGTTTTCTGTCAATGATTTTCATCTTGGCTAGACCCCCAGAGTTAGAGTCACCGTCAGATATCGCTCTCAAATTTTAATAATACGCTCTATTGTCAGAACATTATAAAGTACATTTTCAATATTTTTTATTACTGGCTGCCACTATATTTTCTTGTTCGTTCTAGCGATTGATTCATGCGCTTGGTAAGCATTTGTAATACACTGTTGTTGACTGCTACCAAGCCAATTCACTACCAAACCCAAACTAACATTTGCTACAAAATATATATTAGCCACCCGAAAACAAACTTTATAGCGTTGTTATAAAGGCTATGCAAATAGAAAGATTCCGATGTTGATAAATATTCTGGATTTTGCGAATCTGAATTAAGCTAATACCTATTCGTTTTGTTTTAATAATAGAGGGGCTTTAAAATTAATTAGACCTAGAAATGGAGTTGTGTTTCTTCCTTCGAACAATCTTTGTGGATGCACTAATGAAACGACGCCAAAGACGTTTTTAAACTATTTGACATTATTTCATAGAAACAAAGCTAAAAATAAAAATGTGTTTTTGATATCAACGGTAAATTTTGTGAACCATGGTTATGATCTTATGATAATATACCTACGTGAATGATGATAATTAATTCGTAAATATGCCAAGTAGAGTTACTTAAGAAATATTATGACTACGTGATTCACGTTGAATAATTATGAGTTCTATAAAGCCCTTTGTTTTTACAAAGAATTCCATTTTTAGAGAAAACATTTTTCCCTAATTTATCACCCGTCATAAACTTGTGAAAACAGTTGAAGAAGAATAAATAGGAAGATATTTTCAAGCGCACAAATCCATGGTAATCCTGCTTATATTATATATGTATACGTAGGAATCCAAGAATCATTGTGAACACGTACAGTTGAAATAATAATACAATACTTAAATAAGACCGTGTTGTTACAGGGGTAAAACACAACCCTTTATAATGGGCCTAGTTGAACAACTTCTATTCTATTTCTGTTCTTGTTCTATTTTTGCATACAAGAGTAGTAGTAAAACACTTTATTGTACAAAAATCAGAACAAAACAGGAAAAATAACAGTCGTTATTAGTACAAAGGCGAACTTATCCCTAAGAGAAGAGATACAATATCTTTACACTACGATTTAGGAGCACTAAGACTATAAATCCTAGAAGATACCTGTAAGATCGCTTATTCACCTACCGAAATCTCTCATTGGATCCCAGAGAATCAAAAACTAAGCAAACAGCAAAAGGCGTCAGTTAAGGAAAGACAATCTTCAAAGATACGTCAATAATTAAACCAATAATTTTATTTTTGTCGCATACTTGTTGATTTTTGTGCAGATCCCTAAAAACCACAAAATCTTGTAATTGTCTTCAATTCATAAATATATTCGGATTCGGAACAAAACATTGTTTTACTTAGGCCTATTGAATTTCTCTAAAAAATTAAGTATGAACTATATGGTAGTATCTCAAATTTAACTATTAGTATTATCTAGACTTATCTAGACCGGTATATGAACCGAACCGTGATTAGCTTTAGTATTGTGATTACCTTAAGTCTAGTGAAACTAACCGTGAATCATTCAAAACTGTTATTAGCATTATATAATTATAGGTTAGTATACACATATATAAATAAGAACAGCAGTAACTTTTTCCTCGAATGACTGTACCGGCTTAAGACAAAAAGCGATCCCTTCATTGTGAACGCACAGATGTGGTTGAATAATTACTCTTAGATACTGCGTGCGCCCAAAATATAAGGAAAAGATTTTTTTTTAGGGTTCCGTACCCAAAGGGTAAAAACGGGACCCTATTACTAAGACTCCGCTGTCCGACCGTCCGTCCGTCCGTCCGTCTGTCACCAGGCTGTATCTCACGAACCGTGATAGCTAGACAGTTGAAATTTTCACAGATGATGTATTTCTGTTGCCGCTATAGCAACAAATACTAAAAACAGAATAAAATAAAGATTTAAGTGGGGCTCCCATACAACAAACGTGGTTTTTGACCGAAGTTAAGCAACGTCGGGCGGGGTCAGTACTTGGATGGGTGACCGTTTTTTTGCTTGTTTTGCTCTATTTTTTGTTGATGGTGCGGAACCCTCCGTGCGCGAGTCCGACTCGCACTTGGCCGGTTTTCCTAGAATTAATGGACCCAATTTTTGGAGTCCGTGAAATTTATAGCATGGATAAAGCTTGCCTTGTTTACAATGTATTCGGAAATGTTTGGGTTTGAAAATTATAAGTGCAATATTAGGTTTAAGTAACTTTATACATATACTTATATAGGTACATATACTACGTCGGTGAAGGAAAACATCGTGAGGAAACCGGACTAATCCCAATACGGGCCTAGTTTACCCTCTGGGTTGGAAGGTCAGATGGCAGTCGCTTTCGTAAAAACTAGTGCCCACGCCAATTACTGGGATTAGTTGCCAAGCGGACCCCAGGCTCCCATGAGCCGTGGCAAAATGCCGGGACAACGCGAGGAAGATGATGAGGTACATATACTTATAATTAAGACTACAACTATTCAGACGAAAATTTATTGTAATTCGTACCGTCAGCACATCACTACCTAATATGTACATATATATTTTATGCTGTCGGTTGATGCAACTGGCCGTAGGTGGACCTTAATACCTTTGCAATAAGGCTTAACCCGTCTAGAGACACGGCAGTGTGTCAGCCAAGTTCGCAAATCAAAAAATAACAATTAACGGAGATACTTAACTTATAAAAACCGGCCAAGTGCGAGTCGGACTCGCGCACGGAGGGTTCCGCACCATCAACAAAAAATAGAGCAAAACAAGCATAAAAAAAAGCAAAAAAACGGTCACCCATCCAAGTACTGACCCCGTCCGACGTTGCTTAACTTCGGTCAAAAATTACGTTTGTTGTATGGGAGCCCCACTTAAATCTTTATTTTATTCTGTTTTTAATATTTGTTGTTATAGCGGCAACAGAAATACATCATCTGTGAAAATTTCAACTGTCTAGCTATCACGGTTCGTGAGATACAGCCTGGTGACAGACGGACGGACGGACGGACGGACGGACAGCGGAGTCTTAGTAATAGGGTCCCGTTTTTACCCTTTGGGTACGGAACCCTAAAAATAACTACTTACCAATCCTATTCCGGCGATTTAAAATGTGTATTCATTTTGTCACACATGTGGTTTTATAAGAGTTATTTATGTAGTGAGATTGAGGCATCAGAAGAAGCATTAAATCGTTTTGTACAAAATAAAAAAGGCCTATTTTTTTGTACAAAATTTAATTTCGTCTAAGCCTTCGCTCATGGGCACTTTATATACTAAACATATCGCTTAAACAAGGAACAAACTAGTCTCGAAGCCTATATTAGATTTCTCCCAGAAGTTTCGACATTAGATTAGTTCTCGGTCCCGGGGGCTGAGTGCATAGCCTTGTTAGACATGAGACTCCGCAACTTGCGAGTTGGCATACAATCGTAACTTTCTACTTCTAGCCTACCCTCAAGCGATGCGATTAGGTTGCGAATGGATCAGGTACTAAGGAGGGGGCTAACGCATAATTGTAGTTTTAAAATAAAATATTTGTTTACATGTTTTAATCAACGGCAAATGTCATGAAGGCAAATGCTATATTTGCACGTGAAGACTTAAACCAAAACCTTAAAAGATTAAAGTTGGCTCAATCTATAATAAATCAGGAAAAATGTTTACATTTCATTTATTTTCGATCGTATATGTTGTTTTGTTGTTACAACTGTTGTGTGTATTTGTTGTTACTTCTGTTTTCTTATTACCTAGGTACCAATATGGTACACAGGTAATATTATTAATGGGGTGTTGTGGACATTTGAGTGCCACGTCATAGAGAAAAAAATACATAGATTGCTCACTCCATACATCAGTTTTAGTACCAAAAAAACTAGTAGCATCTAGCATCGAGTAGCGGAACTATCAGTACTGCTACTTGACAATAGATGTAATAGCACCGACCGGAAAGTCTTATGCTGTTGAGATAAGACTTTCCGGTCGGTGCTACATCTATTGTTAAGTAGCAGTACTGATAGTTCCGCTACTCGATGCTAGATGTAGACACTGAAATTAATAGTCTAACTGATGTATGGAGTGAGCACTCTTGTCTTACTATATTTCTCTATGGTCACGTCGACCAAAAAATCTATGCATTGATGAATTTTTTCATGTTTTTCCAAAACTTATGCTTAAGGATTTCCACATAAGAGACTCGTGTATCAAAACACCATCCTCAAAAATACGATATAATCCCACCGTCATTCCCATAGTTCCTATCCAATTTCTGTTTTTTCCCCTTACTTAATGTATTAAAGTGTCAAATCGCAAGACGTTTGGGACAAAACCGAGCAAGGAAAGCAACTTACGGAGGCTTTCATGCTCGCCTCGCTGAGTCGTGTCACGGCTCAAGCACGAATGTAATATTCTTGGCCTAAATAAGAAACAGCTCAAGAATTTTCATTCGGCTGAGGGACTTGATCCCTTTAGCTAAATAAGTTCGCTACATCCCGTTCATGAAATCACTAGCTTCGTGACTTGTATAAGAATTATATATTATGAAATTTCACGTTTGTTTCAAATGGACAATCGTCACATTTGCATTTAAATCTTTCGGCTAAAATGTTTAAGAAGTTGGACTTTTGATTTTATTTTCATTGATTCAAATAGGTTGATATGTAAAAAAATTACATCTGTAAAAAATCAAGCCGTTTTCCTACATATTCGACCTTTTCCACGCGAATGTCGCTTACAAAATGCCTTTGCCTTGTAAGGCAGTTCTTAGTTTTATGAAAAATGTTTCGATAGGCATCTTAATAGTTTCTTTCGTAACCTATATCGGTAGCATTATTTTAACATAATACTTATATGAAATACTCTTGATTCGTGCAAGCGTAACCGCTTACTTCACGAGACATGAGCGAGCGCACCCTGATTCGAGCGTCACTCCGCAGATTTAAGGCTCCGTTAACGATTTTAGAGCCAAAATGTAAAATTGATAGATTTAGTCGTTGAAATTGTACTCCTTTTGTTACGTAATATCTAAATAACAAGTATTGGTTTCTATTAAGGGGACGGTATATGACGTTTTCGATTTAGAGCTCACTTTGTGCAATCAATTTGTTCAAGAAATGTTTAATAACTGCATTAAATTATACGTAAATTTGTTCACGAAGAAGCCGTGTACCGGCTCTTCACGGCATAATATTTTTTATTTGCTGTAATTCTCTACAAATCGACACTAAAAGTATCCAAAAATCAAAATATGGAGTTCCGTTTGAGCAACACGCATTACAGTTTTGCCTTTAACAGTAATTGAGTTGTTGTGTGATTTTGAAAGCTAGATAACTAAACTAGCAAATTATTATCTACTTATATTTTTACTCACAAATACAACACAGAAATTCAATCCCAAATGTAAACTTTCGTACAATTTCCATACATTGACGACATCACTCAAAATTCTTCTTCGAGTCAGATGGCCGCTGGCCTTGGATCGAAGCAGACGTGTACTTCGTTGTAGCTCGTTTTTGACATTATTTAGACATTTCATCATATACGCATACGAAAATGTATACCAGTAGATAAATTGTATTTCAAAAAATAGGGTAAATAAATTTATTTAAAATTTGATTTGTTGTTATTTACAGGTCGTAACGATCGAAAACAGCAGTAAACTATCCTAAAACAATACGATTACAATTGAATTTAAGTAACTTGTTCCTTCAAAACCCGCTTAAAATGAAAAAAGTTTAAAGACTCGTTTTACTGATTGGGATTGATTTTCATTATGCTGGTATCAATTTTGCGTCATTAAAAAAAGTATATGACTTCTGTACGTCAATGACATTTGATGTCAATTGTAATCTTGTATTTACGTTAGAGAATATTATATATTCATTTAAATATTACTTACCTATTAATACGAAGCGTAATTCGTTTAATACCTGAAAGTCTTAGTGTCTACACCTACTTTGTTGCCGTTCGTTCCGTCTATATGTGTGCGATTACGTGCTGTTCTCAATAATCAAGAAACAAGCCATAATCTTCAAGAATAAAATAACAGCAAGACCAGCATTTAGTACTAACTAGTTTTTGCGGATTTGGAGACAAGAGATGAAGCTTACAGGCTAATACCGCTGCGGTCTGGTTATTGTTATGTGTATATATCGAGTATTATATAAATTTACTATAAAATAACAATGTTTTATTTCAATGACATTATGTGTATGTAGGTATGTATGTTTCGGTGATTATAAGAATTTTGTCCACACAATAATTGTGCAAAGCAGAGACTGCATCATGCTTTCTTTACGGTATAAGCGGTATGGTACCGTTATTATTTATCAATACCGGTTCGTTTTGAAGGTAAAACTATACCGGTTGATATACAAAGTACGGTACCGGTATAAAATTACAGCAGGGACAACCATTTTTATAGGTGTACAGTCAGCTGCAGAGAAAAGGTACGACCAGATAGATAATTGTATGCAGGGGTGGTACCTTTTCTCTGCAGCTAGCTGTACCTAAACCATCATTGACCGAGCGTTGGCGAAGGTCTCCGTTTCAACTTGGGCAAAAATGCTTTCGTATGTCCGAATTCTTCTCCTTTGCATATCACATTTCTCAACTGATTCTCGTGAAAATTTGGTAGTCCGATATAATTATTCGGTTTCTTTTTTTTTTGAACAATTTAAAATAGGCAGAAATTGTCATAAAGGACTTAAGCGCCAGTAGGGTCTGTGACACTTAAGACCACTGCGATTATTAGGTACTTACTGGCCCCTATTTCACCACGACCACGGTGACAGGTGCGACAGTTGTCGACATCACTGTTGCTGACGTCACAGGCCTCCATAGGCTACGGTAACCGCTTACCATCGGACGGGCGATGTGCTTGTTTGCCACCAACATTTTAATAAATAAATAAACTCCATTATATTGCCACTAAAAAATTCTTATTTTGCGAAGCTAATGACAATTGTCACAAGAAACACGGCAACTGTATCGAAATTGCGACACAGAACTCATTTCCTGTCAAGACTTACCGAAAATTCTTTGAAAAATCTTGTGACAATTGTCACAAGATTTTTTCGCGAGAGAAATGTCTGTTTTATCCGATATAATAAAGTTTTTTTTAATAATAGGTACAATGACGGTGGCAAACACGAATACGGCCCGCCCGATGGTAAGCGGTAACTGTATTATTAAATTGTACAACGGGACTTAATCGCGTATCTAAGTTTTAAGATTTACCTCCGACGTTTCGAGGACGGCGTTGTCCCCGTGGTCTCGGAGAAGACTGGCTTAAGTTGACATCAGCATCTTCTAACCGCGCGAGTTTTTCGAACTACCCGCACTTGGTCTTGTTTATCCGCTTGAACGTCTTGCGGTTCCGTTGTACAATTTAATAATGTGTAAAAATCGTGAAAGTTTAAATCAGTGTTAGCGGTAACTGTAGTCCATGGATGCCTATGGCGTCAATAACAGTGATGTTTTTGTCGTACCTGTCACCGTGGTGAAATAGGGGCCAGATTACGCCGCGCCGCGTGGAACGTGAGGTGCATTGGGGTAAATGCATACCATTCACTCAAGGAAAATAATCTCCCTTATAAGATCACTCGTGTGTCTGCCATTTTGTTAAAGCCAATTTTCACCGTACCTACTGGACTAGTTCAATTGAAATTTAGTACACATATGTCAAGTAAGGAAGTAGTAAGTCGGTGATCCGAAGATGAGTAACGTAAATAAATGAACTTTTAACTTTGCGGCGATTTTTGGTATCATGTGACATATCAGATATAATACATAATTATAAGTAGGTGAGCAAAAATGTACCATAACCTAACTCAGAATTGTATTACATAAATACATATACAAAAAATAGTTCAACGCCAAAAGATTAATGGAAGACTTATGTCCTATAATAGGTGAGTTGGTCTTAAACAAAAAATATGCAATAAAAATGTGTAACTGTGGAACCCATAGTGAATCCTACTCGTACATGATCGGTTTTTATATTATGTACCTATAAGATATTTTCTACTTTATACTTTATAAGTGTACCTACATAATATTTACTTATAAGCAGTTGTCACGTAAAATATTTGTAGATTTTTTTGGAAGTATGTGTCACATCATCATCATCTTCCTCGCGTTGTCCCGGCATTTTGACACGGCTCAAGGGAGCCTGGGGTCCGCTTGGCAATTAATCCCATAAATTGGCGTGGGCACTAATTTTTATGAAAGCGACTGCCATCTGACCTTCCAACCCATAGGGGGTAAACTAGGCTCTTATTGGGATTAGTCCGGTTCTCTCACGATGTTTTCCTTCACCGAAAAGCGACTGGTAAATATCAAATGATATTTCGTACATAAGTTCCGAAAAACTCATTGGTACGAGCCGGAATTGCAATTCGCACGCTCTTACCGCTAGGCCTCCAGCGATTTTTTTGAAGTATGTATAGCACAAAAAAATATTTAGAAATGTAACATTTAAGGTAGGTAATTAAAATACGGTATAAACATTATTGGAGAAGACTTGGAGGAAGTGTCATAGGGATAGTTCTTTTGTCTAATTATAATCCATCGGCAATCACGCGAGCGCATAAAACGAAAATAATTTTTTTTTCACTCCCTAAAACTCCCTTAACCTAATAACAGTAAAACAAAAAATAAAATATAGAGGGTTACCAACCAGCCAAAGAATTATAAGTAGATATATGCACTTATCCCAACGCACCTCACGTTCTACTCTGCACGGGGTTCATTGCCGCTCCTACCGCCGTAAGTAACTATCAACACCTACATTATCAAGGCTACGATCGAAGATAATCGCTTCAGCACTGAAATAATACCGGTGGAATACCGGTATAATATTTTTTATTTTAATTGTATTAATTTAATAGTGAAACAAAAGGCGAATATACCACATAAAAGTAAATCGGTAAAGATATTAGGGGTACATTAGCCAACACTGTTTCCATATATTTTCAAATTTTATTTTGTCCGCCTTAATTAAATTTTGCACCCTGCCGGAACTTTATTTATTTAAATTCTCATTTAATTGATTTTGAGCCTTATGAAAAGTCGTATAGAGTAGTAAATAAAATTTTACATCTGACTTAATGACATCTGGTTTTATTCGGTTTAACTTTAGAAAACGCGTATCTCGACAAAGCCATAATGTAGAAAATTGTCAACAACCAAATGAATTATTAGAATTTAAATACGTCACGTGTGACATGAACAGACAAGGAAAGCAAGATTAAATGTATTGTTTCTCTTTCTTCTTTCAATGGAACGCTTTTCCTAAAAGGAGGCCACTAAACTCAAAACGCTATCTTAAAAAAAACTTGATGGGTCAGTGACCTGTCCCAGTAAAGTGAGGTAGTGTGCGTGAAGTGCGCTTGTGTGTGAAATGGGGTAAATTGACAGAATCTGAAAATTTACCCACCTCTACCGTCACCTTAACACGTCTTCTCATCTTGCCTTTTAATAATAAGGTCCCGAGCGTGCGTCACCGGCAATATATGACGAGAAGGGGCAGTTTTTAAAAACACATCAAAAAATTATAGTTATAAATTATAAAAAATGATGTATAAGAACAGTTTCAGGAAATGCTGTAGATTGTTTAAGTATCAAAATTACGTTGAAATTAAGTCGATTTTCACGAAAAATGTTCACTTGTTTTGAAGTAATTTCTGGTGAAAATTGATTTCGTCTAACTTTCATTTACTCTTGTTCAATATCATATAACAAAAAAGTAGTCTAGGCAAGTTGGAGTACAGGATATGTGTAATACAAAATTACCATTTTTAGCAGTCCAAACTTTACGAAATTTACAAATAAGATCGACTAAATCAGTGCTTTACGCGCGTTTACCTAAACGTCGATCAGAAAAAAAATCATTACTAATTTAGTGAGTCAGTTTTCAAAAAAATGATCTATACAAATGCAAGATAAGAAGACGTGCTAATAGATACCAGTACATGTTATTTCTATTACGTAACAAAAGGTGCACAATTTCATCGACTAAATCTATCAATTTTACATTTTTGCGACTAAAATCGATACCGGCCTCTTAATTAGGCCCTAATAACCGCGGTAATGTACCGTGAACAGATATCCCTTGCGTATATTCGCAGTCGCATATTATGTTTATTCTTTTGCACCTTTCTCCTTTGTAATAAGGCGGAAAATGCAATCAAATATTTGACGTCGTCTGTATATAAACTGATTTGCTCATTATATAACTAAGTCCAAGTTTTTGGATTTTTGTTCTTGTCGTACCTGCTAATACTCGTATTAGGCTAAAAATACAGTATTGTTTAGGCATACAAAATATGTATACAGTCAACTTTCACAAAGCATTTTCTTAATTTTTTTTAGCATTTGAAATGGCTGCTATATTATCACAAAATTTGCCATATCCGCATGTCCACTCCATTTTATATAAATCTAACTGAATAATTACTTCGTAGTTTTTCACATTATGTAAGGTACAGGCGCTCGACGCGGTACCAGTACATGTCATCTTGAAACTTAAGTCATTGTCAATAGAGGTGACAGCAGGGTGTCATCTATTGAGCATTAGCATGTCGAGCACTAGTACGTTTACCTTGTCTATATAATTTAAAGTTGAATTTGAACCATGTTTTAGTTGAAATAAATGGATAAATCTGGATGTTTTGTCCTGAATAGGCATGTTACTATTGCTGAAATGACGTACAAAATTATAAAATCATAATTAATATTAATTTCATACCCCCAACTCTAAAGAGCAACAAAGACATAATTTATATCATTGTAAGAGATAAAACAAATAGACAACCTGCCTTAACAACATTTAAACTAATCGTTTTAACACTCTAAAAAGGTTTTTCTACTCGTCGACTGCAATGCTTGAATTAAGACTTTGTATACCAAAGTGAAATCGCATACTTTTTTCACTATGGGACCCCAACTCAACTATAATATTTATTTCGATATAGTTTAGTCAACTATAATATTCATTTCAATACCGTTTAGTCAACTATAATATTCATTTTGATACAGTTTAGTCAACTATAATGAAATTGACCAATCGAAAGCGCGGAGCAAGTACCAGGGCCTCATGAGTTACGAGAAGGTGTCGTTGACCAACCGGCCGGGGGCGCGGGGCGCGGGGGCCGGGTCGCGTACGAGTATGAAGGTATCGCGGCTGCTCGCATCTTAGCTGTATACTTTTGGTTTTTTTACCTACATATATGATTCTTCTACTAGTTTTAAGTATTTTTGTTGACTCGTAGAAAAAGTATTGTATACAATAGTGATATAATCAAGCTTTTCAATCTCGTACCTTTACTTAGGCAACTCAGCAAGCTTCGTTGCCTAAACACGGTACTCGACTGAAAAGCTCTCCATTATATCACGATTGTATAAAATACTAATACGAAGTTACTACTGAACAATTTACACGTATACAAGCTTGTGCACCTCAATATTTAAGCGAAACGTCCGGCTAAGCTAAGTGAATTTTAATAACACAAAAGGGTTACAGAATAAACAACACGGAGATGCCTTTAATAAACCGAAGTGGGTCTCTTACGGACACTCCCGATGCTGAAATAAATTTCAGTTTCAGACAGCAGCTGTAATGTAATGAAGCGGTATTCTGAAACGAGGGTGCTACAGCTTTGTTTCATTATGAAGTTAACATTATTTTAAAATATTTCAATCACGGGAAAAACCCTTGGAGGATACAACTAAACGGAGTAGCCATTAACAGGCTTTCCCCTCTGTCGAAAATAGGCGGCCAACGGTCATACACAATGTATGGACTGACGTTTATCTGACATGGCTATTTTTACGTTACGCATACATTTGACGTTCCCCTCCCCCGCAAAAATCGGCAGACTGTTTTGTACAGAAAATTACAGACATGGCGTCTCCGTTTGATTATATCCTCCAAGGAAAAACCAGTACACACTTCAATTTCACGAAATATTGCTTAGTTTGAAGAGCTGAAATATCAGTCATTTTAAAATTACTTAAGAGCCCATCAACGTGCACACTAGCGCCACTCTAAATAATAGTGATTATTTAAATTTAACGAAATATATTTAAAAAAGCGGCCAAGTGCGAGTCGGACTCGCCCATGAAGGGTTCCGTATTTAAGCGATTTATGACGTATAAAAAAAAACTACTTACTAGATCTCGTTCAAACCAATTTTCGGTGGAAGTTTACATGGTAATGTACATCATATATTTTTTTTAGTTTTATCATTCTCTTATTTTAGAAGTTACAGGGGGGGGGGACACACATTTTACCACTTTGGAAGTGTCTCTCGCGCAAACTATTCAGTTTAGAAAAAAATGATATTAGAAACCTCAATATCATTTTTGAAGACCTATCCATAGATACCCCACACGTATGGGTTTGATGAAAAAAAAATTTTTGAGTTTCAGTTCGAAGTATGGGGAACCCCAAAAATTTATTGTTTTTTTCTATTTTTGTGTGAAAATCTTAATGCGGTTCACAGAATACATCTAATTACCAAGTTTCAACAGTATAGTTCTTATAGTTTCGGAGAAAAGTGGCTGTGACATACGGACGGACAGACAGACGGACAGACGGACAGACGGACAGACAGACAGACATGACGAATCTATAAGGGTTCCGTTTTTTGCCATTTGGCTACGGAATCCTAAAAAGGGGGCCGCTACGTACTGTATCTTGTATTAAAGTACCTTTTGAATACATCAAAGTGTGCACGTTGATGGGCTCTTAATGTAGGAAAGGAAATATGGAGAAAAATAAAGGAAATAATGATAGCCAACCTCCGGCAGGAGACGGCACCATAAGAAGAAGAAGGAAAGTAAGTTTAAATACGCCGGTGGTCAAGTTGTAGGATTAGTACGAGTGCGCTGTGACAGTATTACGCGCGAGATGTTCTGTCTTTTTTTTTCAAACTGTAGAGAGAGGGACGGGTATCCCGCGCGCGATAGGGGCTATTCATAAATTACGTCGTTTCAAATGGGGGGGTGTCTGGACATCGGATGATGGTAGCATGACGTAGGAGGAAACGGGGTCATTCGAAGCATGATTTTAGGGGGGGAGGGTGTCAAAAATCGTCAAAAATAGATGACGTAATTTATGAACAGTCCCAGTGTAGCGTTGCATTCGTGCTAAACTTACTGTTGTTATTGTTAAAATGTGTTCCAATAGGTGATGACAGGTTAACAAATAGGTAGTAAAGTAAATATAGTATATGCGGAGATAAAATTTTGCGTGATACCATTTTGTTTTTAAGAAAATATCACAAGCCTTATTTTTTTAAAAGCTCTCGTAAATATGGTTACAACCTTACGAGCCAATATCGCCCCGTTTTACGACGCCTCAAAAATATCGCCCACCTCGGAATAGGCGAACTCGGTTATTTTATGCTAATGGTATCCAACGCTATGAAATAATAATACCCACTCGGGAAAGTGGCGGATACTCTTACCTTTACGTTCTCTTATACGTGTTTTAAATTTGGCCGGGTTGTAAACAGGCCTTAATGGACTGCCTCCATGGATAACTGTTTTCCGCTTTTAGAGAGGCACGATGTTAGAGTAGGTAAATGGATTTTTGGAAGTTAGGATATGGTTGTATTACAGATATTTCGTGTCTAATTTGTTCTTTTTTAGGGTTCCGTACCTTAAAAGGAAAAAACTGAACCCTTATAGGATCACTCGTGGGCCTGTCTGTCTGTCCGACCATTCCCCCCCCCCCCTTTATCTTCGAAACTACTAGGTCAAAATTTTTGAAAAAAAAATACACAAAATAGTTCGTTACCTGTAGATGTCAGGAAAACCTATTAGAAATGTGCAGTCAAGCGTGAGTCGGACTTAATGTACGGAACCCTTGGAACGCGACTCCGACTCGCACTTGGCCGGTTTTTTCCAATATCCTTTCATTTAACTTTATCTTACGGAAACATATTACTTAGGAGACAACTTTTTGTGTTTTGTTTCGGAATATTTTAATATCGTCCGATATGGGTCCGAGATACAGGATTCAATATTATCGAATACCGGTAATCCACGCTCATCGTGTAAATAATCCTAATTAATGAGTAATAAAAACAACAAAACAGGTAAGTAAGTAATATAGAAAAATCGCGCCGGCATGCCAAAATCATACCATCTAATTAAATTAATGACACTCGCTTTGCTTTTAATCAAATTACAAACCTCTCGCGTCAAAAACCCTTCAGCGCCGCGGGCCACAAGCTTTTTCCATTACCAGTACTAGCATTAATACGCTAACCATGCACCTTGGAAACCTTACAGGACACTCCATAAAAACATTGCTCTAAAAATAAAACGTTCCAGTTACGGCGCGTAATTTATCTGACTCTCGAGAAAAATTGAGGTTATCAAATGAAATCCCGAGGAATCGCTGGGCGTTGATTCAGGTTTATGGGCGATCGTAACGTGTGGGCACCCTAATCGCGGGTCGTTAATCGCGTTTAGAGCGTGATGCGTAAATCGTGTCACTGACCTGCCCTGAGGATGTTTTGAGGAATAGATATTAATCACTGGCTGCTTTAATGGTCAACGTGAAATGGCGAAATGGAAATATACTGTGAGTTACGGTAAATTAAATTATCTGGCTAAAAGTTGACACTTGACACAGTAGACCATAAATAAAACGTACCTATGCTGCCATTAACAATTTAGTCGTATCTATTAAATTCTCACAATCTGAAATGAGGAAAGCAATTCGATCTGTTTCAGATATTTAAATTAAAATTATTGTAAAAAAAATACAGGTTAATGAAAATTGCCTTTGCCCAGCAGTGGGACACACAAATAGGCTAAGAAAAAAAAAGAAAAATTATCATGAATTCATCAACCATTGAAATCAAAATTCCCTGTAAACCGCAACTATACCCGTACATACTTTTGTTTCATGCTGTTTGTGACAAGCGCGCTAACACGTCATGGGGGCATTACGGGTGCATTCGCCTCACTGTGTTCACGTAGCGTGTGTCATTTGACTCAAATTGCCAGTAAATTACTGCTGTCCATCGCAGTCTGACATAATTAGCGCAATGGACTTGCAGGGTGTTATATGCGAAGAGAATATCTTGACCGTACCTATATTTGATTTGTATGATATGAATTCGTGACAAGTGAAACTTGTGCTGAAACGTCGAAAATGAAGGAAAATAAATAAACTCTCCATAGACCCGTTAAACATTACTATTAAGTATGTGTTCATAACGCGAAACTGGAATTATATTGGTTCATGCGTATCCGGGTTTTCTAAAGATAATTTGTAAACGGTTGTGGTCAAAATTATTCGTACCTATCTATAAAATTCATTACATTCATACTATGTTTAAAATCAGTAATGTAGTGGAGTGTGTGGAGTGGGAGTTCTCCTAACAAAACCAATGAATAAGCTAAAAGCACGATTTTATAGTACGAGTAAGTTGATACTTACGCAGTTAAAATTTGGTAGTAAAACGCTATAAAATACAATTGACTAAGTTGTGGGGTTACGGTTGCAGGTTTAATTGCCGCTTGTTCAGGTGATAAAACAGTTTTATTGCGTTTGGCGTGTCTAGGACTACAAACTGCACACTTTATGAATGAATTCCATTCAAAAATGGATAAAGTGGATAAGCACTTTTGTAGCTCGCTGTACAACCCGTGCTGTAGGATGTTCGGTAACTAGACGTCAATTATCTTTTAGCAGATATGATGATGAATATGATTTTTACAAACGATAGGTAGCTTAGTCACAAATCTGAAAACGCTGCTACGGGCTACGACGGCGTAGCAAACTTTAGGGTCGATGGTTGCAAGAGGTTAGAAAGTCAAAGAGCAAGTGGTGGCAATTGTTTTAGATGAGTTAACAATACTATGTTAGTATTGTCACGTGGTTTAAAAATGTTCAATGATAATCATGTTATTTCAATGTTATCAACTTTTGAAAGTGTTGCTCTGAATTCAAAACTAAATACTTAGGTATTACAAACATCAAAGCACCGGATATTTGATGAGAACAATACAAGTAATTCTACTAAAAACTAATCCTCCTATTCTGCTATAGCGACTCGAGATGTTAAAGAAAATGTGCCATTCAATACAGGAATAAAAGCAAATTTAAAATACTTCAAAATGGCGTGCACCGCTGTCTAAAAAGGAATTACGCTTTAGTTTTAGGAGAGCAGTTCACTCAAAACATTCTTGTTAGATCCACTCTTATTGAACCCATATCACAACGCACTAAGCCTCTGGTATAAATAAAGTTACGTATAAGGATATTTAAAAGTAAAGTGTAACACGTCAGACAACAGTTGGCAATATCAACCCTGGGTTTAGTCTGATAGGGGTTAAAATAAAACAGATATGAGTCCTCTTATTACTTTTTTATTCTGATTGATTGACATGTACGTCTAAAATAGGGTTCTGCCGCACGGGCTTGTTCCCACCGCGCACCGCAGGAAAGCATTCGCCTCATCACATGACCAGTATAAGTCTGATATCCCGTTAGATATTGTTGTTACTTGTACGGGTTGTGGTGCTGGCGATGAACGCACCGGATCTCATGGATCGAACGCCGTTAAAATGCGTCCATTCTCGGTAAACTCAATATTAAAGCGAGGCTCTCTACTATTTACAGTATTTACACCCTACGCGTGTTTCTTTGGCCGTCTTAGCACTCTGAGCAGATCTGGATTAGGGAGTCTGGTGAAGCTCATGATCACTAGACGCATGGCAAGGAAGCGTAGGACGTCTGGCCAAGCGCGGTCGGACATAATTACTTGGGAAATTAATTTAACATTACAGCTAGGGGGTCGTCCAGAAATCATGTGATCATATTTGGCCTATTTTTGACCCCCCGGGTTATATTTAGTGATATTTTTCTTACCCCCCCTCTAACCGACCCCTAGCAGGCACCGAGCCCAAGATTGAGTGGCGTGGATAGTGTTGGTGAAGGTTGGTCAGTCATCGGTCGTCGCGTCCCTCAGTCATGAGTATACAAAGGATATGACAAGGCAGAAGAAGATAGCTGTTGCGAGTCTGAAGGTCCCACTTACGCTGGTCGGGCTGGGGTAGGTAAGATGGGGGTACAGGGCCAGGTAACAATAGGCTGTGATTGCGTGCCGGAACCGTTGTGGTTGGGACCCCTCACCGCACCAGACGCCTTTGGGGATATTTAATTTAATGCCGTAATTAATCAGTCATTAGTTGGAGTTAAATAAGAGAGATAATTATGATGTGGTGGGGGTGGGTCCTCTGAAACTGAAATAAGTACCTATATATACTAGACGGATGTTCCATATTTTGTAGCTAAACATTTACACAATTCTACTTGATGGTTCTTAATTCAACATTTGTGTACTTTAAATACTAATACTATCGAAAATGACAAATTAGGCTTAGTTAGGGCCATACCACAACCGAAGTTGTGGACAAGGATTGTGGGACTTCGTCGATTTGTGTGAGTGGTCCCATAATAGTTTGTGATATTCTGCTCTGATTTCATCCTAATTCATTTCAATTATTTACAGCTTTCAATCCTCCGATTTTTCGTTCCAAGGAATGGCTGATATCTTCTGTAATTCTATAGAACTTGCTTGAGAACTATAAAGGTGCTAATGCAATTGTACTTTCACGGAACCTTTTAGCACTCCGGTCATCTTTATCTGCGTCCGACGTCCGCGAGGCAATTGAAAGACGATTTTTACACAGACGGGCAGAGGTTGCGGGCTTCGTAATTCAATTTACCCGCTACCCCACCAGGGGGCGCTCACAACGTTAATACAATTTGATCGAGCTACTTATTGGTCCTTTACCTTTTCATTACTGCTACTAAATTTCGATCAAATAGAATTCTTATCCCTCAAAGGGTGAATTTTGTAATCGCGTTCAGAAATTTTGGATTCTTTTCGAGTGTGAAAATGCTGCGCAATAAAGAGGACTTTACTGTTAACAATGAAAACTTTTCACTTTTCTCCCCTGACACCTGGAATAGCGGGACATGAATGGTTGCGTTTTGTTGCAAAAGTTATTTTCGCTTTTGAAGGAGGCTGTGGGGCCCTTTTATATTCGGGGCGATTAAAAACTGAGCCCTTTTGCCGAGGCTTTTGACGTGGCTTGGGATTGGGATTGAAAAAGTTATCATTTTGTTAGATGGAGCACGTAGATACTCACTTTAAATTTTTCGCTATACCTAATACCACAGAATAAATAATAGTACTAAGTACAGAAGACTTACTCTCTAACAAAACGCGTCTGTTACGATCAGCACAGATATGGCCGCTAGGTGGCGACAGCGCCACGCGCGGCTTATGGCTTTCCCCAAAATTGGGGCGGAACGGATGTACTTTTAGCTACCTGTAGCAAAGCGACGAAATCGCGGAGTGAGCCAAGCCTGCTAATACTGGCTATGTGTTATGTTCAAGGTCTTCGCGCATTTCAGCAATACAATGGATAGAGGTAAAAAACGTTTAGAAATTTTAGCATTTAATGAGACCTCTGTAGTGTTTTCATTTCTTTTTGGATGCCTTCTGAAAAAGAAAATGAAAATGAATCCACGTCCACGTACTGTAGTTACAAGATAAATAAATTAAAACTGAAACTGTAAAGGCATTTCTATAAAATGCGCATTCGATCTGGCGACTGTATTTAATTAGAACTTGTTTGTATTTTACGGATTTCCGCCCCAGGGTATTTCTCATGTAAGATGGTTGTTTAATGTTCAATTATCCGCGAATATTCAGTGAGTCGCAACAGTACACGTGTTGCCGTGTCCGAATGCCCTCCGGCTTCGTGCCTTCGGATACATTATTTATACCGAGTGCTACGGTCGTAGGGCTGTCCGGATCAAATAGAACAAGGGTAAAAAACTTTTCAGAAAAAGGACTTGTTACAATAAAGATATTTGTTTCAGGAAACTTTAAGGAAATATAAAATGCCAAACTGCGGCTCGCAAGCCACTGTATAGAGTAATACCTAGTATGTGTGCGTTTTTAACGCTATGAGTAAAAATATATCTTCAGGATTAACATTAGATGGCGGTAATAAATCAAATCGTTTTCCTAACTCTTACTGGCGGATTGGCATAATTTTTGTACGTTAGTCACGTTTACCTTTGAAACGCATCTCACTTTCATATCCAATTCGATCAAATTCAAACCATGTAAGATTATAAGATTTATAAGTAACGCCGCGTAGCAACCCTTACGTAAAGTAACGTATTGTCTACGTCAGTCTGGATATATTCTGACAATAAATTAATCACGGGGCAACGGGAAAAGTATTGCCGGGACCGACAGTCAAACTTTACCGAGATTGTTGTTGTCTTTGTTTCGATAACTCTTGTAGTACCTATTGGCAAGGTGCGCAGTCGGTGGAGGGGGAAGTGGCGCTGATCGTCACAAACACAGGTAATCTTATGGAATGTCTGACATTAGTACTAGCGGCAGCCGCTTGAACTCATTTTACTCCATAAGATTTAACGTAGAAAGTCTGTCAAAATGAGGGCAGCACCAGTCGTGCACCTAGCGAATAGTAAGTAAGTATGTTGCTGGTGTATTATGTGATTAAGAATTCCTTTATGATTGCGGGAAACTATAGTTACATAGTTTTTTTAGCATTAAAAAAAGTAAACAATCTTGACGTGCTTTTTTATTGAAAAACACCTGTTTTTTTTTAAGCCTTTATCAATTAAAAGACACGTCTAGATCGCGTAGTCTTTTTCTAATAAGTACTAAAAAATAATGAATTATAGGTCAGATTTTTTGTTCTGTCGTTCTTCGTTTTCTTTTGGACGTTTTTCACGGAAACTTTGATGAGCTTACTATTGCATATTATTCATTGTTGAATTAAAGAAATGTAACACAGCCTATTCTTCCTCCATTTATAATATCTTTCAACAAGAATATTTCACATATTAGTGTATTCCTTATACTTAACCCTAAGGCGTACCTAGGCGACCTCTACTCGTGAAACTGTTTTCATACCAAGATCTAGATTCTCCGACGCATATTAAAGCCGGTTCGGCTTTGGGTTGATTTAGGATGGCTTGAGCAGGGAACCTGCTGTTTTATGAGATCCACTGAATCTTACAGTTGCACAGTTTAAGTTTCATACGACAAACTTCCTAAAGAGCTCGCGTTGAGCGCTTTATATATGAGAATACAAAATATCGCGGTTGCCGCACAACGCAAATAATAACTTAAAAGTGAACGTAATTTTATACTACTATATACTAATACTTTACAGCTAGTGTGTAATTGAAGTTACTGCTACTATTAAAGATGCGGTGCATGTTCACTATTTTTTTTTTGGTTTACAGAGTTCCCGATTCTTTGCAACTGCGCCGCAATATCGGGAAATGAGAAATGATCATGTTAGCTTGTAATCGTTTATACTACACTGTGTAAGTGCCTTTTGGTTTAAGCCAGCAATGTTTATTTAAATCACTACTGGCAGGAGTTTTGTTTAGTTAGGTCAGTTACCGACTTCTCAAAAACCGACTTCTTCAAAGTCTAATGAAACTATAGCTGTAGCGTCGTAACTATAGTTTACGCTCTGTGATGCTGCCTTACTCTATTTATTTTTTTAAATCTCTAAATTTGATGCGCTCACTATAATAGGTAATTAGTTACCTAATGATTTATGGACGAGAAACACCGCCCTAGTCGTTGTTTTGGCAGTAATCGAAACATTAGTTTTGTCAAGTTCTTAATTTTCAGGAACAAAACAATTTAACACCTAAATCTATGTGTTACCCTCATTGTCCGCATACTGTGTTAGAGCAGTGTGTGTAATCCGGCCATTAGCATGCAGTGCAGCGTCAATAAATCTGACCGGGCGAGGGTCACGCTGACTCCGCAATTCTGCACCAGCTTACCAAATGCATGGCTTAGTTCCGGCACTTACCTAGAACATTGCTTCAGCAAAACCATTAATATATGGTCTACAAGATCCTTAACAACTATGCGTAACAGGAGACCACTATTATACTAGTTTTTCGGTGAGTTTTAGGAATGGCAGACTTGCGGAGCGATGTGTGTGGGTAAGAAAAGTGAAAGGTTGGAAGACTTGGAAGTTTTATGAACTATGGCTTTGAAAGAAGTTTCAGGATCTGAGATTTGCGTGGATTTTATATACAGATGTTGGCACATACTAAGTAATGTTTTAAATAATACATCTAGAGACACATGTGCGTAGTATTAAGTACTAGCTCAAAATGTGAACTTTCGTCGACCTAAATATTTATGTTATTGGATGTCTGTCAACTGACAAATAATTATCGTGGTCCATTGACGTCAGGCGGACAATGTACGTACAGGCCACTTGGTCTGGATATTTATTGGTATATTGTTGTGTAAAATGGTAATTATATTCAGGAGGTCACTATCCAGGGAGTGTCATATCCATCTCAGCCTACTAACCATTCGTCAAACTATAGGCTGTTGGGTCATATATCATATCAATTTAATTAATTCGAAATTATAATAAATAGTGAAGGACTCTTGCTATATCTAGCTAATCTTCAAAACAAAATAAATAGACTTGTACATGTCAACTTTCAAAATGTGAAACGTAGCGAATCTCATAGTAAAAGAAACAATTGTTTTGATAAAGCAAATGTCTGTTTGTGCGCATTTGGCCCTCGATCCTTATTTGTTTTACCAGTTTGGCAGAAGTGAGGAGGGCCAACATGTGTTGGTTTATTAAGCCTTGCGTGACCCGAATTCATTGTATTCGTACTAGAAAAATATCATCTTAGGGATACAAGAGATGAAGACTGGACTTTTTTGAACTTTATGTGTTTATATGTTTAACTGTTTAGTTTGCATAGCATTAGTAATATATACATGCACTGCAGCCTAAACAAAATTTTGAAGTATCTATGGGATGTCATAAGATGTGTCGAACTTAGGAGAGTGATATAGTATACTTACGCTGTAAAGTTTATGTTATACTAAATTAGGGCTTTCTAATTTCTTGAATTAGTTGGTATCTTGTATTTACAAATTGTAAAACGTTACTTATCCAAAGTTTACCACAGTAATAAATATAAAATTTTGATTACAGGTAATTTGAAACCGGTAGCAGACACTAAGGTAGGCTTACGAATAATGAGGTAATATAAGCTTAAGCTCATTATCATTTACTGCAAATTGCTGTCGTAAGTCGTAATACAAACTCCATTAAATAGTTTATATTTGTTTTGGTTAAATTGTTACACTCATCAGTATTATCTAACCACACAACTATGAGCACGGCTATCACATGCAAATCAAAATGACATTAAACCCCCTCAAAACCAACAAACGGTCCAAACGACACCAGAGCACCCACAGCCCCTGTGATTAATAGCACTGGCCAACCAACAATTTAAGCCTCTCTGGTCTCCATAAAACACATCTTTCCGTTTCGGACCGTCCGTCCGTGAACTTTCAGCGATTAAGATTTACAGGACCCTAAATAACTTAAATAGTTGAGGCTGTAAAGTATGGTTACTATAGAAAACACCCCAAGTTTAATAGATTTGGTGGCTGTCAGAGTCCTGTCGAGGTATCCGGATTTACGGTGGATTTTGTACTGTGAAGGGCCAATCGAAGAGGCGAGAGACAAATTGATTTGTAGTTTTAATTCCTACCTTATTTCATTGGTTTTATAGACTCTGGCCAGCAAGTTGTGCAACAAAATGATGCAGTTATTAAAGGACTCTAACCTCTAAATCAAAAAATTATTTGACAGTAATGACAGCTTGCTTCATTTGATAGGCAACATTTTTGCAATAAGTATTAAGAATTATAAAAAAATGCTTCTCTACCTCTATTTTGGTACTATTTGAATAAATGCTCAACAGAGTCAATAATTGATATTTCAGTTTAGTGATATCACTAAGTTCAATGAAAATTTTCTATTTATGTTTAATTCAGTTATATTATCAAGCTTTATGCAATGGGTGGTCTATTTACTGAGAATCAACTGTAACAGTGATACATAACAGCAGTCGTTTGCCTGTCTACATATTTCATTTACATGAACTCGAGCTGTATAAATTCTATTTTAAACCATTTTTTTCAGAGTGGAAGTGACTATATGAATTACAGTACCGCTTTCTCGACTCCTATAATTTGGCTACCTACTTTACATAGTTTCACGCAACTCAGCGCATATATTTTATCCTAATATAGTAATATCACTTGTTTCAAATGTGGTTCCACTCGTTTCCCTTTTTTCAGTGAATCTTCGGGAGCCGAAACCACCAGCGCGGCGGGTGGCTCTATAATTGAGTGCATAAATCTCACGCCATCGAAATGAGACGGTATCCTTCATAACTTACTCCTCCGGAGCACAATGTCTTAAGGGTCTTTATCTACCCGTATCACATTTACTGCAGGAAAAAGAGCTATGTAACTTTTTTAAATGAAAACTTCATTAGCGGCGCTGGGCACTTTTTGAGGTGGGGAAAAAATGATAAACTCGAGACAGCGTAAGGCGATCACGTGACCGTAAGGTTTAGATGGCCTCAGTGGCGGATTTGCAGTCTTTGCCGCCCTAGGCTCAGACCCTGTAGCCGCCCCTTCAGCATCAGCACCCATCATATTGACTACATTTAGGTCAGGCAACGAAAAGGTATAGAGGGAAATGCTTGGGACACATTTTTAACTTAGTAACTTTGTTTGGACTCGTTAGGAGGCGAAAATATCAAAAGTCCCCGGCCGTAGCCCTTGAGCGGGGGTAGGGGGGTTTGATTTGAAGGATCCATTTTTCGGTTTTTTGCTTATAATATCTTAGAAACTATGCGTCGTTGTGACATGATCATTATACAAAATGAAAGCTGATAAAATTTGCTACAAGTTTTATACAGTCGAATTTTTCGATAGGTATCTTGTTTAGTTTTTGAGATAGCCGCTCTTGAATGTCTATAATTTTGCATTAAATTTCCATCAATAATATTCACGGTGCTCACGAGGAAAGGAACCCGAAAGATTTTAACAGTGTAGCAGATCTGCGAAATCGACTCCCCTATACAAGCCCCCCTCCAGACTATTGTGCGTGAATCGCGGCGCGACTTCGCCGAGCGAACATATCGCGATGTTGACGTATGACCCACACTCGCAAACTTCTCGGTGATTTCGCAGTTTAGTTCGTGCCAAGATGGCTGAAAAGCATCAGCTGATCGAGTTTAACTGTCATTTATCTAAGGCATCATACTTGCTGTAGCTATTTTTCCATTTTGTTTTGTTGTAAAACCGTAAAATATAGCCGCTATATATAATAGAATTAATATTTATCTTGCAACTGATGAGCCAAAATAGTGTGTATTGTGGAATCTTGCAAGTTCGCGCTTCGCGCCTCCTTTGACGCTGGCCGAAAAACCGACAAAAAACGGGAAACAAGGCGCGAAGGCGTGAACAATCTGTGAAATCGACGCCACACTCGCGTTCGCGGCTTCGCGCCGCGATTCGCGCACAACTGTGGAGGGCCCTCAAGATATCGAAAAACTGTACTAAATAAAACTTGTAGCAAATTTAAGTTTCCGAGATGTAAGTGAAAAACCGAAAAATAGGACCTTCGAACCTCCCTCTTCCCCCGGCTCAAGGGCTACGGCCGGGGACTTTTGATATGTTCACCTCCTAAGTAGTTCAAACAAAGTTACGAAGTCAAAAATTGTGTTCCAAGCATTTCCCTCTATACCTTTTTTTGAGAATTCGTTGCCTGGCCTAATTTTAAGTTATTTAGGTTTAAGATTCTTTATTCTCATTAAGAATTTGACAATTCACTTATATGAGAACTTAAAACTACACAAATACATTTATTTCTTGTTATCATCAGCGATTTTTTTGCCACAATTTGCCGCCCCTAAAATCTCGCCGCCCTAGGCTCGAGCCTACTGTGCCTTATGGGAAATCCGCCACTGGATGGCCTCTCATTTAGATGGCATTTAAATCAATAAAGAAAAACTCAATGACATTACATGAAAAAGGTTCTAATCTTGTACGAGCTGAAATACAACGATCTCACAGTTACATTCTAACTTTATATCACTCAAATATAATTAAATAAAGCTACATCTTGATGAAATCGCTAATAAAAGTGATCTCTAGTACTGGTGAATAAATATCATGACCAAATATATTTAGATGCGAGGTCTGTAAGGTAACTTTACAATTTCGATTCGAATTTTAAACAATTAACGCTACAAATTTAAGCTCACTGGCCAGCAAATTCGGAACTAAAGTTTTTCAATAGAAAGGAGGATGGGTCAATTATACATAGTGCTGCATACTATTACTTATTCTGTGGTGCTGCAGAAATTTTGGACTAGTCATTGAGTTTTCACTTCTGTCGGCACTCCCGGAGTGCAACCCGTTGTTTTTTTTTCCAATATTGATGACCCGTCCGTAATTCCGTATGATAAGTATCGCGCACGAAATGCACGTGTCTAGATCGCGTGCTTCTTATATTTTGTGGCTTTATTGCATTTGTGGAAGTAGTAGGGTAATTAGGGTGTGCCTTATTGTCAGCACTTGGAGTCGTCAACTAGCTTGTTTTTTCTCTCACCCGCTCGTCCATCGTATTGAAAATGATACTCTTACTGCGGCGTTAGCCACAAATAGCGAATAACTTTAAACCTACCAACCCGTCTATTCATACAACACTGTGTACCTTAGATGTCCTTGTATAACTTGATCCCGGAGCTCATAAAACCTACTTTTAATTGGAAGTCAGGTTTACGCTAGACCACCTATATGGCCACAGCCAGCGTTATGAAGAACAGCAAACCAGTGCCAAATCGCTGTAAAGGGCCATCGCTCGTAAATATGAAATAACCGCTAGCACAGCTCGGCTGAGTTATGTCTCAATATCGCGCGACCCTTGCCACCTGCAGGCTTTTATCGCTTCCATACCGCTTCTATACAGCTATAACCGCAATCGATTCATTGTTAATAGAAGAGCACACGCGAGTGGAATTAGAAAATTTGTTTCACACGCTTTTGTGAATGTTTAATCGTACATAATTTGAAAGTGATATCCGTGGTGCTTCGTGGGAGGGCTTCGGAAAAGAAAAGTCATAATTTGATAAAACAGTAGATTTCAACTTAGATATATATTCTCAATTAATTACACAGAGACCGTTCATATCTTCGATGGTGAATTGGTGATTCAATTTTCACTCGCCTTTTTGCTTTGAGCATTGAATCGTCGGGCGCAAAGTACAAGTTAAATAAACGAACTTTATTTTATGTCTAGAAGAGTCCTGCTTTGACGGAAAAAAATTGGACTGTCCTTGTACACAGAGCTGCAAAAGTGCATACCCACTTTATGATTAGTACCCTGAATCAATACAAATCTCTGAGACCCATGAATTTTAACGCCATTTTGACATAGTTTCACTTAAAGTTCCTATAAAAATCACACATCGCCAAAAATACATCTCCGAAACCTACACCTTCAGTATTCCAATAAAAAATCACGTAGATAGGTACTGCGTGGAAACAGTGAGAAACCGAACGTTTTAACGGTGAAACTTTTGAAAATGGTACGTGGAACGTTTACCCAACGGATTTGCCATTCAAGAGCTTTTTTCAAACAATTTTCTAAAAGCACAACGAGCTGTACGTTTGTTGCGAAACATCGCTGCTATTATTCGTAGACCGATAAAATAAAATAGTACCGAATCTAATGAGAGAGAATCAACAAATTCTGATGAGTAGGATTTATTTAAAATCTGCTAATTTTATTCTTGTTTAAAAGATATGTCCTATAAATATTTTTTTTAGATCAGGAGGCGGATTCTAATTATTATGATTGTGATCTTTTTTAATGCGACGGTGCATCAAACTAAGATCAAAACCGTAATTAGAATCGGGTGCCTGATCTCTGAATTTTTCTCGTGTGTGTGTTTTGTTAAATTCACTCCGTAATAATGTGTATTATTCCCATGTTAGCCATTCATTACTCTAAACTACTATAAAGCGAATACAAGGAATAGTAATTGCAGTTTACTATGAGCATTAACCTTTATAATTAAATTCTAATGGGCAACAAAGTTCTCATTATTTACTCTAACGACGGCTCTAGGTCTATACATTCGTGTTAGACCGTATCATGTGATAATTGAAACAACCCGACAAGAGAGATATTTACATAATGCTGCCCGTACGACGGAACTTCTTGATAGGGTAACAGTTTTGGTAGAACTTTGAGTAATATTTGAACCAAATCGTTATTGATAGATAATTTATATGTGTAAATTAAGTACTTTGCGCCTTAACGTCCCGGCTTCGCCGCACAAAACAGGATGTCATCAATTTCTATGTTTATTATCGCTTCTATGTTTATTGTGTTAGCTATCAAACAAATACCTGAAGGTAAAATGAATTAGGTATCCAGAAGGCGAGGGGAACAATTACCAATTGATGACAACAACAGGAAATATACAAGAAATCTTCCGGGATACGAAAGCATGGAACATGCATGGAACTGAAATCGTAGATAATACAAATGCTTAATACCTTTTCTGTAACTAACGAATGTCTTGTTTATATGCCCTCAACATCGCTTTTATTACAAGTTTTAATATTAATAATTCGCTATAATTAAACGCTGCAACTGTAACATTCACTCACATACGTAACTTGAAGGTTCTACGTACATTTGCATTGTGGAAGCAACAGCTTTAGGCTAGTTGTGAAATGAAGTTTTAGACTGTTTTATCACAAGTTTATTCGAAGTTTGACACGGCCTTTCAAAACTGACATTCAATTTAGTCTTACGCAAATGGCTTGCAATTCTTTAGTGTCTTCTCTGAGGCTACTATGCTTATTATGCTACGCGCAATATTGTATTCCCGTTTGATAGTGTGCCAATCATTCTCTACCTATATTGTTATAATATTTTAATTCAGTTTTCGCAACGTAAGGTAATTTTTGGTCTTCGAAAAACTAACTTTTTACAGTTTCCTCTGTTTTCAGAATACCTCATAAGGTTTTGTACTTTGAAGTTTTGATCTGAAATGTTAAATTTTGTATTTGTTTTGAGAAACCTACCCACCCCAAAATTGTTTCCTTTTTTTAATGTAAAACACGCATACAGAAAAAATACAAAGTGTTCAAATGCAATAATCAATATCTGCTGTTTCATTTTGTCATTGGATGGACAAATGGATACTCTGTAGGTGTAGGTACCTACACTTATCCATATGTAAATAATTTATTTCAATCTCAACGAGGCAATTATAGAACACAGGTTTCCACTCATACCTACCTGTAATGTAACAGTAGCGGATAATGAATAGGTCCTTCATTACACTAGACCCGACCTACCCGGCCAATGTTCAATCAGTTACATAAGCGCGGACAAATCAAGTTCTTAACCTACCATTGCAACATGATCTTTAGATCCGTAACTACTGAGAGTGATAAGAGAGTGTTCTTAATTGGTGTGCCTAGCGTTCAATTCGCCTACATCTTGCAAGCAATTGCAATGAGACCTCTGGACCGCGAAGGGGCGGAGGCGATCTGACTCGACCGAATACGAACACGGAACAGAGATTGGGATTAAATGCTGATTGCGATATTATCACGTTACTGTTTCGGTAGAAATTACTTATTATTGTAAGTATTAGACACCTTAGTGTAAGGCCGGAGTGGGCGTCCGTGCAGCGTGGCGTCGGGCTCACAAGAGTCACAATTGACCTGCGGGCTCAGCACGGTTCCATTTTTATCGAGTATCACTATGCCCGTCACTTTCGCACTTACATACTTGTTAGAACGTGACAGGCATGGTGATAAACGATAAAAATGCTACCGTGCTACTAGGGCAGCGTGCACTACGGCCGCTCCTATATGCTTGCATTTGTTTACATGCACGCCGCACGCCCCGCCCCGCTGCACGCCCAACTCGAGCGTCCACTCAGGCCTTACACTTAGCCGATCTTTGTCAGACAAATAGAACAGGGAATCTTTTAGAATACCTAAGCCGGCCAAAACGTACAATGAAATGGGCGGGCGCGAGCGTTGATTCTTCATATGGTTAGCTAATTATGAGTATACATCATGACATCATGAGTATTCATGAGTCTTGCAGAACTATAAGTTTTTTTTTGTTTCCGAAACTAAAACAGCTGTCCGGATCAGCGAAAAACGAATAGCAAACAACATCAAACTAATAAGTGGATAAGCCGTATTGGCTTTTATTACACAGCGATGGGAACTTTTTCTGTAGTCATATTCTGAATGCGTTGATAATGTAATGTTATAAAATAGATGATTTACATCACATAAGCAATATAAGTTGACCGCAATGAGCTCTGCGGGCTCAGCACGGTTCCATTTTTATCGACTATCACTATGCCCGTCACTTTCGCACTTACATACTTGTTAGAACGTGACAGACATGGTGATAAACGATAAAAATGCTACCGTGCTACTAGGGCTGATCGTAAAGTCACGATGCTATTTACTTTTTCCCACGGAGCGAACAGCCATTCTCATGGTTGCAGTCATGTTGCAGTGGGCAGAATTAGATCATTTCACATAGTTACAATGGGATAATTCTACTTTAACGAATAATTTGCAACCGCTAGCTGGTTATGAATAAATTTATATTAACTCACATTTATAGACGGGTCTAACGCGAATTTTATTCACATACCTATTTACCGAGGTTTCGACATAAATGTGAGTTAATTTAATATGTGTTCAAAACGCGAAAGTTTTAAATATTATATGAATCAATTTATTTTTATATATTATTGGTTTGTTCTTACTCAGACCAAGTACTAAAGGTAGGTCCCTAAATTCCATTTATGCAGATTTCCATATACTATTTGCCAGAAAACATAAACAAAAATTATTGTAGGTATAACTTTTCTTTGTGCCGTTGTTTTGACATTAGGAAAAGTTTCACAAAACAAAACCCAAGTCACGCACACTTGTCAATGAATTGCACCAAAGTTCACCGAACTCGGTAACTTTATTATCAAATCTCCCGTATTCTCAGTGAGATCGAAAAAAATGGACCAAGTGCGAGTCGGACTCGCGCTACTAGTGCTCCGTAACTGAAATTGAGATTGGTTTTCGTAAGAATGCATAATCATGATACAATTTATTGTTTTACAATTTTTGGCTTGAGATCTAGGTTTGAGTTTATTTTTAGCATTTTTCTTTAAGGTTACGTACAGTCAATATAATTTACCATTTCGTACCTTGACCGCTTGAGATGTCGTATTGTCAATGTGACAAGTTACGGAAATGGTACAAAAATCACTTTCCTTGACCGTACTCATCGATAAGTTATGTCAATGTTTCATTTTGTCATGCACTTTGTTTTTGCCAGAAAAAATATATATTTAACATATTTTGACGTTTAAGAGAAAATACAAAATAAGTTCAAAAATGTAATGTTTATTTTATGAGAATCGCTCTTTAACGGTCATAACTTTATAATAAATATATGTGACATTATGTAAGGTGCGTTGGGGTAGGTACTTATACGGTACGGAATCCTGAAAAGGGAAAGATTCAGCCCTAGAGACCAGGTACTTTGCTGAGGTGATTAATTCCCACTACAATTGGCGTAGACGCTTGACGGACGTTACTTCGGCTTATAAACATAGTTAGGGTTGTCTAACAAGAATTCTAACGAGCATATTGAGGTACCTATTATTTATGTACCTATATTTTTACGAGCATCGCTCAGTAAAGGGGCCCACTGATTATCAGTCTGCCGTATCAGCCTGACAATTGTTCGGAACTGTCAACTTTTTGTTCTAACTCACAGGCTGAAGTCGTTTGACGGACTGATAATCAGTGGGCCCCTTTAAGTTCATTACAGTGTAGTGTAATAGAATACTAAAATATATAATAACTTTTATTTACATTATGTATGCTATGCCTATTAGGCTTTTTCCCAAATACCTATCAGGAAGCAAATATACACGACATAATGGTAAGAATCTTGGTCTCGCATAAATCAATAAAGAGGGAAAGAGAAAAGGATCACTGAAAATGTATGACATTAATCACATTTAATTACAGCTCAGTTAAACATGAGTTTTTATATTTTACATAACAAGTTAACAACCCATTACAATATTGTAACATGACTGATCACTTACCTACCATTAACTGATGGATGTTGAACAAATAAACAAGTGACAACCCTCGGAATTTTAACTGAATGAATAAACTATAGCCCCGCCGGCAAATAATACATTTGCCTTGAACCTTGTAGTATTCAAATAAATTCCATTTTCGAATAGCTCGATGCTGTGATATACTAGTGGACAGGGCAGCATTGTTATTCCTAATGTTTTCTGAGCACGAGCGAGTCAAAGGCTCAGACTATATAGTATAAGTTTTGTTAAAATGGGTGATTTTGTTACGTCTGGTCATACTCTGAAGGGTAAAGGAAATATTGATCTGAACAACTTTTACTATAGAGCCCCCGAAATCGTGAAAAAATCTGCTGTTCCATAGAAAACATCAGCTGATTCGCCAAAATGAATGAGACAGCAGATTTTTTCTTAGTGGTTTGCTCCAAACTAAAAGTTGTTCAGTATGACCTACATACTCACCTCTCATGGATGACATAGAGAAAAAAATACATAGATTGCTCACTCCATACATCAGTTTTAGTACCAAAAAGACTTCATCGAGTAGCGGAACTATCAGTACTGCTACTTGACAATAAATGTAGCACCGACCGGAAAGTCTTATGCTGTTGAGATAAGACTTTCCGGTCGATGCTACATCTATTGTCAAGTAGCAGTACTGATAGTTCCGGTACTCGATGCTAGATGTAGACACTGAAATTAATAGTGTAACTGATGTATGGAGTGAGCACTCTTGTCTTATTATATTCTCTATGTGGATGATCAGACATAACAAAATCACTGTAAATATAATCTTGAGGTTATGCTACAATGGTTAGTCCGAGAATACGACTCGCGCGTACTCACATTATCAATGGGAATAAGCAAGGGCTGAACACTCAACAAAAGCGAAATTATTCGGTGTCAGAATGATTAATTGTGACATCATGAACAAGTGTAACTCAGTATGATTTAAGTGGCTTTTGTAAATATTAACGGGACCCTATTACTAAGACTCCGCTGTCCGTCCGTCCGTCCGTCCGTCCGTCCGTCTGTCACCAGGCTGTATCTCACGAACCGTGATAGCTAGACAGTTGAAATTTTCACAGATGATGTATTTCTGTTGCCGCTATAACAACAAATACTAAAAAAGCGGCCAAGTGCGAGTCGGACTCGCCCATGAAGGGTTCCGTATTTAGGCGATTTATGACGTATTAAAAAAAAACTACTTGCTAGATCTCGTTCAAACCAATTTTCGGTGGAAGTTTACATGGTAATGTACATCATATATTTTTTTTAGTTTTATCATTCTCTTATTTTAGAAGTTAGGGGGGGGGGGGGGACACACATTTTACCACTTTGGAAGTGTCTCTTGCGCAAACTATTCAGTTTAGAAAAAAATGATATTAGAAACCTCAATATCATTTTTGAAGACCTATCCATAGATACCCCACACGTATGGGTTTGATGAAAAAAAAAATTTGAGTTTCAGTTCGAAGTATGGGGAACCCCAAAAATTTATTGTTTTTTTTTCTATTTTTGTGTGAAAATCTTAATGCGGTTCACAGAATACATCTACTTACCAAGTTTCAACAGTATAGTTCTTATAGTTTCGGAGAAAAGTGGCTGTGACATACGGACGGACAGACAGACGGACAGACAGACAGACATGACGAATCTATAAGGGTTCCGTTTTTTGCCATTTGGCTACGGAACCCTAAAAACAGAATAAAATAAAGATTTAAGTGGAGCTCCCATACAACAAACGTGATTTTTGACCGAAGATAAGCAACGTCGGGCGGGGTCAGTACTTGGATGGGTGACCGTTTTTTTGCTTGTTTCGCCATATTTTTTGTTGATGGTGCGGAACCCTCCGTGCGCGAGTCCGACTCGCACTTGGCCGGTTTTTTTTATTTCCTCGCATACTTATTTGTTGACATATTAGGAACTACGGAGGAAAAGGAGGAGGGATTGAAATTATAATTTAAATGGAGAGATATTATTGCTTGGAACTGGATCCATTACTCTCGATTAGATTAATTAGGTAATTAATTCTTCTTTTCCCAAATACCTAATGAATTAATTCCACATCAGTTATTATTTATGCATACAACTTTACGAAGCCCGCGAAGACTATGATTAGATTTATTTAGATACGGAAAGAAACGATATTAATGTGTTCGTTATTCGTAAGTTTACCTCCTCTATGATCCTCCGGACTCGAAGTTTCCCGAACTTTCCCGAAAGATAAAGATAGATAGAAAGGGGCATTATTTATACAAGCAACTTATTTGTTTCGCGCACGATAATACCGCGATATTAGTTCGTGTAAGTGTAAGGCCTGAGTGGACGCTCGAGTTGGGCGTGCAGCGGGGCGGGGCGTGCGGCGTGCATGTTAAACAAATGCAAACGTATAGGAGCGGCCTTAGTGCACGCTGCTCAAATCACTTGTGAGCCCGACGCCACGCTGCACGCCCCGCCGAACGCTCCGCATCGAGCGTCCACTCAGGCCTTACACTAACTAATAATTAATTGCTGTATTTGGTTGTACTTCTGTTCTAGATTCAAAAGGGCATAACAAGTTAGTGATTTGTGTGAGTCATGTGTTGTTTTTGTGGAAATGTAGTTATTTATTTAGGCAATCACTTTTGGGTTTCTTTGTGTTTGTTTGCTACATGAATTATTCTGCGGTTCTTGTTAAAAAGAGACTGAAGTACCTGTGTGTATGAACAGGATCGTTTCTACCAGTGTTTCTACTTATTTAAAATTTAAGTAATATTATGTAAAGTTTTGGCGAAAGAGCTGCTTTTAAGGTTGAAATATAATTGTTTGGCAGATTTGGCGCTATTTGGACAATGTTAAGTATAAATAAATAAATAATAAATAAATAAATACATAATGTACCAAACATTCAAGCACTATTTATCTTTGGCTATTTGATCTTCAACATAGCTGTATTTACTCGGAACATTTGACGTGTCGATTAGTGTTAAGGCCTAAAACTTCTGGAACTATAAAACGTAGAGATAACTTGTGTTCCATCCCAAGATCCCAAGCTTGAAGTAAACTTTTCATCGTACATAAGAACCGCTAGCGTTAAAACTTAGGTATCTCTACGTTGACAAGATTACACAATACTGTATGAATCACTTTATAAACTAATTACAAATTGCATAGCTGTTTTAATACTGTCATTTACCTTGAAAGAACATTGACTCTCCTAATCAATAATCAGATATATTTGCTGAACACTAGATTACATTCAAAACGGTGATGTCCTAACAATCGTTTATCTTTCTATAAGCACACAATCACAAACAGATGCGCCTCAAAACGCAAGGTTAAGTGCGAGTCCATTAGCACTGAAAACAATAATTTATCCAATATCGACCATTTGTCACAATCTCTCACATTACTTTCGTATACATTTGAAAGTGAACCTTAATTTAATTAGTATACAGTTAAATTTTCAATCATGTATCAGAATGAAATAAGAGTGCCGAGTCGCCCCCCAGCGCGAATCAAAACAATAGCCACAGAAGTGCATAATACGATTACTATATGTTATGAACACAGACAAGACATCCTCTAGACCGAGCATAGTAGCGCTACCCCCTCTGCCACAAATATACGGTAGTTTTACTCCATATTCGAGTCGAAGTGTCTTTGTGTGACGTCCGTGTCTTTGAACGGACCAATCACGGCACGGGACTCGCTCACCTCGTCCCCCGCACCCCAGTATTTTTGGCGGCATCGGTTTCATGAAATAATAGCTCTAAACTCCGTCTAGAGGATTCCTAGTCTATGGTTATGAAGCACCGATGATAGGGATAAGCGTCATAAGACTCATAAGCGGTATTACGGGTACACAGTAGGGTTTGCGCGGCCTGGCTTTTGTTGCACTTTGAAGGTAAAGTCCTGCTTTATGCAGTGCTTATGGGTTTTACTTATGGACTAGGGTTGTGGTACAATCGTCATCAGATATATCGGAGTGGCTAAGGTTTTACTAACATCAGAAAAAGCCTCTTTTACCAAGATGTTAAAGTGCCGGTTCAGGGCTATAACCGCGCGAAAAAAATTACTTTTATTTTCACCTCCAAAATTGGACCTCCAAAATATTGTCGTGTTTTTCAAATATATTAAGGTTTGTTCAAACATTAATTTAATGTAGTTTCTTGGCACCGAGACGTATAGATGGCGTTCTATAAATAACTGCACCTAATCTAAGTATTTATCAATTAAGGCAGAAATACGAGCAAAAAATACATTTATGTTTTCAAGTTTTAGAGTTTAGAACAGGAAACAATCGAGAACGGTGCTCTGATATCGTAGTTCTATGAACGCCTGCTCAAGTGGTCACACATCCGACTATCTTTTGTGTAAACTGGACAACGCGAGTGAATCATCACATTCCGACGAAGGTCATTGTTGATGCAAACCGTTGTTGGAACCAAAACATATTGTACGTGGGGCGTATTCAGATTATAACAAGTTAAATGTTTAACAACATAGCCTGGCTACGGATTTTTTTTTATATAAACTCCTTTCTTTTTGGAAGTCTGTATATGGGGCATTATCAATGAAAAGGGACCTTATTGTCGATGGCGCTTACGCCGCACAGCGTCGCGCGGCATTGTATTTATATCGGAGCATCGTTAATAATGGCGTAAGCACCATCGACAATAAGGTCCCTTTTCATAGATAACGTCAGATATATCCTGTTTCATATCAAAACGAATCGATTTACATCTTATCGAATAGCTCAGAAAAAATAGAAAAAATAAGAACATTTACTTAAGTAGTATCGGGGCGTTTTTTTTGTTGTCCCCTACACTTTTTTTTTTTCAAATTTGGGATTTTTTATGTTATTTCTACTCAGAATCACGAGCTCTTTCTATCCTAATAGGAGAAAAAAGTGTCCTAAGCTTTTTATTTCCATTACGTCACCATTTTTTATAGACTTCGTATGGCGGTCGCGGAATGGATAGATAGAAAAATGTATGGAAATTTTGGGACACTTTTTTTCTCCTATTAGGATAGAAAGAGCTCGTGATTCTGAGTAGAAATAACATAAAAAATCCCAAATTTGAAAAAAAAGTGTAGGGGACAACAAAAAAAAAACACCCATCGACGCTACAGTCGAACACAAGGTTCAAATAAACTTCCAAGATCTTAAATCCTTAAGTGTAAGGCCTGAGTAGACGCTCAAGTTCGGCGTGCAGCGGGGCGGGGCGTGCGGCGTGCATGTTAAACAAATGCAAGCGTATAGGAGCGGCCTTAGTGCACGCTGCTCAAATTACTTGTGAGCCCGACGCCACGCCACGCTGCACGCCCCGCCGAACGCTCCGCTTCGAGCGTCCACTCAGGCCTTACACTAAAAGGTTCATTATCATTAACTAGAATGGATAAAAAGTAATTTTAAGTTCAAATTGTACCTGTATGAGCCAAATGCACCTACAGTTTATTTAAAGGTAATAATCACACAATTAATATTAACTTCATCGTGTCATAAGGAACGTATTTATAAGCATGTAGGCGGGCCTATAAGGCAATAACGTCCATAATAAAAAAAATAATGACATTATGTATGGAAAGGTTGAGTCATAACATTCCGGTCCTTGAGATGCCGAGCCGGTCGGTTTCCTGACCTATAAAATTGTCTACTGATAAAGTACATATTGTAAAAATATCTCTCTTTGCTTGTTGATATTTATAGATGTGTGTAAACATTGTCAAGGCTTTGTACCTTATTGTTAGACAGTCTAGGGAATTTATATTAAGATAAATAAATACATACTAGTTAATTCAGAATTGAGATCAGTAAAGTTTGCCACTGTATTAAAGAGTTATAATTACTACAACAATATAATACCTACGATATCCTGAAGAGGTGTTAGTATTAGTGTATGCAGTTATTATCAACAAATAAGTTAATACATATTACCTATTGAAACCTAAGGATAATATGTATTATGTATAAAACCTAAGATCAACATTTTATATATAGTTGGTCAAGCAACACTTGACAGTAGAAAAAGGCGGCAAATTTGAAAAATGTAGACGCGTATTAAGTTAAGCGTCGTAAAGTCCCATAGAGAATTTAAAATTTCGCGCCCGAAAGTTATTTGACTGACTATAAATACTGCTCAATTGATCACAGAACACTCAATTTCATTTGATTGGACTGACATATTGTTAGTTAATCGCAATACCTGTATTAGGAATTTAATGTACCTATGTTAATACAATTTCTCTACTACGAAACGTAATGTTAGTTTCCTTTTCCAAACGGTATGTGACTGGCAATTCATTTCACTCTTAAAATTCTGCAAAAAAACCTAATTACATACTATAGCGAGTCAATAAATTCTTGATTTCATTTTTACAATCGTAATTTTTTTTTTGTTTGAATGAGAGTGTGACTGTGGATATAAGCAGATAATTGGCATTATGATTCGTATATTTTCAGAAGTGTATTTCTGCGAAATGACGGCTATCTTTTTTCCGTGATTTTACAGAGACAGTCTTACACTTCATCACGCAGAGAGAGACCATTTTGTTATAGAATGTCACTTAAAGTACTGTGTGCGTTAGTATTTGAATATAATTGTATATCATAGATAACTTGATTGGTATTCGATTTTTGAGTGTCCGTTTACATATAGTTTTGCTTCGGGTAGGTAATTTTCAAAATACGAGTAGTGCCATCTTTGATTTATCTTATTTATTTTCTCTAATTTAGAACAATTATGTTATGAGTATATTATACTTGTACTTATGGACGTCTAGTATTTTACTACTTACCTATGTTATGAGTATATACTTGTACTTATGGACGTCTAGTATTTTACTACTTAATTATGTTATGAGTAATAATGAGTATATACTTGTACTTATGGACGTCTAGTATTTTACTACTTACTTATTTATTTAATTCCGTTCTTTCACTCTCAACAGCTTTAAATGAAATTGAACGAGTACTATTACATAATTTAAATCCTTTGCCTACTACTTGTTAATCCTTTGCCTTAGATATAATTGTATATATGTGCATAAGTATATACGAGATACGAGAGTAACTGTACCTGTACACATGGTGATTAACGCAAGCTCGTATGTAAATTTTGCGGAGGCTATCTGCGTTCTCAACTTTCTGTGCTATGGTTAAGGTAGATTTTGCTTTAGCATAATATTAGATTTCCATGAGATATTTATGCGGTTACCTATCACTCCGTAACCTAAGCAGTTGTTTATCTGATGTTATTTATACAGCGTTTAATTGCACCAGTTCTGGGTACCTTTCGCCCACGTGTCCATGTCAGTTCCCTGTACTGGCTAACAAATTTATTACCGTTATGAATTTAGCAAAAATATACTTTAAGTCAATGGGTTAAAGTATTTGCGATTGTTTGGTCAATGTGGTTGGACTGTACCCGGACTGAGACCTGATTCGGATCAGGTACGGAATTATCTCGAACGCTGATAATAATAGGGTTGCTAGAGAGATATTGGAAGACGTGAGGAAAATTATATCGAAGAAATTTTTGTTTATTGTACAAAAAGGTTTTACTAAAACAATAGAATAAAAAAACGCATCGAGTAATAAATGTACCTACTTGCTAGTAAAAGTATGTGTTGTGTATTTGTATTGATTTCATGTTAAATATCTGTGTAGTTATTTATTTAGGTTAAGTAATCCTCAAACACTACAATCAAATGTTTACGCTTTAATTGTTAACTATTGAAACAAATTGACTACTTTATTGCTGTTTCTTATAATTGCTAACTACAACAAAATTACCGTGAACTCATAAACTAAACATTCGCCAATTGATTAACTCTTAAAGACAATTAGCTCACTTTGCAACAAAGAAGTATTAATTGTCTTTTACACCATTTTGAACCTTAGTACTTCTGCTCGTCTCTCAGTGGTTAAACTCGCTAGCATAGGTTTTCCTCTCAGTCTTAAGAAAACTGTCAAATTATTATTTTTTCGGTTTTTATGGTCTGGATGCTCTTTAAGCCATATCATAAGTAGGAACAATCAATCAATATGTGAGTTCTGTGATCGTTGCCAACCCCATTGGTAGTCTAAGACGGACGTTGTTTGCTGGGTAATTTCTTGTAATTTTTCACGGCTTCAAGTCCCTTGTCCGGTCCAAGCAGATTAGATCTGGTCAGTTCATCGCAAAAGGGGCCACTTAGCCTTACACTTCCTGGTTCCATTTGTCTACCCTGCACAATTAGACTTCCTATTATTTTGCCTGGAAAGGTGGTCGAATCTTAGTACCTATACAAGAGAGCTACTCAAAGGCGTTCATACGTCTCAATTTCCACTGGCTTTACCTATTTCGAGACAAAAGGACACCTAAGTTCCACAATGGAAAGATGTTGAAGCCAAATTAGCTCCTGCTTGCCTAACCGTAAAGTTCGACGCATCCCTACTGGTACTTAGAGCTTTAATAGAGTGGAGTATCGGTAAGAAAGCTTGATAGAGTCGGTATGAAGCCCGGTAGAGTCGCTAAGAGCCGCGAAATCGGTCCTCTCCACCAATTACAGCGTTTTAGCGTTTCGAGTCTCTCTAGACGGTAAATTAATTAAGGAGTGTCATAGAATTAAGAATGTACAAGATATGGATGGTGATTTCGGTATGAAAAGTATGATTCCGTGCAAATTTAATGTACCTAATGTCCGTTCAAACTATACTACCTAGATGTTTATGTATATTGTTAATACAAAAAAAACTAAGTGTTTGCGACAAAATAGTTTATTTTGATTAATAAAAAAAATACTTATCACTGTTTATGTTTAGGATTAGAAACATCTTATAAATAAATCAGAAACCAAAATTATACTGCATATGCATAGTGTTCTATCATCCATCTACATATCCTCATGCTTACATCTCCGGAGCTTTCTCTAATGCTAAAAAACTAGTATAGTTGGTAGCTGTAAAACCCAGGTTCCTAATAAATCTAGTAATGTATACGAAGTAAAATAGTAGTTTATGTGACTGTACATAATGAAGGGCATTAAACACGAGTGTGGGTTTAAGAAACGAACGAAGTGAGTTTCTTAAAAGGATCACACGAGTGTTTTAATGCCTAATTATGTACAGTTACATACACTACTTTATCTACCCACATATCATAAGCCGTCATGATGCATTCAGGAGCCGCATATTATGACCGGCATCGCGGTGTTGTTCAGGGCCACTAACAACAATTATTAGTAAAATAAAACAGAAAACAAATGCGAAAATGAAGAAATTGATTTAGAACAATAATGATTATTTACTTACAGTTTGGATGGTGCAATTATTATAATTCACTTGCCCAGCTCGGACAGAAGTATGTTTCTTTGTATTGTTTCCTTGACTTAGCTGGTAATAAGTCATTTATAACGTTAGTTGCTTTGTCACGGATATCAGGAGGCGTCGCCGAAATATCTATATCATCTTGATCACTCATTTTATGGTTTAAATTCAACAAATTGAACAATTTTATGCAACAAAACAAATTTTAACCTGTAATGGCAGTATTGAAAAGTTTTCTGGCAGCTGTCATAGTTTTTTTTTTATTCAGAGACAAACTAGAGTCTGCCCCAACTATCATATCGTTCGATATCTTACTTACGTGCGACATTTGTCAAATTTGTTTGAAAATTAACAATTCATTTCGAACTAAACGTCATCTCGACTGATATTAGAATAGAGGTCAAATCAAATTTCTTTGTTTTTCAAAGATGTTCCAAATTTGAATGCATAATATTATCGAAATCGATGTTATTATTTAGCAATAAAAATGGTGGTCATAATGTGTGGTTCTTGGACGCATCATGGAGGGTTTATGATATTTGGGTAGATAAAATTAATAATGACTGTGTCAAAAAAACCTTGGTCGAGCAGTAAGACACGACCGCCAAAAAGGTTACAAAACGTCCTCTTCTATCCATTTCCAAGTGCATAACTAAAACGAGTCTCAATGCAAGACTTAAGAGCAGTTGTTATTAATTATGCAGCCTCATTGAAGCTGTAATGCGCCAATATGTATTCATAGTCCAGGCTTCATTAGTGAGTCTCCCCAAAGGGTAACCTTGTTGGTAAAAGTGATATAATTTTCATTAGCTTTGGAGTGAAGAACTGTCTTTTAGACCGGTGTGCCCTTGAGAGGTGTTAGGACTTTCGGTTTATTTGGTGTTAAAAAGAAGACCCTTAGAACCTTTCATAAACCAAATAAAGTAGCAAAAAGAAGACGTCTGCGAAATAAAGTGAATATTTTAGGAGGTACCAGTGAAATTAAATTAAATAGTTCTTCTTTCTTATTCTTTGGTAAATGATTTTATGCCATAAACACAATTAGAGGCTTCCTGAATTCAGACCTAAATGCAGTTGTACACTTTATTTTCACATCACCTACTGCTAGATGGTTCCAACGTTCAGATCTTTACATCAAATATTTACCAAGGAGCAAAAATACAATGTTATATAAAACTAATGATACAAAAAACATCAAACATACCTACACGAATACTTAGTAAATACTGGCAGCATTACTGCGTTATCTTAATGTAATAATAGGCCGCATAAAGATTTACTGCATTTTAACATCGTATAAAAATAGAAGTCCATGAATAAATTTTACTTTCAGCGACTATTCTACGCAATGGACGACCCGCTCTTGATCTTTTTTGCAATACGAGCCACGATTGCCGCCATAAAAGGTTATGCCCAGATAACTTTATTCCACATAATGCGTCCCATCCCTTTGAAAAGGAAAGTTGTATAACATTTTTTAGAAATCACCGCCCTTTTAAGGCCACTGTGCTTTTTATTGGACACGAGAACAGGAAAATGGACGTCCTCGGATATCGAGTTTGAATCACAATATCCACAATAAAGGATTCGCCGACATCAACACACGGGTGCATATTTTGCTTTTTTGTGTTGCAAAAGGTTCCCTTTTGATTCTAGCTAAAGCGGACCGACGGTTTATAATAAAAAGTGTAATTTAATCATAGGATGGATACTTGTATGGCTGGTAAGATTATAAGCCTTGCGTATTGCATTAAGTACATTTTAGATTATAGGTAAAAGAAAACACTAGTGTGCTATTAATGCATTATTGGTAGAGTATTTCTCCTTTTTTAAGCTTCTTCTGTGCTTTGGAGTTCACTTGAATCTCGTCCTTTTCTATTTAGATAAAATAAGTAAAATAACGAAGGGTGAAGGACCTTTGCGGTATCCCAAATGGACATCAACAGCATCGCACATAAGACGGCCAAATTCGCATCCCGTTTGCTAATAAATTCCAAGTTCAAATTAAACCGTTCCGCAGGCAGGACTGTTTTCCACGACGCGTGCGCATCGTTTGAGCTGAACCAGTTTATTTTTGGTCTCCAATTACGTATATATTTAATAGATCTTGGTATCAAGTTGTACTAGTGATGAGCGCCAGTCGAGGTAATTTTGTGAATCAGGCAGCAGGACTCGGCGCGCGAACTCAGTGCGCTTGAGTCGATGTTTCCGATCGGACGATTGGATAGCGGCGCGACGACGCGTGCGCGAAATTCGCGAACACTTCATACGCGCCGTGAAATTTGCACAAGTGTGTAATCTTGCTTGCAATCGTTTGATATCAGTGAAGTTTACTGTGCGAAAAAAATCAGTGATTGTGCTATTGTTATTGCGGTCAAGCCAATAAACTCAATTGGTCAGCGTAAATCTAGCTCTGAGCTTAATTAAAGTAAAGTTGCACAGTTCAGTGACTTGTTGCACAATTCGAATTAAATCAATATCTTGTTAGGCACTCGACTATGTACTTATATCTACTTTAATATGATTCAGACATATTTTTTGCTAGCTTATAGGTAATGTGATGATCTAATTGACACCTACTCATCGCTAGTTTTTGTTAACGATTTACGAGGCATCAGGAAAACCTTTTGTCTAAAAATGGATTTGTTTACTTGATTATTATTTGAAGATGAATAAAATTAAAACAATTAACTTACCTGCCATTTGCCTAAGTAAAAGTGTCAAGTAAGGGATTTGTTAAGATTTTTAAACATTTATTATAAGAGTATTAATTGCGAAGTAAAGTTCATTATACTTAGATAACAGATGCCATTGTTAACATGAAAAAAACCTTCCTTTCGTTTCATTACAGACAGATCTAACGCGTTTATTGATTACATTATTTTTTGAACTTAGAAGTTCCCACCACTTAGTAGCCTATGTTGTTTTGAATCAAGACGCAACACATGTTATCCGAGCACGCTATAATAACGACACGAGTAATCGAAGATAGACAGACCATAGCATTTTGAGCAAACTGTGTCAAGAGCGTGCCCCATATCGGAAGTTTCGGAACGTGTTCCGTTTGCGGAAATAGACACATTATTTGCTAAACTAAGTATTTGGCATGACCCTATTTTATTACTCCTACAACCTAAGAAATTTGTTTTCTCAGCAGCGGAACAATTACGAGGATTGGCTAATTTTTGCAAAATATAAAGCAAGCGTTGTTAGAAGAGGACAAAAATGTAAACAAATTTATTTTTTGTTATGTTGGACGTCTAAAAACGATTCAGTAAATGGATAAGTATAGGATTCTTGGTTACAGTAAAGGGATAAGGATAAGACAGTTATTTTATTGAACGTAAAACGAATGAAGTTCTGATTTATATTCCTGATACTACTTAAATTACAGTTGGTTTGCCCAATCTAAATACTGCACCTTCTAATATGAAATCGTTTATACTAAAATTATATTAAGTAGTTACTATAATGGATTGGGTAGTGTAGTGGATTGTGCTATCGTACTGTCATTTTAGTAGGTAGCTTGGATATAAAAACAAAGCTTAGTAAATAATACCTAATAAGTGTATGAATTGTTAATTGGGATAACGATTGAACAAGTACATTATACATTGGCGATTTCTACTAATACGAATATAAAAACAACATTCTAAATTATCTAGAAAATGCCTTTCTCCAGTTTAATCATAATGTACGTTTACAATAACGTCAATAACGGACTTAACGTTTACCAAATACCAGACGTGACCTATAACAAGAAATGTCACCAAGTAATCGATGGAGCCCGTATATGGTCCGAGCCGTTTAAGACCCAACGGCTACAGGTCCAATTTAGCCTCGAACTTGAGGCTATTACACCATTAATTCGCATTACTGCGTCTGCTAAATACAGAAACGTGCAAATTGGTACACGTAGACGCATAAATTGCTCACGGGTGTTAGAATTGTGTGAGCTGACTTAGGTGGCTTTATGCATGTCGGAGGCAGATCGTAAAATCGGCCATATCGAGATATTCCTAGGCATACCATGAAATGCCGCCATTTCATGATCTGACTAGCGACTACCAGCCATATCGTTCAAACATCAACGTTTGACGATTTGCCTAGCGACGTTTAGGCATATCAAATAAGTAGGGTGTGATATTCCTAGGCATATCATGAAACGCCGGCATTTTATGATCTGCCTAGCGCGATCATCAGCCATATCGTGCAAACTCAAGGGGTGATATTCCTAGGCAGATCATGAAACGCCGGCATTTCATGATCTGCCTAGCGACCACCAGCCATATCGTGCAAACCTCAATGGGTGATATTCCTAGGCAGATCATGAAACGCCGGCATTTCATGATCTGCCTAGCGACGACCAGCCATATCGTGCAAACCTCAAGGGGTGATATTCCTAGGCAGATCATGAAACGCCGGCATTTCATGATCTGCATAGCGACGACCAGCCATATCGTGCAAACCTCAAGGGGTGATATTCCTAGGCAGATCATGAAACGCCGGCATTTCATGATCTGCCTAGCGCGACCACCAGCCATATCGTACAAACCTCAATGGGTGATATTCCTAGGCAGATCATAAAACGCCGGCATTTCATGATCTGCCTAGCGACGACCAGCCATATCGTGCAAACCTCAAGGGGTGATATTCCTAGGCAGATCATGAAACGCCGGCATTTCATGATCTGCCTAGCGACCACCAGCCATATCGAGCAAACCTCAAGGCTCAAAAGGAACGTAAACTTGTATTAAAAGGTACGATCTGGCAACACTGGTCACGCTGACGCAGCGCCACCAGTGGCAAAAAATGCAATTATTTTACGATGCGATCGGTATGAATGAAGCTAGGAATTCGACGAATACATTGCTCCCATCGATCTGCCGAATCTTTTATAAGACAGATCGTGTTTAGTCAGATCATGAAATGGCGGCGTTTCATAATATGCCTAGGAATATCTCATCAATTATTTTACGATGCGCCCGGTATAAAGCTAGGAATATCAACGAATACATTAGTCTGACCGATCTGCCGCCTCTTTTATAAGGCAGATCGTGATACGCCTGGGTTAATCTTAGTCAGATCATGAAATGGCGGCGTTTCATGATATGCCTAGGAATATCTCGATATGCCCGATTTTACGATCTGCCGCCGACATGCACATGAAGCCACTGACGTTGTGTTGAGCGCATTGAGCGATTAATCTTTAAAATAATAATGGTGTGTACCTAAGTGTAGTGTTAGCTAGCGTAAAACACGAAAGAGATAAAAATATTTCGTATCAGATTCATCTATAATAACTTTTACATGAAAATATTGCAAAAATTTTATTTCCACCAACTTCTCAATTGTACCTATTCTTGTTATTTTTGTTTACCCGTTTACTTTGTGGTTTATTTTCCTCGAGGGCCCTATACCGGTGATTATTTACGATCGGGTGCCTTACATTTGCAGTCTCCTGGGCTTACATATTAATATTAACATACGTTTGGTTTATTTATTTGTACGAGTTTCTTACTGTTGCGGACACATGCCAGTTTAGAAGGGAATTAAAAGTTAATACATCATAGTCATTTTAAACTGCATCGTTTGTCGTCGTAACTGTGTAGATAAGAGTAGGTACTTGAATAGTCATACAAGACAATGGCGTCATTGTATTTATTAGGACTTCCGAAGACCTTCTTATTCTTAACCTATCCCGGTCATGGTAAAGGAACGACGAAACAATTGCATTAGACGAGAATGTACCTAGGTACATACTTTCCATGAAATGGAAGGAAATTGATTCACAAACATTGTTTTCTTGAAACTATCCACATCCATTGCATTTTACATTGATCTATTGATCAGATCAGTCTACAGGACATCCCAAGACTATGGGACATCAAGGAAAAGTACCTTAAATATCGTAGATAGGATATTTTGCTGAAAGAAGATATTATTCTAATTTAAAAAACAATTTATACTGCATTCATAGATTTTTAAATAATTACATAGTTGAACCGGGAATCGAATCCGCTACACGAGATGATGTCCCATAGTCTTGGAATGTCCTATATAGAAAACAACGTGACCAAACGTAAACCGTCAACATATTGGTTTCAAATTAAATAAACGATATTGATATCTATTTGTATAAAAATATTCGTGAAAGATAATACAGTTGATCGTTTATGGTATAGATCGTAGGTAGGTAATAAATATACGAATGTTGCTGATCGTAGTCATTGTAGTTTTAATTGCAACCAAGAATAGAATCGCAGTAAGCAATCCAAGATGCACAATTTGATAGCATCGCTTGTTACGGCCTGCCTCTTGTATTCCAGTCAACAAAGATGATAATACTGGCAATACGGGCAGTTTCTCGTTGTTTTTCTCTTAAAATATTATACTGGCTGTAAAAAAAGTGTCCTGATGCCCAAGCCAAGATGACAAACGCCATACGAATCATCGGAATGACAGACGGTACGAAAAGTCACGTGACTATTTTCATTCATTATTGAAGTTTCGATTGGCGTTGTCTATGAACGATTGTCATCTTGTCTAGGTTTCTTGAACAATTGAACATTCAGCAAATAATTGCTTTCCATTTTGAAACATTACATTTTGTAATACGCACCACCATAAAAAATCGAGCTCAAATTTAAATATTTTCTTATCATTTTAGATAAATTTAGCAATGTCACGAAAGATTAAATGATCGCCAAGTTGCCCAAGGTCATTGCCATCGTTGACTAGACTACAGACGGTAATTATGTGAGATCCGAGCTACAGATAGAGATAGTCCAATCCGTTACCGGTAGACTGTGTTTCCACGCTCGGTTTGCGCACGGTGCTTTCATCTTTCCACGCTGTTTCATCTCAGAGTCAAGGATGACTCTTAAGTCTCTAAGATCTATAAGCTCTGGAAATAGCATACGTTTGCTTAGGGGATTATCGGTGTGCTTGGTAATTTAAAAATTGGTAGATTTAAATAATATTCAGCGTATTAATGATGAAAACTTCAAAAATGTTAAGTATTTCTCAAAAAGTTGTTATTCTATCACGAAATTGTAGATGTAAGGCATTTTTTATTGATAACATAATTTACATCAATGGCTTGACGACATAGGATGATAATAAGTCTATTTCGTGACAAGGCAACTTTTGAAGAAATATTGTAATTACACAAAATGTCATAAACAAGGCATTCTTGTTGGTTTTATTTTCGGAAAGTCCTAAACTCGGCTCAAACACCAAGTACTTAAGCGATACAGCGACTATTTCTACAGCGGATTGTTTATTTGCGCCAGGATTCGCTTGGTCAACGACCGTGCCGTTTCGTCTTTAATTGCCGTATCCTTTACACGAATACATTCCCGGCAGTTCCTTAAACGATTCATTAGATACAATTTTAGCTATTTATAGAATGCGGAATTGCCCATAAAAAATTAAAGTTTTTTTAAAGAAAGCAAATAATTAAAAAAGCTAGGTGCCATGTTTTTTTACTTTATTTAAAGCTATTGCGTAAGCTATTGCTGTTAAGTATGACTCAATATCTATTAGCAACTATATCAATATTGTCTAATGTCTATAATATTTAAAAAATCTAATATAACTTATTTTAATGAACATATATCGTTTCAATCTCAACCAGAAAGTCTGTAAGCTTCACGCCAAACGCCACTTGATATAATCAAATAATTAATATATCATGGGGATTCAATTAAATTTACTGTTTGAGTAATATCCGAAGGTAACACGACAGGTAGAATAGGTTACATTGGCTTTACACTGTAAACGCTCTTAGTCATATGTATGAATAATATTAAATTTAATGTTCATTGCGGTAGTATAATTTATCACATAATTTATTCAAAACGCTAAATAGGTTTCCCTATATAGGCACCTCATTTTACCCAATTATCCGTCGCCGGCAAAATATTCCACTTAATGCATATTCATGTGGAAATTTCCGCATTCCTGATTTAAATGTATAAGTCCTACGGTGTAATGTTAATCTATTTTGCTTAGAGAGTTGTCTGTCAATTAGTCTGTGTTTGCTGTCTTGATTCATGAAAGTTTTTTTTATTTCGTTAGGGCACATTCACACTAGGCTTTGTTTTGTAGCTCACGGTGAGACATCAGTCAGAGTCCACACGGCGACCACGAGCTGAAACAGATTTTTCGTCGTTGACTGTAAGTCGAATGTGAATGTGCCCTTATTCTTAACACTCGGTTGAACTTAAAAGCGTAGGAGTACATAATTCACAATATCCCGTTGTGCGGAGGGATAATAATCATGATATGTGATGTGGTGACCAGCGCGGCATGACGGCAGACGGATGCCGGGCCCGACTTTGTTAGTTCACTTGTTGCTTTTCGTTTAAAAACTTCCGACGGCTCGTAGAAAAACGTTCAAACTGCCTTTGTATAACATTGTCGAATTATTCGCGGAAAAGTGCAAAAACAGTGAGTTAAAGTGCAAGCGATCTATGTGCAACAGTGATCTAACAACATGTTGATAACGAAATACACAGCGGTTTTGCTGGAGAGCGCCCGGACGACGGAGGCCAGGAATTTGGCTTTGGCGCGCTCTGACAGCGGTGGGTGGTCTTCCCTGGACAGCGGCTCGAGGACTCGACGAGTCAGGCGGCGCCATCTTGGTTACAGGTAATTTTACTGCTGACTAGCAAAACTGATACACGCATTCGAGAAGCAAAATTAGCTAACTGGAAAAAAAATTGTTTGGTTTCTCTTCCGTTTCTTACTCTAAAGTTTTGCCAATCGTGATAAAAATAAGTGCAAATAAATAGTGGTTGCATATTTTAGCCGTTTGGGGTTGAGACAATGGGGCCTTGGGGGGAAAGCGCCCACAGGGTTTTTAACGAATGCAGCCGCAGGTTAGTTGAATTGACCCGTGACCAGAGGACTGGGTCATATCTAGCACAGCGGATCAGCATTGCCATACAACGTGGCAATGCTGCCAGCCTTCTGGGCACGCTGCCAATAGACGGCGATTTGGGGCAAATTTTACATCTATAGTTTATTTCTATTCTTAGTTTTTAATTTTCTGTAACATATTGTTGTTATTAACGTGTCAGTGTTAATTAAATATAATTTACAAAGTAAGATTGTTGCTGAAATTCGGAAATTGTAATACTTTTTTTATCAAAAAAAAAACATGGTAAACCAGGAAGAACTTCTTCGAGATCGTTTCATGGAGAAATCGCAGTACGAGTACATGTTGCCTCTGAAATGTATGTACATTATGCTTGTACCATTTGTACCTGATTGTACGCACGGCCACGGAGTCAGCAGGCGAGACCGTCTCACGCATTTGACTCTGAAACAAGAGGGACAATGTTCCTACTGTCTCGTCCACATGCTCTTGTCGATATTGTTACTTGGGTGCGTTTCGGATATTATGAAAATAAAACTTAGTGAATATCTATTATTTATATACAGTGTGTAAATCCAATACGGGCGAATATTTAAACGGTGGTTAGCATAGGACCTAAAAAGTATATTGAGATAGATTTTACTTAGAAATGCATTGGAAATTATAACCATACAAAATAATTCGGCCCGCAATGTAATACACCACACACGTTACGGGATACGAGCTTATTAAAGTAACTGTCAACGCTTGTTGGCAGTTACTATGAAAAGCTCGTATCTCGTAATGTCATTATCATCTTGTTTCTTAATGTTTATAGTACATTGCTGCTCGGTACATGTGGAAAAAATTAATCACGGGGTCATAATTAGGTGTAACTTAAAAAAACATCTTAATTAATGATAAGACGGGTAAATTCTATATCTGGTTTAATTTATTGCCCGTATTTGACTTACACACTGTAGTTTTCGAAGTCAGCTATAATTAGCCGTCAACCACATATTACTGCCGCTGCATAGCTATGTTTTTTCTCAACCATTTTTAAATTGATCCCAAACAGAGGCGCATTTAGCTGCTTAGTAAATCAGCAATTATCTGTCCAAATATCGGTCGCACATGTGTAAAAGAGGTGTCAATTCACTTTTAATTTATAGTTACATGGTCTCCCTTCTTTCATGGAACCAAATCTTACGCTCTTTCAAAATAATATACGTAGGTATAAGTAAAATGACGATGATTTATTTCTTCATTACAACATACGTTATTGCTACATCGTGATCATTCTATTACTATCCAGTAAATAGTAGCGTAGAGACAATGCTGTTTATAAAACGCTATTTTTGCACACGCCGTACTGTAGTACCTATAATGTATTGTATGTTGTGCATTTACTATTTGCGCAAAACAACTCGCCGCGACAAAGGATATTATTATTCATCGAATGCATTAGACTTGGTCCTAAAGGGTAGTTACTAACTTAAGATAGAAAAGCAGTAACCACACATATGAAGTAAATAAACATACTCCCTTTGGCATTGGGAGGCGATATACAGGCGAGACGCATTACGTAAATTGCATTTTTATTAGTTTCAATTGCATTGAGCCGCTTGGATTGACAAGACGGGTACTTTACGAGAATATAAACTGCTTCGTCGAGGGAATATTAAATTGATACTTTATCAATATCTTATGTGATAGTGATGGTATCAATGCCGGTTCAGTTGCTATTACGTTTCGCTTATTGATATGCAAATCATGGAAATATTAAGGATAATCTAGTTCTTGCACATTTGCCACCGGTAATTTTAAAATATCGATAAAACTGTTGGAAAATACCATTGAGTACATAAATATTATCGATGTCTGTGCTGCAACAAATCGTAACCCCTCCTTTGCCACTCGGATTACAAAATAACTTACTACCTACCTATGTACTATGTACCCCTTATACCTATATTTTATCTCGCGACATCTCAGACTGGGTACTTAAAACTTTTTAATACTTATACTTCTTATCTACGTTGGCTTTACTTAGCATTAAAAGGCTGCCTAAGTGTACAAGAATAACGGATACAATTTACAACAGTATAAAACCGTATAGGTTAAGGTAACCGTTCTCGAGGCGAGGAAATAATAAAATTTACGGAGCATGTTACTCGTATCGGGTCAGAAACGAGCCCAAATTGGACACTTCCTCGTCCATTTATGCATTCGGTGCGACTGCAGCTGCTATTGACCAATTACTAACATGTTTTAGAGTACCTAATACTCATGTCGCAATGGCAAGTAGAGTCTGGCAACTCTATGAATTACAAAGTTTGCCACACTTTGTAAGTGATAGAGTTGCCAGACTCTATTTGCCATCATTAATGTCAAATTTCCAATCAGAATTCATATATTCATCATCTATATGCGATAATCAGCGAACGGTTTTCTAATTTCATGCTCGATTCAACTCCGTTGATTTGGTAGCCGTGGGCAGTTAGCATTGGATGGTTATCGTGCCTTGTGGATGAGATCATTTCGAACGCCGTGATATATATATTATCTACTTGATAATCCTGATTTTTGTCCTTCGAAGCTGGACGTGAAAGTGTTAGGAGCTTAACTTTAAAACTGCTATTTCATACTGCCAATATTGGGGTTTAAAAACAAGTAACTATTTCTCAAATTTTCGGGAATTTAAATAATATTTTTTGTTACTTATCACATATCAAGTTAAAATTTATTTTAATTTTATAGTTAATAATTAAGCATTAATCAGTAATTACGACATTTACACAGTTAATGTTACTTAGTTTATATACAGATATTACTATTAAGTTTAACAAAAAGGTGTAAAGAAAAACTTTAATTAATTTTAATTGTATTCAGATTAAGTTCCAGCTTTCTGTTGAAAGAAACTGAGTGAACAAAACCTGTGGTTTTGTGCGCTAGTGTCCGTAGTCCGTACCTTTTTCGCACTTACAAATGTGCCGTGAAACAACGAATTTGTTAGCCTCCGGATAGCAATAAACAGAGTTATCTAGTGTCTGCACTTGACCACATTCGCGTGCATCACCATAACCCACATCAGCTCTTGCCAATCATGTGAAAATTTCCGGGAAATTGGAACTTACTCCTTTTGAAACAGGACTGATATTCCTATGTTACTGTCGAGATTAATAAGAGTTTGTGTAAGTTATTCACTCTCTATATCTATACACGTGCTTTAAAGGATTGCTCGTTTCGTAAGATGTTATCTGCGATTTCGAGGCACTCTCCGAAGATAAATCCGCAAGATAATGTTCCGGACAATGCACTTTGTTGCATAAGGCCCATGCCGTGCACTTTTACTGTGTCGCGAGTGCCACCGAGTCGAGTTCTTGGGTCAACCAGTGTATGGTGACTTCGTGGTCCTTAACTTATTCCGCTGCCGCCGTTATTCGGCTGAATTATGTCGTGACCTATAAAAAAAAACTATGTAACATCTGTTAACTACCATAATTCACGCAAATAAACGATATCTTATCTTATCTTATCTTATCTTAATAAGTATAGAGAGCGTCCATGAATTGTAAGGGGAGCCCCACGGGAGCCCCCTGTTTATTGAAGACACAACGTCACACAGGATAGAAGGAAGACTCTCCAACGAGTCCAAACGCGCAAAGTTACGTTCGTGATCTATATTCGGGAGAAGCACTGCACAGAACTAGGGATCTCTGCTAGATGTCAAAGTCGAGTTACTTTCGATTCAGGTCACAAGATCGTAGACTATTAGTATTAATGCGGGTGCGTGAACAGTAGGTATCAGCACAGTAAGTTTAGCATGCCCGCTAACGACGCGACTGTGCGCCATGTGTCAATTCTTACTCGATATAAAAGTCGCGCGACTTATGTCCGGAGAAGTCCCCTACTTATCGATGTGAAATGGAAATGTGAATTTATAAATTCCGACTAAGGTCAAATACGACATACGTCTAAACCTCCACGGTCCAGCGTAATCAGAGCGCAACGTACACTGGTCCGCCTGAGAGATCATCTCGTCCAAGCGATTAAAATCATACCCCAGGGCTTGTGCCGCGGCGATATCGGGGATATTGTGTTGGCTTTTTAGGGTACCGTGTCGAATGCATCGTCCCATTGCTTCGCCTAAACAGGATATGATTGCGAAGCGAAATAATTTGAAACGGCATCGACGCTCAGTTTACAATGTTTACAGGAATGGTTATGTTTGCAAATCTAAAGCGATGTTTCTAATTTCGCTAGACTCTTGAGACGCAGAAGTTATAGTTTTGTGTTTGAATTTAAAACCTTTTCTTAGTCTAAAAATATATGAATTTAATGCATTTTTTCAGTCCTTTTATTTGTAAATCCTTCGATAGTGAAAATAACAAAAATCGTATAAATAACTTGGTTAGAATACGTAAATATGTCATGAATGTCATGATTGTATTTTATAAACATGAGAAATATGTAACTAAATAATTGGAGCAGTAGCTCACGCTAGCTACTATCAACATTAGCATTATATACTTAAGAATGTGCAAGCAGTCATCTATCTTTCACCAATGTTTACATTTCTTATGGTCGCTTAACTAGTCAGATAAGAAGTAAGAACGTATTTTGTATGTCAGTGAAAATAGGGCGGCAAACAACTAATCTTGTGACAACATTAGATCATCTGCTGAAGATACACTCACAAGTCACGAACAATAATAACGGGCTACGTTGTATGAAGGATTCCGCAATATCCCAAAGACACCCATTTCTGAACGAAAAAAATGAACGAACTATGACTACGAAAAGTTATGTGACAATTTCCATGAATTTAAGTTTTGATTGGCTTTTTCTATCAACGATTGTCACTAGATGGTTTAGCTAGACCCCCTGACCGTGCCCATTCGTAAACTACGAGATGTACTAAAAGGACAGTTTATGTGATAAATTGATGATGCTGCACAGCCGGCTTGAAATTAGTCTCATGAAAATTACGGCACTAAAGATGTAAAAATAATCGGATGTTTTGCATGATACTCGAGGGAACCTGTATACCGCGATGAACTATAGTTGTCCAAAGTGGTATATCCACAATGTAGCCGTTTAACGCGTCGCTTATCCGAAGGACCTTATACGCCGGGTTAATAAACTGTGTGAGGCAACCAACCTTTACGCGATTTCACTTTATGCCTATTGAGGATGAGGATTCCGTTCAATATTATGTTAAATGTGTCTGTGATCGGCTCGTCGTGCTCAAATGCCAAAATTGACATTTGCTAGTCTTTTCAAAATCAAATCAAATCAAATCTGACCATCTAGCTAACTAGAGAAACTAAATCCTTTTTATTAAATAGTCTTGGGGAGTAAAAAAAGTTTGAAGTCGAGAGGTAGGTACAAGCACTTGCGAAGATAAAAATTATTAAAAGTAAAATCGTTTATTGCTTAGTATAATAAAGGGTAAGAATGAGCTAATCTGATTAGAAATGTTTTTTATAAGAAATACGGATTGACACTCGCGATTACAAAATACCTACTCTCATATATACCTATACATGTGGTGCTTCACTAAGGGAGTGTCTATCGTCTTTATGTTTTATACAGAATGGATAAGATCAATTTGTGTAAGAATGTCCTATAATATTTATTTATTTAATTATATTCTCGCCATAATAATAAATTACTACGGCGCCATACCTATGCAAATTGTATGCACACAGTGCAATATATCAACAATCTTATTGACTTAACAAAACGCCCAACTTATTTATTTTATTCCATTATAGTACATCATTCTTGGGCCGACTGTCCGGTATCGGCATGATAAAGGATGTATTTTTAACTGGGGCGGTAAAGAAATAATTTATGATATGTATTTTGTTTGTTTTTTTCTCAGCATTTATTCTGTTCCATCCTCAACTGTTTCTGTTTTCTAAGAATTGGTAGAATGCACATATCGAGCGGATACAGTTTCTTGTTATCTTATATAATTTTGAATTTCCCTGTTTTCTAGTTATTAAAAAACCTTTGACTGTGCTGTATGCTGTATCACCACTAGTGGCTTCCTAACTTCCTATGGACACTATAGGTTCACCAACGTGCATAAGATAGTTGCATACTTACAGCTCAAAAGTATTTGCTTATGACATGTAGGGCCACAGATCTTGTTCTCAATGGACATTGTCCAAAAAATAATCACTCTGTATGTCGTGTCGACAGTTATTTATCGGCCATTTTGTTTATCAATGCTATGAAGCTTCTCTCTCATAAATCTGCCGTGTAATTCCGCTTTCGTGATTTATCGTTGTCAAGATGTCGGTAATGAAATTATCACAGCGTCGAATTTAAAACAATAATTCACCAGTGAACAAGCTGGTTATTTGTTACTTCATGTCCGCAATAAAAATATATATTAAAATGGAAAATACCTACTAATACTATCACCTTACAAAGTCAGTATAAATGCCTCGTGGAAAGTGCGTTTTGTTGCCAATTAGTAAGAAAAGATAACAAGGAAAGCCGAGATGAGCTGAAACTGGCTCGAACCGGTTTGCCGGACTTGTTACAGCGGATTGAAACCGGATAATCTGTTGGAAACTCTCAACCTGACTCGTGTAAACACTTTAAGAACTTTTGTTTGTCTTTTTTTGGCATTTATTTATTTTATTACATAAAGATAAAGCTCATCAACTATAAATAGATTTGATCTAAGTACATTATATGAGTAGTTTATTACGTGCCTAATAGGTACCTAGGTATATAAAAAAAACATTTTATGTGACGTCTAAGAGACTAAGTACTTACTTAATAAAAACGTAGAATAACTAGATATTTTTCTTTCAGGTTGACTTAATCTTCCTCCAACAGGTGATAGTCCCAGGAATCACAACTTTAAAACATTTTAAAAGATTGCAAAAGGTCTTCGTTCGAGTTGGTAGTACAAGTTTAAAAGTTCACTAGCAAATCAAGCACTCCAGACGTGGTTGTGGAAATATAAACGACTCTATTCAGGTCCTTGCATTCTGCCTGTGATAATGTAATTCAAATTCATTTTATCAGTGCGTGACTTCATAAATTAATGAATAAATATTTTATTATTTGTCATTTATGACAATTTTATGACCTTGTCCCACAGTAAGCTCAATAAAATAAGCTCTTCATATTTTAGTTTCCCTTTGGTATAGCATGAACGTAGGAGCAGGGTGCCTTTGTCTCGTGACAGTCGTGACAACTTCTAACAACTTGTTCACTTCGACTGTACTTTAATGAAAAGTTGACTAAAGAAGAGTGTGTGTACATGGATTATTTCGCATTTCCCTTTGTATCTAAATTAATGTACCAGTAGGTAATAACAAGTATTTATTTACTATTACTTTACTACTAGCTGTACCTTATACTATTACAGTCAGAATTCGCCTCTAGAGTACTTGTCTAGTTGTCTACGTAGGACATGCATTTACCGCGGGATGCACCACGGAGCGGGCAAGATTGACAAGACCAAAACGGACGCTCATTAAGTGTTCTGTATCTGCTCATCATTTTTTGAGTGAAATACTGGCAACTGATAGAAATGAGATAAGCATAGAATTCCATTGGATTAATCGCGTATCTTTGTATGCTTTGAAAAAGTGCGTTTGTTACCTGAATGCATGAATGGATGATTTACATATTTGAAAATACAAATATGGTGATAGGATTTGATTTATAGACTAGGCAGGTAGACTCATTAAAGTTTTTCAATATGCCTTCAAGTATTTTCATAATTTATTTTCTTTCCTCGTCCTTTTTCGAGTAATAAGGCTCGCCAAACACACCAATCTTTCGTTTGATTAAATACCCTATAAAAATAAATTGAAAACCTCATAGTTTCCAGAACCCTAAAACAGTTCCGGCGACGGAATCGGCAAAGTTTAAATGGAGTGCCGAGCAATAAACTTGCGCCATTCTGGTGACCTGTTACGTGCGCTAATGATAACTTACTGTCCATGCGACGTCCTGTGCTGTTAGTGTCGGACTTGTAAAAACACCAGGGGCCCATTTCTCGAACAGTATTAGTCTAATAGGTATTATTAGTGTGTTGTCATGGTAACCCATACGACACATAACATTTGACAGTTAGTAGACTGATATTATTAGACTAATACTGTTCGAGAAATGGGCCCCAGGTTTTAGTTAGATTATGGGTTCAGTTGTTTGCAATCCCTGTCCCTACTAACATTACAAATGCGAAAGTAACTCGGACTATCTGTCTGTTACCTCTTCACGCTAAAACCGCTCAACCGATTTAGATGAAATTTTGTATGGAGATAGTTTAAGGCCATATGATAGTTTTTATCAATCATCATCCCACGCGGACAACGTCGCTGGCAGACTAGTAATTATATATTTTACAATCAAGTGCGCAAAAGTAACAGAATAGGGCCATATAATTACGAGCGCGTCATTTATTTTTGCGCGCTTATGCACCAAGCTAAATATTGGGGAAGACGCAACGGTGTAATTGATTAGTTTTTGTAACGATTAGTGTTCCAAAGTGACTAGGAACCCTTTTAATTTTTCATACCGAAAAAACGTGTAATGTATGCCTGTAGGTACCTACGTAAGAGTAAGGTTGCACATAAATTGCACATGCAGTAACATTTCAGCGGGATGGCGCTGCGACTGTGATTATTACGAGGTACCTAACATTTGTATGTATTTCGACATATAGGTACGGCTTGCAGCAATGGAATTTATATTAAACAGCGGGAACGCAGGTAGACTCGACCGATTGCAGTTAATGCAATGCAATTTGTACGTGCTATGTATTAAAATTACTCGTTTAATTATTTACATGGCAGTTCAGAAGCCTTGCTTGTACTCAGTACGAATTTTCATTTCTTTCCATTTTTCAGAATATCAGCTCACCAGCAGTACTAACGATTGCCATGGATATTTTGAGCCCCTGCCAAAAATTGGTTAGATGATACCTACAGGTTTACAGGTTATCTTTCCCTCCCTTATAAAAGTGTCCTTCCCTACTTTTTAAGTCTTTAACATTTATTTATTTTATTTTATTTATATGAGCCTAGTGTGTCCCACTGCTGGGCAAAGGCCTCCCTCTTCCACGTATCCCTGTCTTGACCCGTCTCCCACCAGAGGGCCTACCGCGAACCACGTTCGACGTGTTACCTCCCTGTCACATTTATGTACGAATTTACAAGTGCGACAGAGAGGAAACACGTCGAACGTGGTTCGCGGTAGGCGCTCTGTTCCTGTCAAAGGCGTCAAGGTCATCTCGCCAACGCCGTCGAGGTTTGCCGCGATCCCGGGTTTGATGTTATATATGATATATGTTATGTTATATATGATATTACATTTAAATAATGAACTACCGCTACGTACATTTCAACTACCTAAGCAATCATCTCATTTCAAAGGTAGGACTGTCTTTGTAACCACTTGCAATGATAGATATGATTTCATTTATATTTTATTAATGTTGAACTATGTTTGCACTGCGTTGCCCCACAATCCGAGCCACCTGCACCCATTTAGGTCTGTTCTTTTATCGAAGGAAATCAGTAATACAATACCGACCTCTTGTTAAATGTCTGCATTCACCCAAACCTATGCAATTGCAGTTGAACACCGTTATCAGCCTGAAATTATAAGCATTGAAATGTCAGTTTATATAGAAGTAGGAAATTTGATTAATAGTGCCAGGTGTTAATTCACAAATAGTGAGTGCTGCTCGTAAATGTGATACAAGTTTGCAGAGAAAGGTCAAAACGAACGTATAGGTACCTAAATAGTTAAAGCTTTAAAATAATTCTGCAGTTGAACGAAATGTTAAAACCTTATGGAGAAGTATATAGGTTATTGTATTAGAAATCAGTATTTAAAGTTATTTATATTTGCTTAAATAATAAGGAATAATTTGAAACTTGTAAGGCAAATTAGGGTACTGAAGGGCTATTGAAGTTACCTCCATGCACCTTACTACGAGTAAGTATGTACCTAGGTACTTATTTTAACATAACGATATTTTTCCACCGGTATAATATTATTCCATTTCGTTAAATAAGCTGCGATAATCGTACAAGCTTAAATCGACACATTTAATTATCATTGAACATTTAGGTCATCCATATCGCAATACTTCTGAGTCTTCTGACATTTCGCCGTCAATGCCTCCTCGTTATCGACACAACTTTCTGTGAAAGCAATGAATCGAATTTAACTCGATTGCTTATTTATATTTCCTAGTAGAGATTACATCACGATCAGGCAAGGCGTGATTATGTAGAATGTTAATAGGACAGCAGTTAACGATTCAGACTCAATCAAGGAGTTAGCAACTTTATGCAGTTCGAGACGAGATCTATCTAACGGTCGGTTGCAAAAAAATATTATTGCAATAATTACGCTGGGGTAGATAGATATATATTATAGAATACTCTTTATTGGCATGTTTATGCTATTCTAATACATTAAAACCACGTTTAACCTTTAGTGCTTTACGTGGCTCCAAAACCATTAAACCAGCACATAAAATACGCTCCTAAACCGTCCAACGTTGATTCCTACCCAAGAAAGTCATTCTAAATCAACCCGTGTTCGTAGGTCTTTAAGTACACTCATGTCTCACTAGACTAGGGAGGTCCTTAAGGTAAATAGTTTAATGGAGAGGACAGAATGGAGGACATGTTTATGGCTCATCTCACAAAAAGGGCACATCTTTCAACACAATGGATACATTTAATTTGCATTAGTAGACATTATCGCAGTGAATTAAGGTTCACAATTAAATGCTGAAGTGTTTGTCTACTTTGGTAAGTAAAGCTTTTCTAGTGAGTAGGACGGTTTAGGACATGAACTCGACTGGCACCTGTCTGGAGTTTGCTTAATTGTCTAAGTAATTGGTCCATTGTGAGAGCTACATAGTTTGAAGGGAAGTTCAGAGCTTCTATCATTTCATTGACAGGTTAAATTAAATATTTTTTTCTTTATTGAGTTTTCATGTTATACATGTATATGTAGGTATTTAAATATTCGAACCGCTTGTAAAAATAATCTTGTCATACCTTTTGTTTTTTCGAAGAAGTATCACGTAACTTACGAATTGTCACTAGCTATGATATTATATCATCAATTCAGCACTTTACCTACTTACATAAGAATATAATTTTATTTGTGTCATTTTTAAAAATAAGATCAATAGTTACCATACAAATGAAGATTAAGAAGTCTTCAAGTTGTTTAAAGAGTGAAATAGTAATTGTTAAGTATGGTTCTGTAGTTATTTCTTTGTTTATTTTATCATCAGTTTTGATTTCAAGCCAAGGGCACAGTGCAGACCTAAACACGATCAAAAATAATCGCCGTACAAATAAAACTCTGGTTATATTACACGAAGGAGGTTACTGGAATTGATGACAATAGCTCCGTCACGGCCAGTTATGATTCCCTCCGCCCAAGCGCATTTCCTTCGGTAAACCAATATAAGAGTAACTTCGTGATTATTATCAACTCTTCATAAACGGAGACCTCAATGACATTGGTCCTTCTTCAACTTGCTCAGTGAGTGATAATAACAGGCCTGTTGTGTGGGTGATTGCGGCGAATTATTAAACTACTATATCTGACCGTATATTCTCATTCGCGTCAAGTGCTTGGGCGATTCGAGCTCTTCGGCAAACCAATGTAACTTGACCTCGAGATCAGTAACAACTATGGGTAATCGTAGAGCGATCATACTGGTCTCATGAACCTTCCATTTGCCCAAGCTTGTTAAGCGATAGCAATGTTACTCCTGTTTGTTGTGCCTACAGATAAATAATGTGCACAATGTTTCTGCGTCGGCAGGATATGGCAGGACACAAATGATGTCATAGCTTTAGGAGAATGGTGATGGGTCAGGGTTAATTCGATTCGGATTTCGTGTTTAATAAGCAATATGAGCCCTTATTCTGCGACAACCTGATAAGTTATGGAAACGATTCAATTTATCTATTTGTAAGGCGTGATATAAATATGATTACCGAGTGTGATATAAATATGATTTTAGAGTTGGGAGTAGGTACACAGAATAACTAATGGTACTGGTGGTAGGTAGGTGGTAGGTACGAGAAAGTCCTGATTCAGAGCCTTAAGCAAATATAATAAAGGCGCGTTTACACTGATTGTTGCGTTTGATAAGTGTCTGATATAGGCATCAGTTTCACCAGAGGTAACCCAGTATGAATGTCATGTCAGAAGAAAGAGTTACAAAATTAAGTTGTATATAACTTATAATAAGTCATATATCGGGTCGAAGGAAAGTGTTCTCTTTGCTCCATTGCTTTCTTTGCTCTTAAGTAAAATTTACTATTTACATATATAGTAAAACACTGCGATCGCTACCACTCCCTTCCCTTATGGGGAATAGTTTATATAGGTAATATACACAAATGTATGTTGTTGTAAGCGTATTAAGTACCTACACAGGAAGAGTAGGCACTACTGCGTGTTCAAATTTGATAGTTCAAACCAAAATAAATTCACATGATGAAGACAAGCTTAAATATTAACTACTAATTTATATTACGTTCTCTAACTTTATAGGTAGCTAATTGAGAGTCGTGAAAGCTAACGCGTTAAACCCTAGACTAATCACTAGGTGTCTTAGCCTGTGTACCCTTCCAAGCAATTAACTGTAACCTCGCAAACACAGTCTATCTCATGATTAACTTAATTTGTCGAAATGCACTCAAATTTAATAATGATTGAGTTCCGATCTCAAGCAATTATTTCTTGAAAATCTTAAGGCTTCGCCAGAAAATTGAATCTGGCTAATGGCACTTCATCAGTCTCTGATGACAAGTTATTTGTGACAAGAATTCCGAACAAGAGGACTTGTCTGTTATGAATTTGGTTTAGAAATTTATTACTTGTGGCTTGTAAATTATGAGGAAGTTTGAGATAAAATATTATTAATTTATGAGTCATATTGAATGTCCGGAATTTTAAATATAGATAGGTATATCATTTTTATTTATGCTTTTGTTGTTAAGTACATGTAAACGTACGTGTACCGATATATTTGATCACGTTGGCCGGCACTATCTAATTGACGCGGACAGTTACCGATTTGTCTATTTTCTTCTCTTTGGCTAATGCTACCAGTAAAAAAGAACGATTGTAGAAGCAAACAAATATAAACAGGAAAATTTTGATTACACAAAAGTGAAATATTTCCTATTGCTAAAAAGCCAAGCAAAGCCTACCTTAATATAAATTTACCAACAATGTTTAATTATCACAAATAACAAAGTTGTTTTGATATCGCCGAGTGCCTTGCCCGTTCCCCGCAAATATTTGTTTCAATTAGCCGTCTCGAAGATGTTCTCCCGCCTCCCCGCGTCAAAATAATGATGATTGCCGGAAAAGGAGTGACATGTTTGATCCCACAGTAACTTTACTGTTGCTCAAAGTTTATTTAGCAAAGTACTTAAGCGAAACCCGTACTACAAATTGGACGTACAACCCGTACGTACAATTTGTAAGTAGAATGATATGCATGGGAGTTGGGGTGTAATCGATTCGTCAGAATGACAGGTTGTGATAACTTTTCTAGAATTAAGTATGAAAAGTAGAATTAATTTGACTATTTAGTGATCATGTAACAAAGAGTGATAATATGTATTAAATTAAATAATAACATAAACCTACTTAATGATATACCTATTCTGTCTGAGGACGATGACCAAACATTAATCTACATATTTAAAAATACTACTTCAGCATGGCAAGAATAATGAATTTAGGCAATCTTTAGGTATTGTTGCTCTAGGTTATATATATAATATCTAGAAATTACTAGCTGAAAATAAATGAGGTAAACAGATGTTGTTACTTATGTTCCTCTATGCGATACCTGCAGACGTGCGCAAACAAATGGTGACCCGCATACGCGTAGGTATCATAATTCTGGGTATGTTTGCCATCTGTGGTTGCATTTACATGTTAATTTTGCACATAAAATAAGTAGGTCAATGTATTTTTTTTTATTTTGCATAATTCGGTAAACATAAGTTAATAATTTGGCAAGACTAAAATACTTATATTTATCAGTGTTGTGAAGGCTTTACCGTAAGAAATAATTACAGTAAACAATGCAAAGCCATGCCTATACTTTCCGCTTCTTCTAGTGTTCTTCTACGATAGAAGTTCAGATGGTGATTTCTTGCACAGAAATTAGTGCCTGTGCAATTCATAGAAGCTGGTTGCCAAGCGTATAGGTAGGGTTACCACCCCGAATTCGTTCGAAAACAATTTCACTGCACGCTAAGTTGAAGGGAAAAACAGATGTGGAACGTAACCTACGTTTCCCACTTTTGTAAAATATTTTTCCAAACAATTGTCACTTTTTGCTCAACTCTTCTAAAATTGTTCCAGATTGTTTTTAAAATTTTCTCTTGTTTTTACAGACACAATTTTAAACTTCCATAATAGTGTTGCTCGAACGCAGAACAATAACGGACGGAACAGGAATATTATTCGCAAACTCTATGAAATATTTTTCACAAGCGTAGGTACCTACCAATAAAGGTTTGACCTCCGAAAACGAATATTTATTTGGATTCTCGGGGTCAAGTCTTGTTAGACTTGAATTTGTAGGTGAGAAAAAATATTTGTAAATGTAGGCAGGACGCGGAAGAAGATAAAAAAAAAGCGTCAGGAAGTAAAATCTTTCGTCTGACTTTCGCGCTCCGGCCATTATTATTATTATTTCCCTCGCAAGCCTCCGTGACCGGCCTGCGACAGCTTTAATTAAACAGACTTAAGACTTTAATGACTTTCGAGACATTTTTTACGCGACGCCTACGTTTTTAACCGAGTAACTTGATTAGGAATTTGTCTGGAAAGTTATAAGATATGGTACTGTTTCATGTTAAATAATTGGAGAAGTGGGTGTTAATATTTTATAAAAATATATTGTTGACATCTTTATTTTAAGTATTAAGTTGTAATTGTATAATTATCTTAAAGGACACTTCAGAGGCTTTGATGATGGTGGCGTGATGCCAAAAATAGTCATGCATATTCGTATGATATAAAAACTATCGATCGGTAAAAATAAATTCATGTAGATATTGTTATATGTATAAGTAACTGCCTTGGTTGTACGGGCCATGCGCATAATGCAGCACAATGGCCGTAACGCAACAGCTTGCTATGACGGAAACAGTAGGCGTTGCGTCTAGACCTAATAAATAGTTTAAGTATATTCTACTTAGATAATTGTTTCTCTGGCTTAGAAGCTGTAGCTGTAGGTAACTAGCTGTACCCGGGGTCCCAACCACGTAGTGTTAGTTATATCGCCTCTACATTTCACATATTTGTTTTTTTTTTATTAGCCTATATTGTGTCCCACTGCTGGGCAAAGGCCTCCCCTGTCTTTCGCCACTCGTCACGGCTTTGTGCATGCTCCCGCCAGTCGCCACAGAATGGACTCAGTTTTGTTTTTATGCCAAATAAATATTTTTCTATTGTAATATACCACTTTAAAACGGGATTATTACATAAGTGCGACCCCAAGCGTGCGATGCACGATTGTGCGACAATATTTTTTTAAGGCACTGCAATTCTGCGAAGTGATATTGTGCGACATATCACTATTCGACCAAACTATAGTCCGGCAGTATTTTTGATCGAAGTTAAATTGTGCGACATATTACGGCTCGAAAATACTTCTAGTGCACGACAGTATTTGTGGGTCTACGGGTACCTATTTATTTTTAACATGGTCTCAGTACTTACACTGTTTCTTCTAAAAAAACATTTCCTTCACAACTGAACTAGACGGAGCCCGGAGACGGAGAGCTTCGCGGGGCTCCTATTTTTGGGCGCTTTGCCCTTCGGGCATCTGAAGCTACCTAACGAACCTAACCTACCTATTGATTTAGTATGACCTCAGTGAAAACATTACACTTGGGGGAAATATAGGCAGGTAAAAGGTAGGTTAGGTTCGGCCCAGAAATAGGAGCCCCGCTTCCGGGGCTCCGTCTAATTAAGTTGTGAAGGAAATATTTTTGGAAAAGAAACACTTAGTGCGGTGGAACTGTGGTAAAAATAAATAAAAATAAAGTGCGACCACGGTTAAAACGCGAATATTTCGCACAAACGATATTCGCTCAAACGGCACATCGTATAGTCGTGCAACGCCTAATAATGTTTCGCACGAACAATAGTTCCCACAAATGACATGTCGTACAATCGTACATCGCGGATCGCCTAATCATACGTCGCACTAACAATACTTCGCACAAGCGTGTGTCGCACTCCCGTAGTAAACCCCTTTAAAACATGAAATATAAAACATAAAATAAAATAATATCCATCATTCGGGCTGCATGGTAAGCTTTCGTACATACCGAATCTAATAAAATTGGGCATCACGTAACATTAAAATTAGTTTATCAGTTTTCTTTGCACTATTTTAATGTACCAAAGAGATGATACTTATTTAATTCTAAACAGAATATGTATTTCCCAACTCGCTAATTGTGTATTCATTTAATTTCAGGTAAATTCGCAGTTGTTCAAAGGGAGACCTGTGTAAGTACGGCACGCGATGTTAATTTTAATGAGACCCGACCGAGCGCTAATGGGACTAATCACCGATATGAGCGAATGAAACCCTATTCATTGCTTTGTGTGGTAAATGTATAGGAAAATCGTTAAAAGCTTTTGTATGAAGGTGACGAGTTTAATTAAGGATTATTTCGTTCTGCTTCATTTTAAGATATTTTGAAATAATGTTCGTGTCGCTTATGACATTACGTATTTGAAAGATATCACGAGTGATATACCATTAACATTACACTAGTTTGTCAGGCCGCTTAGCCAACATGCCAATCGCTTACGCTCCGTAGCGATCGAAACGCAACTGTTACTGTCGCACTAGTATGAAATAGTGATAGAGATGTCGGCGGCAGATCGTAAAATCGGGCATATCGAGATATTCCTAGGCATATCATGAAACGCCGCCATTTCATGATCTGACTAAGATTAACCCAGGCGTATCACGATCTGCCTTATAAAAGAGGCGGCAGATCGGTCAGACCAATGTATTCGTTGATATTCCTAGCTTCATACCGGGCGCATCGTAAAATAATTGATGAGATATTCCTAGGCACATCATGAAACGCCGCCATTTCATGATCTGACTAAAATTAACTCAGGCATATCACGATCTGTCTTATAAAAGATTCGGCAGATCGATGGGAGCAATGTATTCGTCGAATTCCTAGCTTCATTCATACCGATAGCATCGTAAAATAATTGCATTTTATGCCACTGGTGGCGCTGCGTCCGAGTCCAGTGTTGCCAGATCGTAACTTTTAATACAAGTTTACGTTCCTTTTGAGCCTTGAGGTTTGGTCGATATGGCTGGTGGTTGCTAGGCAGATCATGAAATGCCGGCGTTTCATGATCTGCCTAGGAATATCACCCCTTGAGGTTTGCACGATATGGCTGGTGGTCGCTAGGCAGATCATGAAATGCCGGCGTTTCATGATCTGCCTAGGAATATCACCCATTGAGGTTTGCACGATATGGCTGGTGGTCGCGCTAGGCAGATCATGAAATGCCGGCGTTTCATGATCTGCCTAGGAATATCACTCCTTGAGATTTGCACGATATGGCTAGTCGTCGCTAGGCAGATCATGAAATGCCGGCGTTTCATGATCTGCCTAGGAATATCACCCCTTGAGGTTTGCACGATATGGCTGGTCGTCGCTAGGCAGATCATGAAATGCCGGCGTTTCATGATCTGCCTAGGAATATCACCCCTTGAGGTTTGCACGATATGGCTGGTCGTCGCTAGGCAGATCATGAAATGCCGGCGTTTCATGATCTGCCTAGGAATATCACCCCTTGAGGTTTGCACGATATGGCTGGTCGTCGCTAGGCACATCATGAAATGCCGGCGTTTCATGATCTGCCTAGGAATATCACCCCTTGAGGGTTGCACGATATGGCTGGTCGTCGTTAGGCAGATCATGAAATGCCGGAGTTTCATGATCTGCCTAGGAATATCACCCATTGAGGTTTGCACGATATGGCTGGTGGTCGCTAGGCAGATCATGAAATGCCGGCGTTTCATGATCTGCCTAGGAATATCACCCCTTGAGTTTGCACGATATGGCTGATGGTCGCGCTAGGCAGATCATGAAATGCCGGAGTTTCATGATATGCCTAGGAATATCTCGATATGGCCGATTTTACGATCTGCCTCCGACAGAGAGACACAAAGCGTTTCGTTGTCGAAGCGATAGCGATTGTAACGTTGGCTAGGCTGGCTGGTCTAGTCCTTACTTTCTTATCTAATTTCCACCGTCAGTTCTACTGAGCGCATACCTAATTGTATTTCTCATTGTTGGCCTGTTAATATAATTTGTGCAGCTTCTAGTTGGCACAATCTGGCTTCGCATTGCTAATTGTCACTTTCATAGGGAAACTTGGACTTGTTAAAAGGAAAATTTGTTAAAGTTTGTGGCTAAACTATATTACGAAGTTTTCTTTATATATTCTTTGTTGTCCATGAAATAAAGATTTTCTTTTTATAACTATACTGGTAGTTATTTATGACATTACTTTAACCTTTTAACCGCCGTAGACTGATATATAAGACATACAAAATCGGGCTCAATTCGTAGCTGTCTGATAAATAAGACAAATTTCGTGTAGGTAACTTCGTACTCCCCGGCGACACGAGCACGCTCGATGACGTATTCTATGGCGGTTAAAAGGTTTATTGGCAATTATTAATTGCCAATTAATCATGAAATTATCATGATGAAACAACCAAACACCGAATGTCAGAGTTCTAGAATTTCATACTATTTTCTAAGAAAAGTGCGTATTTTTTATATGACGGCTTTCCCGTACTTTCATGGGACAGCAAGATCTGCTGAGGCTAAACATATAAAATAAATTTTAATTATGTCAGCAAGATGTATCATTTGTATTTATAGCAATACCACATTATTCTACTATGATTTTATATGATTAAGCAATACCTAAAGTACTTTGCTAAACCGCACATTAACTCACATTTATAGACGTTTCGACATAGGTTTCACTGGTCGTGGTCGCGGCTAACTGATGTCCCAACAAAATGTCAAAACAGAGATTTGTGCAGCTACCCGACGAAAAGTGTATGAAAACGTTTGGGGTAGACATCACATTTTCACTACACCGATATTAAAAATAAAACGACTCATTAATCTACAATGGAGTAATCGCCGTTGGTATAAGTGTCCCCGCCCTGTAATCTGAAGGCAGCGTTTAAAATCAATGAAGTGCCTGCAGCCAACTTTCAGGGCGGACCCGCTACTTAAAAATAATTTAATGCCCCGCTCTCCCCTTCATTAGTCGATAAAATTTATAGAAAATTCCTCGTCGATTGTTTCGACATTATTTAATTTCAAAAGATTTCCTTTCGAATTCCATTGAGCAGGGAAGTATTGGTTAAAATGTTGTATGTGAGGCCTGATCTTAGTCGCATAGGCCTTTTCATTTCAGGTGGGAATAGATCTTGTGAAAATATTGTCGACCGGTTTCGTATTGCTACATAAATCAAACGGAGATGAAAAGAATGGAGAAATTTACGCTCGCGATATGAAGATACGTTACAGTCTGGGAAGGAATTAAATTTACGGTGAATTGTGATAAAAATTGCAAGGTTTGAATTTTCTGGAGAGTTACCTATATCACTTTCTTTGCTGAGAAAATATGTTTTTTTCTCTCAAGTGATCTGATTAAATAAACCCTTGTAACCCTTGTACTAGTTTGTTTGGGACATGCTGATATCAAAAGAAAAGTCTAAGCATATTTTTATCGTTAAAGTGGCATATGCACTTTATGACGTGGCGAAATATGGGGCATTAAGGTGAGTTCGGGTAAGTTTCGGACGTTTTTAGGTGGGTTGAGATGATGTTGGTTTTTTTTTTTTCTCAGCTTGTGGATAGGGTACGGACACGATTCAAGTACAGAATTGATAATAATGAAATTCTCTATATGATTGAATTTTATTATCTTGCTAGACGTCATAGTAAGCGTTTAATGACTGTTTAAATATAGGAAACAAAATAAATTTACAGCATTATTTTTTTGCCTGGTGGTGTAAGAACGGACGGGCATATAACTTCGGCCCTATTGCCCGTACCATAGAGTTTACTACTGCAAAATAACCGGTTTTATCCGCTGACTAATACATAGAAGAATTGGCCTAGCAGTCGGGCTATCATATCCGACCCGATTTTTATTTTTTTGCATTTTTTCCGTCCGATCTTACACCATGCGCTCAATATTCAAGAAATTATGGTTGTCAAACTTTTAGATGTGGGGTCAATGAACCCATGTGGGGTCAATGAACCACGTGGGTTCATTGACACCATAAGCGCGGTAGGTTGAAAGAAGGTGATGAAAGAGGACATATGGATAAAATAATATGGAAATGGAGGAATTAATACGACCAAATCTTAATCAACCAAATTTTAATCAGTCTGCTATTATTAAGATAGATTAAGAAAATTTAAAATAAAGAAAGCTCATACATACATGCAACCCTGAACGTTGAAATCAATACACTCATATTTTAGGCAGTTGTATAATTAATTAACTATGTTTAAAATTCGTTTCATAGCACTTAAACCTACTTCTCATTTAAATTTGCGGTTATGTAAATGTCTTATAGGCATTGTACTATTTATATCGGAGCATCGTTAATAATGGCGTAACCGCCATCGACAATAAGGTGCCTTTTCATAGATAACGTCACATATAAGGTAAGTAAGGTGAGTTCGACTAAGATCGGACACCGGGTAAGATCGTATGATTCAAATTTCTGCCTGTTGCGGGGCTTTTTTTAATGCTGGCAAGGTGATGCAATGCCCGGGACAAAACAGCGCATTGCATCACCTTGCCAGCATTAAAAAAAAGCCCCGCAACAGGCAGAAATTTGAATCATACGATCTTACCCGGTGTCCGATCTTAGTCGAACTCACCTTACACTATATAAGGCCCACTTGCACCATTCCACTAACCCTTCCACTTAGGGTTAGTGGGATGGTGCTAGTGGGCCTAACTGGTAGCTTGTTTTGATGTTGTCAAATAGATGAGTACGGCTTCATAAGTAGCAGGGATGTTGCGAATATCCGCATCCGCAACCGCGGAACTTCCGCATTATTTTCAACATCCGCATCTGCATCCGCATCCGCATAAAATCGTTGCGGATTTAATGCGGATGCGGATGTGGAACAGGTCGGTACAGGAACGTATCGGCATCATCGGCTTAGCATCGGCGTAAGTGCTAGACTGCTAGGTAATTTAGCCATTAGCCGAGAAACTTATTAGAAATTAGCAGTCAAGCGTGAGTGGGACTTAATGTACGGAACCCTTGGAACGTGAGTCCGACTCGCACTTGGCCGGTTTTTTGAAATAAAAATTACTAAAATGTAATATTTGACGTTTTTTATGTACCTATCTTGACATCCGCATCCGCGGATGTGAGCCTTTAAAAATCCGCATCCGCATCCGCGTCCGCGGATGTCAAAAAATCGGCATCCGCAACATCCCTGATAAGTAGTAAGAAAAAACATTAGGTTTATTCAAGCATCTCTCATCTCATACTCATAATTAACTATTAAAAGAAACTTACCTAAGGGAAGTTCAATAGTAATTATACGAGCTTGTTCTTCCGAGAGATTATTATAACTTGTAGTAGTGTTCTGGTACGGCCGTTGTCACAATATTTAGAGAATCCGTTAAAAAACGAATTTTTTGTAGGCGCCTACGTAAATTGAATAGCAAACTTTTTCTCCCCCCCAACCCGCACCAGCCGCCGCCCGCTTCATCGATACGTCACCTCGTCATTCAGTTCAAAGAATTAGTTAATCGGGTAACATATTTATTTTATTTATACATGGGGCTTTAATAAACGGGTTGGGTGGGACTATTCTGGTCTAATCTCTCGGAAGAACAAGCTCGTGTAGGGTTTTTGGTATTTAGCATACCTATTTAATTCGTTTTTAAAGTTACTGGTAGTTTGAAATAAGACCTAGCATACCTACTTAATAAGTTTTTAAAGTTAAGGGTAGTTTGAAATTGAAGACTGTTATTGGTTGGGTATAAAAAGAAAGACACTTGGCGGACAGCTCTCTTTGGTTGTTGAGTCGTGCTAGCAGGCGGTTGTCAAGAGAAGAGATTATTGTGAATTGGAAGAAGACAAGAAAATAAATGGATAAATATCTTCAAGGTGTTGTATTTTTTACACTTCAGAAGTGTGCAGAACGTAAGTACACGCCTACTGCTATTACTTATTGATTTAGTGAGATAACTGATAACATGACCCTTATTCTGAGCTTGGAGATAATTAATTAACTATACGAAATTCTAATGGATTACGTAAGAAATATGGTACTGGTAACATTTTTATTTAATTTAAATGAGTACCTGCATCATTTATTAATAATATTATGATGATTATGATTATAGGCTATCTAATTGCATATCAGTTAAACTTAGGTTAGTTTGACCCATAAATGTAATTAAATGGACATAATATCAATGTGTAATCATAAGAATATATGCGTCAGTTGGTCGAGAATTCAAAGTATTTAACCACCATGCCACCGACAGCTAGGCATAATAATGTTCAGTTAACAAAATCAAGTACACGTGTTCTTCTTAATAAATAGATACGTGACTGTAGTTATTAACTTCTTTGCTACTTACTTACCCACACACATGATGTGTTGGTTGGAGTATTCAAGGGTGCCTTAATTTTCATTATTTCTTCACTACGGCGCATAGTTTCAGAGATAAATTGATATTTATGATTTATAACCAGGTCTCGCAATTTAATTGAAGATTTTGAGTTTTGATTTTGATCCTTAATGTTAAAATTTGTGGAATATAAGTAGATGGCTTACTATGCAAACGGGGCATTGAATTTTCAGTCATTTTTTTTGCTACGACGCATAGTTTTTGAGATAAATGAATGTTTATAATTTGAACTACCATTAAACATTATTTTGTCATATAATTCCTTTATAGTTTATAAGGTATTATGATATAGTATATAGGTATATGTAACACCGGATACTTTTACGTTTCATGCCGAGTTGTTGGAGAATATGGCTAACGATGACTCATGATGATCAACGGCGCTTGCGAACACCAGAAGCCTCGGTCTTCGCGAAAGGGAATGTAGCTGGAATAACAGCGGCAGTGAAAAAGGAATCCAGACCGAAGCAGAGTCCTGTTGTGAAAGTCAGGAGTAACCCCGCTACGACAGCCTTAGCGAGAGGCACGCGCCACTGGACATCAGGTCATGTACACCTACTTTTACTATTATATTATGAATGATTTGATATGGTAATGTGTGTTAGATACCGTGAATTGCTTGACTTCATCCCGTTCATCGACATCTAGCACATAATTCAATAAATATGATAAGGATAAGTTGAGAAAAATAAATTTGATGAACCGATAGAAACTATTACTTGTGTACCAATTATGAGAAATTTTTGCCTAAATATGTCAATGCGATATAATAACGCGTATATATCTTATCTTACGAAATAATAGATACGATCTATGAGTGGTTCTCAGCCGGTCAGGCCTTTGACCAACTTTTGTGATTTCTATTTGAACTGCAAGGAAGCTCCACATTTATAATGCCATCTGATTATAAACAAAATTGGACAATAATTAGCTCATTAACGGCACATTTTCTGTGAATTGATTGATTTGTTGCTTTGTTTATTTATTGGTCGAGTATCGAGTATCGAGTATCGAGTATCGAGTATCGAGTATCGAGTATCGAGTATCGAGTATCGAGTATCGAGTATCGAGTATCGAGTATCTAGTATCGAGTATCGAGTATCTAGTATCTAGTATCGAGTATCTAGTATCGAGTATCGAGTATCGAGTATCGAGTATCGAGTATCGAGTATCGAGTATCTAGTATCTAGTATCTAGTATCTAGTATCTAGTATCTAGTATCTAGTATCTAGTATCTAGTATTGATAGTCATTTGGTTTATTGAATTATAGAGTCATTTGGGTTATTGAATTATAGTCATTTGGTTTATTGAATTATAGAGTCATTTGGTTTATTGAATTATAGAGTCATTTGGTTTATTGAATTATAGAGTCATTTGGTTTATTGAATTATAGAGTCATTTGGTTTATTGAATTATAGAGATTGGTTTATTGAATTATAGTCATTTGGTTTATTGAATTATAGAGTCATTTGGTTTATTGAATTATAGAGTCATTTGGTTTATTGAATTATAGAGTCATTTGGTTTATTGAATTATAGAGTCATTTGGTTTATTGAATTATAGAGTCATTTGGTTTATTGAATTATAGAGTCATTTGGTTTATTGAATTATAGAGTCATTTGGTTTATTGAATTATAGAGTCATTTGGTTTATTGAATTATAGAGTCATTTGGTTTATTGAATTATAGAGTCATTTGGTTTATTGAATTATAGAGTCATTTGGTTTATTGAATTATAGAGTCATTTGGTTTATTGAATTATAGAGTCATTTGGTTTATTGAATTATAGAGTCATTTGGTTTATTGAATTATAGTCATTTGGTTTATTGAATTATAGTCATTTGGTTTATTGAATTATAGAGTCATTTGGTTTATTGAATTATAGAGTCATTTGGTTTATTGAATTATAGTCATTTGGTTTATTGAATTATAGTCATTTGGTTTATTGAATTATAGAGTCATTTGGTTTATTGAATTATAGAGTCATTTGGTTTATTGAATTATAGAGTCATTTGGTTTATTGAATTATAGAGTCATTTGGTTTATTGAATTGAGTCATTTGGTTTATTGAATTGAGTCATTTGGTTTATTGAATTGAGTCATTTGGTTTATTGAATTGAGTCATTTGGTTTATTGAATTGAGTCATTTGCTTTATTGAATTGAGTCATTTGCTTTATTGAATTGAGTCATTTGCTTTATTGAATTGAGTCATTTGCTTTATTGAATTATAGAGTCATTTGGTTTATTGAATTATAGAGTCATTTGGTTTATTGAATTATAGAGTCATTTGGTTTATTGAATTATAGAGTCATTTGGTTTATTGAATTATAGAGTCATTTGGTTTATTGAATTATAGTCATTTGGTTTATTGAATTATAGAGTCATTTGGTTTATTGAATTATAGTCGTTTGGTTTTTTGAATTATAGAGTCGTTTGGTTTATTGAATTATAGTCGTTTGGTTTATTGAATTAGAGTCGTTTGGTTTATTGAATGATCGAGTTGTTTGGTTTATTGAATGATCGGGTCGTTTGGTTTATTGAATGATCGAGTAGTTTGGTTTATTGAATGATCGAGTCGTTTGGTTTATTGAATGATCGAGTCGTTTGGTTTATTGAATGATCGAGTCGTTTGGTTTATTGAATGATCGAGTCGTTTGGTTTATTGAATGATCGAGTCATTGGTTGATTGAATTATAGTCATAATTTATAGTCATTGGGCTTGAATTATAGTCATTGGGCTTGAATTATAGTTATTGGGCTTGAATTATAGTCATTGGTTGATTGAATTATAGAGTCATTGGTTGATTGAATTGTAGTCATTGGTTGATTGAATTGTAGAGTCATTGGTTCATTGAATTGTAGAGTCATTGGTTGATTGAATTGTAGAATCATTGGTTGATTGTATTGTAGAATCGTTGGTTGATTGAATTGTAGAATCGTTGGTTGATTGAATTGTAGAATCGTTGGTTGATTGAATTGTAGAATCGTTGGTTGATTGAATTGTAGAATCGTTGGTTGATTGAATTGTAGAATCGTTAGTTGATTGAATTGTAGAATCGTTGAATTATTGAATTGTAGAATCGTTGAATTATTGAATTGTAGGATCGTTGAATTATTGAATTGTAGAATCATTGAATTATTGAATTGTAGAATCGTTGAATTATTGAATTGTAGAATCGTTGAATTATTGAATTGTAGAATCGTTGAATTATTGAATTGTAGAATCGTTGAATTATTGAATTGTAGAATCGTTGAATTATTGAATTGTAGAATCGTTGAATTATTGAATTGTAGAATCGTTGAATTATTGAATTGTAGAATCGTTGAATTATTGAATTGTAGAATCGTTGAATTATTGAATTATTGAATCATTGAATTATTGAATCATATTTTTAATTCATAGGTTACTGCAGTTAATGTTGCAGCATTACATTGAAATGATTTTAATATGATGATTTTAATATAAGCGATAATGAAGAGTGCATGGTTGAACCTGTAGAACTCACCACAATTAAACCGAGATCGAGGAGGATTGATGGCCTCTTATTGGTTATATTATTATGTTTAAATATTATGTTTAAATTAAGACTTGATAAAAATAGATGTACAATAATAAACATTATCTCATTACTAGATAAGCTGATATATTAAATAATGCATGAACTATAAAAAACTCGTCAAATAATAGTAGATTACCATTGAGGCAGTTTTTAAAAGAGATAATTTAATAATAAGAGATATTAATTTCAACTGGGAGGTTATTAAAGACACGTATTGCGGTAAAGAATTCACTTTTATACTTTTACTTATTGCCGAACTTGAAATTTGATAATTATATTTATACTAGTGCGCAAATCGTAATTAAAAGATTTATTCTTAATATTTTATGTTTACAAAAAGACGAAGCTCCAGTATGTAGATCTCAATTAACGCAAGTATTTCCTTGAAGAAATCTCTGAGTGGATATTGGTGATAGATGTTGCGTGGGCAGTTTTCTTACAACCTAAACATAATTACAACGTCGTCGTAATCACCCCAGTAGTTAAATGATACCATATTTCAGTTACAAAATATGCGATTCCATGGTATACATTTTTGATTGTATTCTAGAACAAGTCGGAAGGTACGGATAGGTAAAACATCAGGTTTTTGCAGTTCTATCGTTTATGTCTGCCATGTAACATTTGAAACGTATAATTTATTTAATTCAACGTGTAGAGAAAATATTACTGGTCCTTTTTCTGCGGAAACACGCCTATTTAGGTGCTATGTTTATTCCCGAACTGCGGGATTTGGTATGCTGTAAAGACGTTTAGTGAATTAATATACTGTTCAAGTCTTTCATAAAACAATATGCATATTATAAAAAAATCTAATAGTCTGAAAATCCCAACGCGTCTTGCAATTGATGGACTAAGTACTTTGTCAGCTTGGATAAATCTAGAATATACGACCTTCTCTGAAAACATTGGGAGGGGAGCTATTAGGTATAGGTTTTTAGTACCAGATGATTAATGCATTGATAATGGGAACATAATAGGTCAAGTTGTACACAATAATTACTTAATTATCGCTGTTATTCATCATAGTAATATTTTATAAATTATAGTCAGGGTTAAAGTTACTGAAAGGTTCTCGGGAAATATTCCTGTCTCAAGAGTGAGGTTTATAATTGAAGATTTCTTGACATGATAATGGAAAATGATGTTGAAGCCACGAGAATTTGATTTGATTCGTGTGCTGACACAGCTAAGTACTACCATTTTAGAAAAGATTTGAACTGGTTCATATTATATATGGCAGGAAGATTGATAGTGCTTCAGTCACGAGAATTGAATTGGTTCGTGTACTCTGTTGTTTCAGTCACGAGAATTGAATTGGTTCGTGTACTATCTACCTGCAGATAGAGATGATCATTACTCATGAAAATCGAATAATAAAAGGCAATTAATGATCTGTTACCCTGAATTACTAGTCAAGGTGTACACTGTTGTGATTATTAACCCAATGTTGGATATTTTTAGGAAGTTGAGCGCCGCACCTCTACCGGCGTCCCCCGCCTCGCGCCGCCTGAGTCCGATGCGAGCCGTCTCCAGCAGGAGCCCGCCTCGCGCCGCCAGAGTCCGGTGCGAGTCCGGTGCGAGCCGTCTCCAGCAGGAGCCCGCCTCGCGCCGCCAGAGTCCGGTGCGAGCCGTCTCCAGCAGGATGTCTCCGGCAGAAGAGTAACAATTTTAACCCTTCGTATGCTTTAGTCAAAATTTACCACTGAATTAATAACCTTGAAACTGTAAATTCTAGTCCAAATTGTGTGGCAGGCATACGAAAGGTTATTTAGATGATGTTTTTGAGATTTTGACTTGCTGATGCCTGATTGTAACTGTTTCGTATCCTATGCGATTAGTGTATCCACTGTTAAGTAGTATACGTAGTCTGTCGGCCAAGTGTAGGGTTTCCACCTGGCACGTGTATGAGGACATACACGGAGTCAGGATGGACGAGTGTAGGGTTTTTGGTATTTAGCATACCTATTTAATTCGTTTTTAAAGTTACTGGTAGTTTGAAATAAGACCTAGCATACCTACTTAATAAGTTTTTAAAGTTAAGGGTAGTTTGAAATTGAAGACTGTTATTGGTTGGGTATAAAAAGAAAGACACTTGGCGGACAGCTCTCTTTGGTTGTTGAGTCGTGCTAGCAGGCGGTTGTCAAGAGAAGAGATTATTGTGAATTGGAAGAAGACAAGAAAATAAATGGATAAATATCTTCAAGGTGTTGTATTTTTTACACTCGTATAATTACTATTGAACTTCCCTTAGGTAAGTTTCTTTTAATAGTTAATTATACTTCACTTGTTCTTCCGAGAGATTATTATAACTTGTAGATGTTCAGAGTGTTAAATAAAATAAATTATACAAGAAATCAAATTTGATTTATTTGTAACATATGACAATTTAGAGAAATCATTCAATCATTCACTCGATCTGAGACAAAATTGATCTAGCAAAACTTTCCTCAACCTGAGTATCGTCAATGACAGGCCTGTTGTAAAACATTCCAAATACTTTAGATGTGCCGCTCCATCCAGCTGTTTTTCGAATTAATTGAAGGTTTACTCCAAACCTTTGTGCAGCTGAAGTGGAAGCATGTCGGGTGCTATAAGCGTTAAAGATTGTGGTGTTTATTCCACACTCTTTAAGCATTAGCTTCACCCACCGACTGAGTGTCTGTGACGATACTCGGGAGTGTGGTTTTTTGAGACCTATGAACAGTTCATCAACATTGTTGTTGTTTCGTAATGCTTGTGTACGATCTAAATAAACTGTTAAAGTTTTGGCTGGACATATCTCTGGACGTTCCAAAAAGAATGGTAAAACCAAAATAGGCTGAGTTCTATTTAACCCCGAGGTTTTTATAAAATCAGGAATTTTTATGCATATTTTGGTATCGGTCTTTTCAATATTGCAGACTTTTATAATTGAAAGAGTTTGCAAACGATGTGCAGTTACCAACGCGAGTAATGTAATCAACTTTTTTGATAACATCTCTAGTGATATAAGATCATTATTTAAATTACTTAAATAATTGAGTACAACTGAAGTGTCCCAAGTTGAATTATTATACCTCGGTACAGAAGGGACTCGCCTATAAACGCCTTTTAAGAATCTTGATACTAAATCGTGATTAACTTCATCACCTAATAACAAAACTAAAGCTGATTTATACGTATTTATTGTACCATATTTGGCACCGCGATTGTAAATCGATGATAAAAACTTTAAAATAATTGACGTTGATGCACTATAATAATCGTGATTATTTTGATTACAAAAGTTTAGCCATTCTTTCATACAACACTGATATTGTTTTAATGTGTTTTGAGATATCGAATCTATTAATATATCTAATGCTTCTGTAGGAGCTCCTCTTCTTACGAACGCTTCCCGCATAAAATTCCTGCCATCAAAGACAGTGTTCTGTGAAGCGGATGCGTGATTCTGGAAGGAGACGATAATAATCTTGGATTAGCATCCAGAATCACAAGTTCTGATATCAATAAACGATTGTACAAAGGAAACCATGGTTGATTAGGCCAGTTGGGTACGACAACAATCCCTTTAGCTTTGTCTGAAACAATTTTAGACAAAACTTTTAGAATCAAACAAAACGGAGGAAAAGCATAAAATAAATAACCTTTCCAGCTCAATGTAAATGCATCAGTTGCAGCTGAATTTGGGTCCCCGTGCCATGATACATAATTTTCACATTTATGATTTAAACGGCTGGCAAACAAATCAATTTCTGGTATAGCGAGTTTTCTTTTAATCATCTCATAAGCGTAATCACTGAGCTGCCATTCAGTATCATCATTTAACCGTCTAGATTCAAAATCGGCTACATTATTATCAGCTGATGTAATATATGAAGCAATCACGAAGTTACTTCTAGCTTCACACCAATCCCATATATCTCTAGCTACTTTGTTTAAATGGGGATACTGAATGCCGCCCATTCTGTTTACATAAGCAATAGCAGTTTTATTATCGATTCTCAAAAGTATTTGGGAATTATAATAATCTTTTCCAAAGATCTTCAAAGCAAAGTAAGCTGCGATAAGTTCTAACTCATTTATATGTTTATTAGCTTCATCATGAGACCAAAATCCGTTTGCGGTTTTATTGTTACAAGCCGCACCCCAGCCGCTCCGAGAGGAATCTGAATAAATTTCAATAGCGTATTTTTGATCTCTTATTAAGCTGATTGAAGTATCAATATGATCTAACCACCATTTAAAATCATTTTGTAAATATTTAGGAATGTTAAATGGTTTATCATAATCTTCATTTCCTTTTAACTGTAAGTATTTAACGCGTTCAAACAACTTTGTATGAGCCAAGCCATAAGTTACTGCTGGGCAAGCTGAGCCAAGTAACCCTATCACTCTAGCAAACTCTCTTACAGTGCAACGTGTCATGTCTTTTAGCTTTAAAAGTTCGGATTTTATCGAAGAGCGCTTGTTGTCTGGAAGAACAATAGACAGATCTTTCGAATTTAAAATAAAACCCAGAAATTTACTTGTCATTTGAGGTATCAGTTGACTTTTTTCATAATTAACAGTAAATCCTAATGATTCGAATAGAGTTAATGTGTCTGACAAATTTTCTTTACATTTTCTGTAAGTGTCGGCCAATAACAAAGTGTCGTCTAAATAAATAACAGACAAATGACCTTGTCTTCTTAAGTGTTGCATCACCGGCTTCATTAATTTCGTGAAAACATAAGGAGCTACATTAAGTCCGAACGGTAGCACTGTAAATTCGAATAATTTTGACTTGTATTGAAACCGAAGAAATTTCCTATAATTTTTATCAATACTGATAGCATAATAAGCATCTTTTAAATCAACACAACACATAAAACAATTTTTTGATAATAATTTTATTGCCGTTCTAAGATCTTCTAACTTAAAATGAGCTGTGTCAATAAATTTATTTAATTCTTTTAAGTTAAGTATCATTCGTTTGTCGCCATTTGGCTTGCTTAGCAAGAAAATTCTAGATACAAATTGATTTTTACAAGGTAAACATTCATTTATTACCCCTTTAAAAATCAGTTCTCGAATTTCCTTTAAAAAACACTTATCCTCGTCGGCATTATGAGGAAGAGTAATAAGAGGTTCATTTTGATGTACCTTTCGAGAAAAGGGTATTTTGAAACCTCTAACCCAAGACAAAATAACTTCATCAGTGGTTATTTGTTGCCACTGAGCATAAAAATACTGCAATTTTCCCGCAGACTGCATTACCTGAGAATGAGCTAATATCTCTTGGTCGATGTCGACGACGGGTGCCTGGGGTTCCGGTTGTACTGTCTCCGGGCTGGAGCAGCTGCTGACTGGCGACGGTCCCGATAGCCACCCGTCGTCATCGCTTGATACGCTGTGCGACGCGACGGGCCCCTCCAGTTTAAAGAGTTTGATGCAGTCCTGTGTGTGCTAGGCCCAGCTGTGCTGTCATTTGAACGCTGAGCCGACTTTGCAGGCTTATTTTTTATGTCCGATGCGGATCTAGAACAGGCTTTTATAGCCTTTAATGTCTCTGAAAGACTTTCGCCAAATAAAAGCTTGCTCGTGTGAGGTCCTTTACCGCATCCTTAGTATTTTTGTTAAGTCCATGAGTTAACAAGGATCTTCGTGTTATTGTGTCCAAATAATGTAAATCGCATAATATTTGTCCTGCTTCACCTAAATGTTTAACAATCAATTCGCGAGACTGTTTGTCTGGTATTTTAAAAGCGGCATCTAGCGCTCGACCTAAGCAAGTAATACCGGATCCAAGTTGAGACTGCTTTATGACTAATTTTTCATCCCGCTTTACTGAAGAATCTATAACAGCTGCCTTTATTTCTTCATTAAGCTTTGGAGCCTCCAAAAAAGTACAATTAGCTGGAGGTACGTACTTTTTTAATAAATCCGAGCGGAGTTCTTTTTTCAAACCCTTTGAAAGGATGTGAGTCCATCTAACGGCGAGATGAGCATGAATATCATCGCTGTATTCCTTATTTTGCGTTGGATCCTCGCCCAAAAGTGTAAATACGTCGTCTGTTTCGTCTTCATATTGTAATTCGTTGGCAACTGAAATTGAAAAATAAAATATATATTATGAGGGTAGACCTTATATCATTGCGTGAGACATGCAGTCGACACTTGCAACGGAATCTAGGTCATTTGGCTTTTTACCCTTTTAGTACGATCATTTTTTGTACAATTTTAAGTTTTATGCATAGTTGCGTATACCATTCAGGTAGTACTTGCAACTGGCAGATTTTTTTAGTTGCGTATGCCATCCAGGCGATACTTGCAACTACGTAACGGGCTGCTTGTTGCGTAAGCCATCCAGACAATACTTGCAACAAGGATAATATACGAAATATGAACTTACCGTTAATATTTTCGTTGTCAGGCTCTGATTCCGATGTGTCGGTAGAAATAATTCTTCTTCGACAACGCCTTTTTGGAGGAGAAGCACGATCAGGTGAAGAATCTGATCGAGATGGTGATCTTGTTCGCTTTAGATTTCGCATAAGATTTTCTAACTTTCGACGAATCGATGCCCTATCCATGATGAATGATGATGCGTGTGAACAACGGCGCACAAGAACAAAGAATGACGAGGTGACGTATCGATGAAGCGGGCGGCGGCTGGTGCGGGTTGGGGGGGAGAAAAAGTTTGCTATTCAATTTACGTAGGCGCCTACAAAAAATTCGTTTTTTAACGGATTCTCTAAATATTGTGACAACGGCCGTACCAGAACACTACTACAAGTTATAATAATCTCTCGGAAGAACAAGTGAAGTATAATCATCGTATGTGTAAGTACATATAAATATTAATTCAAGCGCTCCCATTGATTATGCGCGTAACTGATAATTAATTACACAGCTCATAATGAATTGAGACGAGGCAGATTATCCATACAGAGGCATACATTACATAAGCATTAGAACATTAATGGCCTAACCACCATAACCTCCGAACTATTTATGTCATTACGTGACTAAACTACCTCTACTAATGCGTTGTGTGCCTTATGTATGAGTACTAAGGGCTATTATTTAACTATTAATTAGTCTAGTTTGAGATATGAAGGCAGGACGCATACGTGAGTAGTTTGGTTCTAATTTATCATTCAGGGAGATGTGTTTGGCGTACGAATTTATATCAATTATGCCCCTTGGGATATTGTATTTGTTCTGCTATGTCTTGGAAACCATATGTCAAGCTATTGCTTCACATGTATATATTATAGTCTATTGACTATATTATATACTGATTATGAATGATTTGCATAATATAATACCTCCAGGGCACGGATATCAATAGCATTCATAAAGTATATAAACATAAGCCACCCAGTGAGATTCGAAAACGTATCCGTTTGCGTTTAACTTGTTTGGGCCATTTTATTTAAAGTTGTCCCTTACACTTTTTTTTCATAATTGGGAATTTTTATGTTATTTGTACTCAGAATCATGAGCTCTTTTGATCCTAATAGGAGAAAAAAAGTGTCCCAAGATTTCCATACATTTTTCGATCTATCCATTCCGAAACCGCCATACAAAGTCTATGAAAAATGGTAACGGAATGGGAAAAAACCTTGGGACACTTTTTTTCTCCTATTAGGATAGAAAGAACTGGTGATTCTGAGTAGAAATAACATAGAAATTCACAAATTTAAAAAAAGTGTAGGGGACAACTTTAAATAAAATGGCCCGTTTACAAAAAGTGAACTTACAGTGGAAACTTGACACAGTGTATCTGTATACCTACCCAATGACGGCGGTCTTATGGTTTGCGGTAAATGGCGAATAGAACGACAGTTTAATAGTGCCCAGTAATTTATCTACCTTTCTGTCTGATGATCGGCTAACCACATTTGGTGTATAGGTATGCGGCATCACGTATCAGAACCAAAGCCGGCCCCAATTGCAAAATAAAACAGACATACTCGTACCCATAATACTCCTATGTGACAAACACACTACTCCCATAAAATATGAATACCAAAGGGGCGATTGGGGTGAAATTTTTATAAAGCCTTGGGTAGAATTTATCATCGCTTGTGTGTTTCGGGCAAAAACAAAAATAAGCGATATGAAAGGGGAAACTTTTCTTTAGACTAACCTATCTCACGTACATACCTCCTTCTCACAAAGTCACTACTTCGAAACTACATACTTGTAGGGCTTGAGTGTATCATCATAGGCCGCTAAGTACATGCTGCCTCATTACGCATTTCCTCAAAATCTGGAGCAGAATTAAACTGGGTACGGCAAATACTGCGTCAGCGTCACGCCGTGCGAGTTCTAATTTGTAGTAATCATTAAACATACTACGTGTCGTGTATGTAGCGATGTGTATGTGTGCGTATGTGCCAATTTTCCGGTACGTTATTCGGTTAAGACAACTAGATCATTTTCTTTTGATGGAGGTTGTTGACCTGGTAACGATTAGTGATGGGACAATTTTATTATCAGGACTCTGATGTGTAGCAATGTTATAAGTAAATAAATAAATAATAATTCAGCCTTTATACGTCCGTCCGTCACTGCTGGGCACAGGCCTCCTCTCGTGCGCGAGAGGGCTTGGGCTATAGTCCCCACGCTAGCCCAATGCGGATTGGGGACTTCACATACACCTTTGAATTTCTTCGCAGATGTATGCAGGTTTCCTCACGATGTTTTCCTTCACCGAAAGCTAGTGGTAAATATCAAATGATATTTAGTACATAAGTTATAAGTAAATAATTAAAACAAATGCTTTTATTTTAAAAAGCTTAAATTCATGAATGGTACTTAATTGATAATTTGTTATTTATTTCGTGTAAGGTCTATTATTTTTGGAAATGTACGTAGATGTATATGTTTGTAATTGTTATACGTTCTCATTTCTATACGACTTATTAAATATTATTATCCTAACTATAATAAGTTGTTTATTCAAATACATACCTATGCATGAAATGGGTCGCGCAGTCGGCATATAATAAGATTTCTTGGAAAATGGACCTACTAGAAAAATACAGTTTCGCTTCTTTCTAGGCTAGACTTGTGATTAACCTCGTTCCTGTCGTAGATGAAACATGCATCCTTTTCACATTTTCCCACCTGCCAGACAGAGACGCCTGCTTTAATTATGACACGAACACGAAGCAGGACAATCATATATATATATATATGCAGAATAGACGACTGCGCACCCCGAACATTGGGTCTATCTAGAAAACAGGTTAGGTACTTACTAGGATAATAACACCAGTAGACAACCTAGAACTGACTAGATTTTCGTATATTTTTGTATATTCTAGACCGTAGCTAGCGACTATCACGAAATAATATAGCTTACTAGTGGGATGACTATTTAAATTTAAAACTACATCCAAAATATAAAGACTGTATGGTAGCGAGAGTAGCGAGGCCTACCGTATTTAATTTACTGGTTTCTTTTCTGAATACGCCTCTAGCTAGTCTAACAAAAAAATAAATCAAAATAAATCTAGACTCAAGTTGGCGCCATCACTATTACAAGTAGTCGCGAAGCCGAGTTCTAATTTACGATCGGCTCAGTGCCTCAGTTATGGTTTTACAACGTATTTATCGTTTTACGACTCGGGGGTTTCGAACTTCGACAAGTCGCGCAGTTTTTTGGCTTAGTCGTCGACGAAAAATTCTTCCGTTATTGCTGTGCAGTAAAAATACTGAGGCCTATGTCAACGAACTGGAACTAAAAAAAACTAATATACTTAGTTTGGAAAGAGTTGTTTGATAATGGAGCATACGAGGGCTGTTTGATAAGTACCCGTTTTCCAAATGTATTAATATCACGGGCCGAAAATATGTATACAATCGTTTTAAGCCATTTTTCAGAGGCGGGAAAATTTTAAAAAAAAACAGCATTCTTTTGTTTTTTTCTCATTTGACAGCGATTCAGTGAAAGCGTGAACTTAAAATTGTGAAAATAGAGAAAGAGCAGTATCGGTCTGTAATTAGATTCTTGTTTTTGGAAGGAAAAACTTGTGATGAAATAAAAGTAAGAATGCAAGCGGTTTACCATGAATGTGCTCCTTCTATGACAACCGTCAGATACTGGTTTAACGAGTTTAAGCGGGGGAGAACAACCGTCTTTGATGAGGATCGCCCAGGCCGCCCAATTGAGGTGACTACAGACGATATGGTTAAGAAAATTGAAAATATCGTTTTAGCCGACCGCCGAATTGAACTTCGAGAAATCGTTGATGCTGTAAATGTTCCAATCGAGCGGGTACAAAACATATTAGAAGAAAAATTGGGTATGAAGACAGTATCGGCGAGGTGGGTGCCGCGTTTACTCACGGAGGAGCAAAAACGGAACCGACTGACTACTTCGGAGCAGTGTTTGGCCGTGTTCAAACGCAACCCGAAGGAGTTTCTGCGTCGTTTCGTGACCGTAGACGAAACGTGGGTCACCACTACCCCCCGGAAATGAAAGGGCAGTCGAAGCAGTGGATTTTACCGGGTGAACCTGCACGAAAGATAGCAAAAATCGTTCCATCGGCTGGAAAGGTCATGGCGACCGTTTTTTGGGATTCGCAGGGTATTATACATATTGAGTTCTTAGAAAAGGGGAAAACGATAACAGGGCAGTACTATGCCAATTTATTGGATGAATTTGACGCTGGGTTGAAGGACAAACGACCCCATTTAAAAAATAAAAAAGTACTGTCTCATCACGACAACGCACCAGCTCATTCGTCTAGAGTTGTGATGGCTAAATTAACACAATTACGCTACGCCCTATTGCCTTACCCCCGTATTCTCCAGATTTGACCCCATGCGATTTATTTTTGTTTCCCAACCTGAAAAAATGGCTCGGTGGTAAGCGATTTGGATCAAATGACGAAGTCATTGCCGCCACAGAGGCCTATTTTAATGACTTTCCGAAATCATACTTTTTGGATGGTTTATTGAAGCTTGAATATAGGTGGAACAAGTGTATAGAGTTAAAAGGAGACTATGAAGAAAAATAAATGCATATAAACAAAAACAACTGATTATTTTTTCCATAAACGGGTACTTATCAAACAGCCCTCGTAAGTAGAACGCTTCGTACTTTTTTATGCTAGTACCTATTTTGTAATATCTCATCTCTATAAATAAAAGATGAGTATTTTTTTATTCTTCTGTTACAAAACTTGTTTGGCAGACTATAGTTATTATTTGAATGCTTTATCTTGTGCGGCATTCGAATCAATATCATTTGTAAAAAATAAAAAAATCTATAAAATGTGAGCATCCATTTGCCGAAATTCCATCGATTTCAGCATACATTTCATTTCCGGTTCGCATAACTTCCTATTAGGACTGCAAAGCTTTGCTAAAAGTTCAGTTTACGCTCCAAGTATGTATTCATAAACCTCAATGACTTTGAATTTATTACATTTCTCGACACACTTAATTGTTAACAACCCAATGCGTCTTCAGTAGGGTAGACTGGGGTAAAGTAGTAAGCTAGCCCGTAGTGTATGAGATGTAAAGGTAAGTTCACATGTGTTTAATGATATTGTTTGGCACCGTGGTGCGGGTGCTGAGCTGTAATAACGCTTCCGCTCTTTACTCGCTGTTTGCCGAGCCAATGCAAACATGAGAGCTTGTTCTGTGTGAAGAGACCTTTATGTTTATTTGCTGTGATATAATCGTATAAGTTTTTAATAGTTGATGGGGCAGTGAGGGGTCAATATTTGGTCGCATATTTATCAAATATCAACGACGTTTGGCATATTTTGTTGGATGTTACAAATTGTTATGATAATTTTAATCGATTAAGGGATATAGTTGTATACAAAATATACATTTCAAATGCTATCTAGACATCCAAGGTGTGTGTGTGAATCTTGGATCAATATGAAAAGTTATTAATATCATTAAACCCGGAGTTGAAAGCTGCACCGTGTTCCGGTACCTTGTAAGGCTTACCTTGAAACATGAGATAAGCTGATTTGACTTGCTGATAAGGGGGGTTTCGATCGAATTGATATTACCAGCGACGTGTAGGTAATAATACTGTTTATATATGACATAATAATATATCATGTGTCTGACATTTCCATTGTACTCAACCGTTCTACTCAGATGTAATTGGGCTGAAATGAAAAACAGAGATGGAAATACAGATACGTTAATCTTGAGTTTTTTTTTCAGAGTCAAGTCGTGAACAATAGACAGTCCATATCCAAATTCTGAACTAAAATAAAACGAACACTCCGGGTAATTGGCACCGAGCGAGAGTTTTAGTGGTTTACGAAAGTAATTTGGTGTTGTGCCGCTAGTTGTTACTGAAATTTCCAGGGCAGACGACTCGCACGAATGGGGTAACTTTTCTATTATTCCTGAATGAGGAATTTTGATGAAGTGAGAGATAAGTAAAATAAAAAATCATGCGAAGTTTCATGGATTTATATTATTATGTTTAAATGCGCGACAAAGAATCGGCATGCTTAAAAAAAACAATGGAAGTACGATGTGCATAATGATAAGTTGATAACTGATGTCGTAACATATTATGTTTGATGAATAATTATTACAAATCAATATATTTTATTTCAATGTGTCGGACTGTCGGTAAATGACTTGTTCTTCTTAATCTTAATCTTGCAAACATCAGACATCAGATTGTTTAACGTAGAACTATAAGTACTATAACACCCCCGGGCTCAAGCGAGTTAATATTTGCGAATAGTTGTTTGCCGTTGAGCAAGCGAAGCAATAAGTTTGTCTTGTTAAGCAATAGCAATTTTATCTTTATTTACTAATATTTACACGAGTTTACAACAAAACTGCTTAAAGTGCGTCACTCGTATGAGGATTGTTAACTTCTCCTGCCTTCCATTGTAAGCCATCAAAATTCATATTTATTCCATCATGCATAATAATATATCAACTTGCTGAAATGATTTTAAATTAAAACAATGACCATGATTAAAATGATCTTTCTATTACGCTACGCCACTTATTTTTTAACATATCCAATTGACACATTTTGAAGCCTAACTTAAATTATAATCACGTTCGTCAGTTTTGTGGCGAAACTTACCTAATGCCTTTTGCGGTAATCGCCTGTTTACCTCACACATATTTATATGATAATCAACTCGTCTGCTCATATTACGTCATGTAGTTATAAACTGTCATTCACCAAAATATAGAGAGGTAAAAACCGCCATCATTTAATAGGCTACATGACTAATTTTCATTTATGGTATCAATCGATCGGGTTTGTTTTTAGGACCAAATGTCTATATGGGACCCATTGCATTAAAGTAACACAAAAGTCAGAAATTGTAGTCAAAGGCCGACAGTCGCACTTCACTCGAAACGCCCTGTACAAAACGGCCAGGGGCCGTGACGTCATCGCCCATCTTGTAGTATGGACAAAACAAGAAAATTGCGTTTTTGTCGGTGAAATATTGCGTTTATGTATATAGTTGCTATACAATATTTTTTTGGATGAAATGTAGGGAATCGAATGGTACCCTTACTTTTATCGTTTTTGGAAGTTAAAAAAACTTAAATTTTGAAACTTTCATGGTCCTGTATTTTTGTAATTTTTCTATATTTTATTTTAATATCCACATTATTGTGATAAATTGCTCGTTTGCTATCTATTTTACTAGATTTTGTTATAAAATTCAACATGTGTCATCATCCCTATTGGAGCAGTCTAGGTAATGCCCGGGGCTTGAAGGCCGGTGGAGTAATAAAATGACGACAATATCCACTCCCTGGGGATCCGACAATGACGCCACTTTAGTTATTTTCATCCATAAGGCTGGATTTTACGGTAGGTATGTTGCAATTGCAACCTCAGGGGCTACCGCGAAAACCGAAATTCGCAAATTGCGGGGATCTTTCTCTTTTACTCCAATGAAGGCATAATTAGAGTGACAGATAAAAATGTCCGCAATTTTGCGAACTTCGATTTTCACGGTTATAGCCCTGTAGGTACATATATAGTTTTAATTAAATTACAGTAAGTCATAGGTTTACAATCTTTATTTGAAAGTTGCTAATGGGTACCTTGTCGTAATTACGCGAATTACGAGTCTATTCTCACTTAAGGATTCTAGTGTGGATTTCTCTTTCTAGGCCTGCTTCTTTATGGTTCTTCAATTGTTGTAGCTACTCCAAAGAGTAAAGCAAGTATATTAGGAGCTACTCACGAGTTTAAAGCTTAAAATATTATATAAATTAGCCTAGCGAAAAAAACATATCAGTATATTTACTTTGTCGTTCTTGATGGACAATATTATGCCAAAATATAATTTCTATGATTAGACAGAATTCCGAAAACCGTTAAGGATTGAAATGTTAGACGAACTAAATAAGTCGCGCTGTTGCGGCCAGAACTAGTATTCAACTGTTCAATATAAAGTCATACCAAAACGCGAGACTGAATTATAAACCGTTTGATAGACCTTCGGCGGTCGTTGTCTAGACCAGGCGTAATTATAAGGGTAATGAAGTAGGGGTAGTAATGACCTTTAGGTCTCTTAACTGCACTTTTCTTACTGCTTTGAGTGATGGCCGTTAAACGTTTTCTAAGGTGTTCTGGCTTTTTTTATCTTTTTAGCTTGCTCTGTTTTATCTTGAAGTTCTTGAAGTCTCGTTTAGATTATTAAATATCTAGTCGACCGAGCTTTGCTCGGTAAGTAAACATAAAAACTCAAACACGCGCGTTTTCCCAGAGATGAGACCTAGCTAGATCGATTTTTGCCCCCAGAAACCTCTGTACTTATAGCAATTTTCATCGAAATCGTTAGAGCCGTTTCCGAGATCCCCGAAATATATATAAATAAATATACAAGAATTGCTCGATTAAAGGTATTAGATTAGATTTGTGAGTTACCTCTTAGTAATTAACAAACGGTTTTTAGGGTTCCGTAGCCAAATGGCAAAAAACGGAACCCTTTTAGATTCGTCATGTCTGTCTGTCTGTCCGTCTGTCCGTCTGTCCGTCTGTCTGTCCGTCCGTATGTCACAGCCACTTTTCTCCGAAACTATAAGAACTATACTGTTGAAACTTGGTAAGTAGATGTATTCTGTGAACCGCATTAAGATTTTCACACAAAAATAGAAAAAAAACAATAAATTTTTGGGGTTCCCCATACTTCGAACTGAAACTCAAAATTTTTTTTTTCGTCAAACCCATACGTGTGGGGTATCTATGGATAGGTCTTCAAAAATTATATTGAGGTTACTAATATCATTTTTTTCTAAACTGAATAGTTTGCGCGAGAGACACTTCCAAAGTGGTAAAATGTGTGTCCCCCCCCCCTGTAACTTCTAAAATAAGAGAATGATAATACTAAAAAAAATATATGATGTACATTACCATGTAAACTTCCACCGAAAATTGGTTTGAACGAGATCTAGTAAGTAGTTTTTTTTTATACGTCATAAATCGCCTAAATACGGAACCCTTCATGGGCGAGTACGACTCGCACTTGGCCGCTTTTTTTTATACAATTTACGACAAAACAAGGACGGGGACTAGGACAGATTAAGCTAGTCTGTTCGGAAAGAGAAGAGTCGTGGAATGTATTTCAAAATTGTTGGTTTATATGTACTATCAATAGTACTAATAAAATATTAAATATGTTTTAGTCAACACCGACATTGGCAAATTCACCCTAGGCCAAAGTGCAGAGAGTAAGCCAGAAAAAAAATGTTTTCTTACGGTTTCGAGTAGTATGTTGTGTGTATTTTAATGCACTAAATGTAGTGCATTAAAATTTAAATAAAAATCCTTGCACATGAAATTTTAGCGTTTAGGGTTCCGAAATATTAGTTTTTTTTTAAATACCCGACAATAATAAACCAATTCAAGTGCTACAACACAGTAACACTACTTCTAAACCTATTTGTCAGCCACCTGAGAGCTTACGAATGTCGCTCTCAATAATCAGTGCTATACAGTTAGGGTTGCCAGATGGTCGGGATTTGGCGGGATTCTCCCGATTTTTAGCATGTGTTCCCGATTCCCGACCAAGTGAAAATTGTCCCGAAAAACAGCTTCACGTTATAAAACAATAATTTCATGTTCCGAACTATCGTCGAGCGAGCGAGTCGAGCCGTAATTGACAGAGCAGCTGACGTAGTGCCAATAATGTAAAATATCGTTGTTTTTAATACAATTACTTTAATTTGAATGTTTTTTTCCCGGCCTAAGTCCCAAAATCCCGAAAAATTTATTTATTTTCCCGATAATAGCGCTTTTCGATCTGGCAACCCTATATACAGTCGCGGTGGTCGAAACCGGCCAGCACGGTATGATGATGATGATGATGATTTCTAAACCCTGTATTCTTGTTCGCATAAAAAAATGCAATTCATTATATTGAATTGAACGACGTTTCGTTACACGTGTGATAGTGCTAATATGAATGGTATTGTTAGAACTTAGAACAATCATGTTGCGGTTACTTGTAATAAGGATTGTAAACAACGTATGAGTGTTTTGATCTAGCCATTGGAAAACGTAAGTATTGTTTGTGTTAGGGACTATGGATACAAGAAAGCAGTACAGTTTTTAAGTAAACTGGCTGTGACGTAAGTAGGTACAATAACAAGAATAGGTATGGTACTATTATACTTGTAGCACTTGTAGTATGAAATTATATGTAAATTTAAATGCAGCTTAGGAATGCTAATATTACACATGTCATTCTCAATAATATGCTTGCATAAAAAATCATATAAGCGAAATCGCGAGCATCGTTTTCAATAAATTAATTGCACTACGAGTAAGTGAATTTTAGGAAACTCAATTAAAACTGTAGCTTATCAAAAACAATTCTATAAAATTGGCCACTCGAAAGTGCCAAAGGCCGTTCTCAGCACTATAATCACCATTGTGCTTTGTTATTAGCAATATCTCGGTACACGGTGTCACTTTCATCGTCCCATATGCGTGACAATAGTGAAAGTGTGTTCACTTCGTATATAGTCCGGATGTCATACGTGGTCATACTTTCGGAATACAAATTGGTCTTGGGTTATGAAATAGAAATGCGTTGTTTACATTGCCAAGCTTGGTTGAGTTTAGTGTAATACGTGGTACTTGTGAACCAAATAAAGAATGGGCTAAAAGAAAAATACCGACATTATTAAATTTCTTAAAAGTTGAATGTACCGATGTCTTTTTGTACAAGCCATTTATGGCGAAGAATGCCCTGGCGGTCTAGCATGAGTTGCGTTCTCGCGCGCAACTCCATACATCTGGCTGGCGCGACTTCAAGTATGGACTCGCGCGCGAGTACGCAAGTTGTGCTAGACCGCCTCGCCTGGTCGATTTATAGGATGTACTTACTTTTGAATTACATTCGTACACAGTTTTCTTTGAACTGTTTGAAGTTCTTAAACATTGTTGCTTCAAAATTTGTTTTTCATTTGCCCAGCCATTATAGGTATAGCAATTTATTCTGTGGTATAGCTTAATTTTATCTTTCTTTAATACGTTTATTGCTAAGGAATGTACTTAAATGCAATTTGGTATTCGTTGTTTGTATTGATTGACATTACATATTTAGGTTTTTTATACGGCTCGTATATGGCTTTTACTTGAAAGTATAATTAGGAGATTTAGGAGCTGTTTTTATTTAGAATAAAATACTAGAGTGTAAACTTCTTTGGTTGTTCAAAATGTTACGTCAATTGTTGAATATAGAAAATAAAAGCATTAAATGATTGGTCTATCAATGCTTTTAACGATTTGAATGTAGAAAGTTTCACATTCTTAATTAATCGAATTCGTCTTACATTAACATAATTATACATCTTCCAGCTTCGTAATTCTACCTTCTTATCTCTAAAACCAGGCCCCTATTTCACCATGCCGACATTTGTCAGTGACATATGTCGAGTGACAATTGTCAAGTGACAGGTGACAAGTGACAACTTCGTAAACTGTTTTTGTATAGAAGTGCTTATAAACATGACAGGCATTTAGTTACAATTGTCCATCTTTCATTTAATGACAATGATTTGGTGGAACAAGAGTAGTTTTTATAAGTCGACATATTTGTAAATTTGTCGGTAATTCTTGACATGAGATCGGAGCTGTGTCAGGTTTGGGTGACACTTGTAGTGTTTTCGTTGTTAGCAAACCCCGTTATCATTGTTGCAGTTCATTGAAAATAAACGTTAGCAAAACTGTGTACCCTAATTTCGCCTTTAGGGTACAAATAAAAATGGCTTTAAATCGCTTTTAAATTTTTATGTACTAGCATTAAATCATAATTCCATTATAAATTGTAATTGTTGCCTATGAAGGCGTTTAGTAATTCAACATTTAGGATTTGGAATAAGTCTCAGTATAGTTTTCATAATTTAAAAAAATTATAATGCTAAGTTGGGGACCCGTAGCGTAATTAGGTATGTTTAAGTAGGTATTGTTTTTTTAATAATTTACTTAGGCGAAGTTGGGCACTAACAGTAAAGTTAGGGTTTTGGTTAGTTAGAAAATGAATCTCCGCGAAAGCAATAGTGGTAATATTCTTATACAAGGGAATATATAAAGTACGAATAAATTCCTACTTTGACGTCACTGACTTTGCATTTGCAGAAAAAATTACTTAAAACAAACAAAAAATAATGCTTTGACGCCTTGTCAACAAATAATGTAGGTATACGCTGCATTAGATGGGGTCGGGACACAGATGGGATCTCAATCAATATCATGTTAGTGATGAGAACACGGCACATCGAAAGCAATTAACGATCTCTTGTGAAGAATTGATAAATATGTCGACTAGTAAACATTACCCTAGTTTCACAAAATAGGTAATTGTCATTAAATTTAATATGGACAATTGTACCAAACTACCTGTCATGTTTATATGAAGTTCTATACAAAACAATTTACGAAATTGTCATCTGTCACCTGTCACTTGACAATTGTCACTCGACATATGTCACTGACAAATGTTGGCGTGGTGAAACAAAGGTCTGTCATTTTTTTGACAATTGTCGTACCTGTCAGCTTGGTGAAATAGGGGCCAGGTGTAGTGTAGAACCTGAATGCCGCCTTTGCTACGAGCGATGTTGCAATATACAATCACGATCGACCTTGTACGGTCAGTCTCTTTTCAACCTGGCCGCACCGACAGAAGATCCACAATTTTCTATTTATGGCAACTGAAAATAATGTTCCTTTTAATGATGGTGCCGGGAAATTGGTGTATGGAAATGAATATTGCCGTGAATGTGGAAAATGTAAAGGAAAATAGTTCCGGGCATGCGTATTGGAGCAGGACAGAGATAGTCGGTCGTTGGCTTTGGCTCAGCCGTCAGTTGGTGCCCGGCCGCCGCGCTGCGCGTATGCTCCGGCCCGTACGTTCGAAACATAGTACACATATTGAATTTCACGCGAAAATTTGATATCGTAGTCTATCTTGTGTTTTCAAGTGTTTGAAAAGTTCGTGCGTTTATGGTAAAGCTCGCTTTACTTCTGTGCTTGAAATATTTATTTACCGCTGTTGTGTTTTTGTTTGAGTGTTTTTAGTTTCGACGTTATGTTTTGGTAGAATGTAGGTATTTTTTTCTTATGTTTATTGTAATTTTTAAGTACCTAGTTTTATAACATATATTGTAGTGAATGCATTTTTAATAACATGACTATTTCTCAATATATGCCGCCAACAGAGTTGTTTTATCAATACAGATAAGTTATCGTGTTAATACATTACTTACCTATCGATAAATGCATATTACCTATTGAAGATGGCCTAGAACCAGTAGAACGTCGGACATTAAAGTTCAATGACCTTATTTTGCTAAAAATCCCACAATCATCATAAGTACCAACGTCTGCCTAATCATCAAATTCAAATGTAACGGTGTCGAACTCATAAACAAAAGACAACTTTAATTTAATGTTCTTTTTTCTGCGACCGGTAATGACAGCTAGCTAAGCAAGTCATTGATCGTAAGACCGTTTGAGAGCATTGTTGTGTGTATGGAACAAGACAAAAGGGATTTGAATAAGGGGGCCCTTGAAATTGATCGGGTAGTCCCCAGTCTCTGGTTAACCGTACCCCGAGCGCGATACAAATTTGATTTACTCTCGTGCAAGTCTTCGCTACGAGCTTTATATTAAGTCTCGATACCTCCCTTTGAAAGCATGTAGGTACAGAGATTATTCAATTATCTAAGCGTCGACTTAACGAATTTAATGATAATATATGGTTCTGGTAAGGCAAATCGAATCCGTATGAATCATGACCATTCTCTTGGGTGCAACTTCCGGCACGGTTTTATAATCTGCTGTTGGTATCTTTCTTGTATACTTAACAAAGTAAAACGTTGTGCCCTAGGTCACCACTCTGGAACCGCACTGCCAAGCAGTAAGAATTTCCTTACAATTCGTTTTGCAACGTCACTTTGACATAGTTCAGTGATAATTACTTACTTCGGACATAAACCTCGATAATCCCTAATCAATCATAAAATTGATGAATGACATTATTCCTCAATCTCTCTGATCTGCCTTGAGATTGACTAGAGCTTTTTGGCAAGACCGCTTTTTGAACGTTAAGGTTACCTACTCGTATTTTAGATTTTATACAATAAAGATAATATCATGTTAAATGTTGTTGAGAGGAATGAAGGTGGGTACCTATATTATACGACGATTATTCAACGATTATCTAACCGTTGAACCACATCGTTTCCTATACAAACAGGTTCTGGTATGATACTTCTGGTTTAATTATTGCGCGCGCTAACTGACTAAAAAAATGCTTTGAGTTGTCTATGATTGGCACTACATGAGCATGACAATGACAGCATTGACAACGTCAGGGTTCTTTGGCAGTTCAATAGGAACTTGTGATACAACTGATTTAACTACATTTCGATCATATGCTATTGAAAGTGTCGGCTGTCGTCGATTTAATAAGACCCGTAGTTCAAACTGAGAATCCTTAATCGGCTTTCAATAATTCCTTGCAGAATACAGCACGTTTCATTCACGCTCATGTTTAAAAACTTGAATTTTTTTAAATAGGTAAATCCTGAGGCTGATGGTAGGCTGCGTAATAAAAACCTTCGACAGCGGATGACAGGGTTGACGGAACCAGCTAAGCGTAAAAAAGTGTCGTAATATTAAAATTGTTTCTGCTGGTATCATTATTAGGTGCGCGTGCCAGATGTAAACCAAAAAATACTTATCGGCAACTCATTTGACCATTCAAGCGTCAATTTGGCCCCATAATGGTAAAGGACCCCTTTTTATCCGATCTTTTTGTTACCATCATAGGGTGCGAGGGTCGTTGACATTAGCCCCTTTTGTCATTTGGATTTGCACCGATATTTTTCATCGTACGTCGGATTAACAATATATCATTTCTAATCGCGTTTTCGATTATTACTTTCATTGGACTGAATGGCGTCTGTAATCCCTCGGACACGAGGATTTGGACGTATCTTTGAAACAATTGAAGCTCAGCTGCATTGATGAGATGGAACACTAGAGGGAAAGAGAGAGAGTAGCATTAATCATTGAAAACAATGACCGTGACGAATTAACAGATGGTCTTGCTCTTTTCTCTTTTTTATATCATGCTACGTTGGTGTCCAAGTAAGCTGCTTGGACAGCCAGCAAATAGTATCGTAGTACACTACCTACGTACGTAATTAAATAAGTGAAGTGAAAGGTTGTATTTATCTTATAATAATACGTTGGCATCTGAGCGTGGGCATCACCGCGCTATTAGATGCCCATTTTTTTAAGCTGATTGAAAAAACAGGTATCATGGCAAGAGAAAACTAAGGTTCCTAATAGATTTTATTATGCTTCATTAACGTACATAAATATAAACGTTTGGGATTTAACTTAAATTAGGGAAAGGAGTACATTACCTTACAGCGGCACCGGTAGATTTCTTATACAATGTATGTTATATTATATCTACAATGTACCACTCGTACTCTGAATGTGCAAGCAGCCGACAATAATGACGACAAACTGTGTCGAACCGTTTCAAATGCATTTGTCGCGCCCTGTGCTCCCGCGCAGGCTCGGTTACCATAAATCATCGACAACTAACGCTCAGCAATCCGGACAACCGTATAGATTGCAATTTATGCGCAATTCCGTGATAGTTAATACTGTATTAATTTGAGTTGAGTTATATCGTCTTGAGTCCACGTATGCTTTTTCTAATAAGTAGTGATCTTAATCGCTCTAAAACAGTTCTAAACAGGCGCGGCCAATGCTATCAGTACCCTTCATTGAAATCGGCGAAAATAAACAATTTTAGAGGAATCTGCAGCTCTTAAGAGCCAACAGGAGTGGTCATTTCTCCATACAAACGTACTCGACTGTTTCCTCCGTGCGTTTTGAAGCTAGAGCAATGATTTTTTCAACACAGATTAATATTATCAATATCTGTGTCGGACCGTTTTGCTTTTTTTGATATTTTTGCTTTTTAAGGCGCTAGAGCCCTTCAAAAATGGCCAAAATGGCCTAATTGACTATGCCGCAATGAGAGGCGTGCTATTCAAAACTGATATCAATTAGTCAAAAAAGTAAAACGGTCCGACACAGATAATGTCATAATCATTTAGATTTCCAAATTTGGTTATGATTGGTTAAGTTTTGGAGGAGGAAACAGTCGAGTACGAAACCTCGATTTTTGAGATTTATACGCAGGATTTTTCGCCTTGTCCTTATCGCACTAGTTTTAGGAGCCGCTTTCGTTAGCGAGACGGGTATATTTACCTAAAATATTTAAATCTTAGCTCCTGTTGGCTCTTAAATTAAAGTCCTGTATCATTGGCGTTCGTTTGATTCGTACTGAAAGCGACACTTTGTATATTTTTTTTATAATACGCCATCGTCATGGCCTAATTAGTAGCCGAGAATCTTAAGTAGAAGCAAAATTTGAGTCCCTGAAAGTAAAAGCACCCAGAAGATGTATATCTTAATGTAGATGTATATCCTATGTATATAGGTAAGTAATGATTTTGCATTTAATGACATTAAAACCAAAATTGGAAGCACTATACATTTATGGGAATAAACCTACTTTTTATGCATTATTGTATGCGGTTTATTAGTAGTTTTCTACTAATGAGATGAAGGTTAAGGAAATGACCGATTACATAATGTAGGTACCTACTTGGTAATTAGGTAGCATTTCCGATTCTTCATCGGGATCGGGACAATTAGAAAAAAATGCGATTACGTGATCGGAACTATTAACATTCTAAGAGTTTCTACGGGCGATCGAGGGCAAAATCAGATAAAGAATAAAAATACAAATTCAAATGAATCTCTCAAAATAAGTAGGTACCTAGTTACCTACTCAATAAAATGAAAAAATGCTAAACTTTTCATAATTTGCACGCGATGCACTACGAGTAATGGCAAACCAATATAAAATCAAAACGCTTGGATATCGCTTCTGAAGAGGCGCGTAGCGTAATGGCCGTACGCCGCAGCGCAGCCGCAGCTTGCAGCCTAATTGCAATAGTGGCTCGTGCTAATCCATCCGAGCGTAGAGTGACCAAAACAATGCGCTACCTGCCGGTACCTAACGGTACCAGAGGGCAACAATCTTTGATAACCATTGCGCAAGCGGCCCCGTTTTCGCACGTGTTTGTTGTGTGGCAATCGGTTATTACTTGCTGTCAGATAAAGTTACCTCGCTATATGTATCCGATTTCAATTAACCCATTCGGAAGCCGTAATGTACGATTTTATGACGAAATTTGAGACGCTGTTTTGAGGTTTCGATATTTTGAGAAGCGGGGTATACTATTTTCGACTGCCAAGGTATGATCCCAAATATAACATTCTACCTACTACTACTAATATGAGTAATATGTTCTTACCTACTTAAATGCCTTTCTTAAATAACATATATCTTGTACCTACTAAACAAAGTTTTGAGTGTATAGATATAAAAGTAAATTAAATATGTACATATGTCATTTATGGCATTAATTATTAGCAGGATCTGGATAAACTGAATCAGTTTATTATTTTGGGAGTCGAATGAGTTTGTCCTTCAAATTGCTTCAGTCAATTTGCAATTGACGGTTAATCTGTATGAGTAGATGTTCCCTTGTTTCACATTTAGTGATACGTTCAGTAGCAGTTAGTTCATCCTTAAACGTATTATCTAGCACCAAAGATGGGAGATATAAGTTAACTTGAAGGTTTATCTCGAGATTACCAGAGCAAATAAAGCGAATATCTACAACTAAAAAGATTAACGTCTTGTTGATACAGCCACTACAAATGTTTGCGTTTAACTGATCGTAAGATAATGTTCCATTGACTTTGAAACACTCCGTTGCACGCAATGCTTTTGCTAACATTCTCGCATTGATATTCAAGTGTATTCAATGCAACGTGTGCTGAATATTATTCGCACTCATTCATATGTTCGTTTAATTTAAATAGATGATTACATATTTAATTTTGTATATTAATTTCTTCTTTACTCAGTTTAACATTACTTGTTGATTTTGCACTTTAAATTCATTTTTATCGGAATGCATTTAGGTAGGCCATATAGCTATATATTTGGAAAACAATTAAGAAATATGAAACCATACCTGCAATAAATCGTGATGTTGTCGAGCATATGATTTCGTCGTAGCCCTAAATTCCCTTTTTAACTCGTGAACTCCTCCACGATTTAAGTGATCAGGTGAGTAGCGACTGTAGCGAGCGTCTCTTCGTAGCAATAGTTAGCATTCTATAGCGCAGGTCTATCCTCCAGGGGCGTTGCACCGAGCCATGGAATGCGCCCGATCGTGCTTACGAAACCACTCTCAATCGGACCTCTTGAATACGCAATACGATTGTCTACTGGATTAACTTCTCACACCATCTCATAATGCTACTATTATTAACTAACATTCCAAATTACCGTTCTGTAAGCACGCCGGCTTAGCATCATGGCTTTTTAATTACCCTTGTGTGTAGCGGAACATTTTGCTAATGCATTCCACTATACCTTCTTTGAGTCATATCTGACGTGTGCTATTATGAGAGAGGAACTCTATGTAAGTCTAATTAAGATTGTTATTTCAATTAAAGATGGAAAGCGATACGAGGTTTTAGAAGTTATATTTTGCGGGCGGTCCGGAACAACGGGGCCCATTGTTTTGTGCTCCTTATATTGCGGGTAGCGGACCACTTCATAGCCTTGCCGAGCTTAGTGCCTAAATTCTTAGAATGTCTGCTGAATTCAATTAGCCCCGTATGGTGTTCTTTAATGTTAATTAGCTCGCCGGTGGCGCCTTGAGTTTAACCGCCGCACGTACCGTCGTTTCAACAAGCTTGTATTTTTCTTTAAATTCTAGGCGGTCCTCGCATAACTTAATAAATGATTCTTAAAATGGCGATGGTGACTTTTACATCTAAATTATTCTGGCTCTGTCTGGTGTTTTTCAATGATGATGCAATATTACTGCAAGCTTGTTTATTTGATGGTTTTCGTAAACTTAACGACTGATAAAATTCCCGTACAATGGCGTCTTTTCAGCGTCTAAAAATTCATTAATCACAGGCAACCTCAAAGGCGGCTTAGTCTAAACCTTATCGGCTCGGCTCCCACTTATAACGTTAAAGACTGATGAGAGCGATTCGTCATGCTCCTCTCTGACCTACATGTGGAGGGTCCTGGCACTGGCATAGTGTAGGGACAACGACAGAAAACTATCTGCAGCTACTTGGGATTTTGTCGACGTTCAAATCTTGGACGCAACAACTACTTCTCCCTACGAGCGGTGCGTGTATCGTCAACTGTTTTTTGCGCGCATATGTTTGAAAATCGAATACTTTATAGTTTTATACAATTCTACTTTGGTCCTGGCTCCGATCGCGCAGATTTTTTTGCCAGTCTGTCACATATTGCCATTAGTGGCCCAGCGTGTGACCCCTATAAGAAATGTATTGGTACCAATTTTATTGTTTCGTTTCTCAAGTTGACATGTGAGGGGAGTAAAGTTATACGTTGATTTTTTTATGGAGAGGCGACCACACATATAGCTATTGATTTATTTATTTGAAACATGTAAGTTTTTGGATAACTTGAATATTTTATATACTAAAAATAAAAATATTAATCAAATGCAAATGGAGGGCTTAGATATTCCAATGTTATGAATGTTATGATGAATTGCATTCGTATCTTTATTTTCTCAGATTTTAAATCAAATATTTTTTTGCATTGCCTCTGTTTATTATACAATTCCGAGCACACTTCCTTTATCATAATAACAATCTTAACAAAATACAGTCTAACAATGAATATTGATAGCGCGTGCTCGGCCGTATAATGAAACTTTTTTGCACCATCTTCTATAAACTCTTTTCGCGTCAAGCTTTTTTTACATTGATTAATGACTGTTCCATTAAGGATGAGCGCCGATCGCTCCTAAACGTAAAAGCTTTGCACTTGATGATTAAATTCTTATTAAATTACCGTCACGTCACGTCTTTCTTTTTCGTCTTGTTTCGATACCGATTAATCATGGAAACGTTAATACTGAAAGTTGTTGAAAATTGAGTGTAGCAGCTTTCATTTTCGCATCGTTATTGCGTTATTCTTGAGTTGTTGTAAAATAGCACGCAACTTCTAATTAGATTCGCAGAATGTGATAATAAGAAAGTTGTACTGAAGTTAACAGTGAGATAATGATTTCGCTTCGGAGAGAATACATTCGGCACTGAGTCAACAAATAACAAATATTAGTTATTTCTGTTTACCACGCCTACATTATTACTCGTGCTGTACCGTTACTGGTCTGAATTTGAACACATTAAAAACAATTTTACGGTTTGTATGAGCTAAAAGCTTTTTTCTTTTAACATTTCAACAAATTTATGTACTGTTGAAGATAAAGTTGATGACATTTTAATGTTTGTCTTATCTTAAGCATTATAGTGAGCTTTACTGTCAAGGTTGTGGCCTTCAAGTGATGCATTTAATGAACTGTTTCCTTTTTAAATTACAATAAAGACGTCATTAATCTTACTCAATAAACACCCGCATATGTTTGTGCTACTAATTTACTTTTGCAATTATTACTTATATGTTAGTCTCGATCGTTGTTTGTATAACTTAGAGATCTTCATCGTACCATTCGTAGCTGAGTCCCGCTGAGTGGAGTGAGCTGACGTTGGCATACGTAATTTTTATACGATGGCAACATTGTTCAGTTCATTGATACTTACCGGCATTTCCGACTTCCCCATTTCATTAAAAGTAGTAAAAGTATTTTTGTTAAACGTCATCTTCGACTAAGAATAAGATATTTCCGAAACTGGGAAGTGGTAAAGCATGAAGGTATTATTTTCATCAAGCAACCATGCTACGGTACCTACCTACAAACAATTTATAAATCCACAACAGGTTTCGTAAACTACTTACCTATAACCACCAGACACTAACATTGTGTTTGACGAATCATCCTCTATGAGTCTAGTATCTATAGAATATGTAGTAAGTATATAAACAAAGACTATGGGTACAGTGATCGCACCTGCGCTCATTTGCGTAAGTTCCGCCCACACGTAACTAGATTTGCCCTTACATTAGTATTCCCGATCGCTGACACGACCCGCATCGTTTGCCTAAGTCAACAAGGCGTTGTTGGCCCAACCTGAGGCGCATCCTAATGTCTGTAGACAGTTACAATCGCTTTCCTGGAAACTTATGATAAGGGGAATCGATAATATTGATACCATCAAATATATAAATGTGAAATGAGAGCCAAGTTCAATATTAAGAATATGCGTCGTTGTTGACTTCGCCGGAAAAATAAGTGAGATCTAGGTAACATATGGGTGCCAAGTTTAAGTTCGCTTGGGATGTAATTAAAGTTCAAGATTTTGACTTGGCTAGTTTTTACGTACGTTCACGCTATATTATATTTGTCTAATGTTACTTTTCTAATATTTAGTTGGTTGGTATAAAACCGATAAACTTTATAACGTCCGCTTTATATTGTTAGATACTTAAGGCTCGGGTTTCAGTAAAAAAAAAAGATGTAGCCGGCAGTGGTTAGTTTTTGTGCCCTTGGCCTTGCCCGTGTTTTTGCGCGAAAAGTTTTTTATTGGCTCCAAAGCTTATAGTTGGTATGGGTGAAGTACTCTTAAGTTTATTACACTGTTTGTTTGAGCTCTTCAACTTGTTTAATTTAATGGTTTTATTAATATTGTTTAATAGCACTGTTTTCTTTGCGATTTCTGAAATATCTCTTACACTACTAAGCAACTGAGCAGTACTTAAAGCATAGAAGGCTTTCAGAATAGGATTTCAGGCTCTAGGGGACCTGTAGAACCAATTTACTATGTACATTAATTAACGAAACGTGAATTTATTTTTATTGAGTACATATAGGTCAATTACCTCTACGCCTAAACCAATAAGAGTCGTAAATAAAAATAATGCGAGGTAGTCGGAAGTTGCTAGCACCTTGTGGCTTTTGCGGTCCTGTGGCGCGCGCCGAATACAAATGGATTGTTATGTTTGGTTGGACCACTTCTTAACTAAAGCCCGACCAAAAATATATGATCATTGTCAAGAGGGCGCTGTTATTCTCATGTATGTGGTGACAGTTCAGTTCAGTATGAAAACTTAGTTCCATTGAAATTCCGCAATATGGCGCGTGATCATATATTACTGGTCAGGCTTTAACAATACTGTCTTTTCCTCCGTTTTTTTAAATAAATATCTTCCTCCATCCTCTTTAGTAAATAATCTATAACTTTCCTTATATTTAACGATTTAGGTATAATTAAAATCCATGCCAAAGTGAACACGAAAATAACTTCCAAAAGTGTTAGTTACATATTTATTAGGCAAAAAAATAATCCTTAACGATAATTGCCACAAAACACGTGCAACAATAATATCCCGTCTAAACTGCCATTCATAATTTCTTTATTATGCAAATGCTATAATCTATCTTTTGTACAAATTCATACAATGGACAGAATGGACACCCTCCAGAGTCCAGGTTGATTTTATCTATTATACGTTTCAAATATGGATTTTGATGTAAACAGTTCCTTTATTTGTAAAATATGGACAAAAAGTGCTTGTCAACCCATTTCAGAAAGTTGTTAAGAAAAGAAGTAACGTGTCGCGTGGTATAATATAAATACCTTTATAGTGTACATAATCATAGATACATTGACAAGAGCGTTTCAATCGAAATCAGGAGCGTAGAAAATAATACAATAAGGAACGCAATAACAAGTTGCCATATTTTATTAAGAAAGCCTTCTAAGAAGAAGAGCCTATTGTATGTTAGATAGGTACAGAGGATTACAGGTTTCAGGTTACAGCGTTACAGGTTTCGTCCTTGATGGTGAGAGAGAGGTGATTGCCACTTAGTAGGAAAAAAAATTAATTATTTTATGAACCACTGACATAAATCGAAATCACCCGACATAACCTTGTTAGACAGCACAGGTGTTCTGTAATAAAAAACAATAATAACGAAAAAGGATTGCAGTCGAGTCAGGCACGTATTAATAATCCATTACGGCTAGTTGCTTCCGGTTTCGGAGCTGTGTTTATTGTCTATGGAGCATCAATGAAACCTTTTGTTCAAACAGCCGAAGAGGAAGCGAGTCGAGCGAGGTGTAAAAATTTGAATTTGCGGCGACAGTGTCAGATTGCTAAAACTGTTTTTATGCGACAGTCAGGTAATTTTAGAGTTGAATGCTTGATTGCAAGAGAAGTTATAAAAACATCGTTTTATTGTATTACTCTGAATATACTTCAACATTGTTGTTTGTGTTTGTGTAGTCGAAATAATGACGAACTTTAAATTTCTTCGTGTACAGTACAATAGGTACCTACATACATTGTCCAACCCTGAGCGCCTGCCGCCAATTTCTTGTCACTACTCACTAGTTGCCATCATTTTTTAAGTTATTTTTAGATTAGCCATTAGCTAGTTTTATAAATTAACTAAACATGAATTCTTATGACTTGTGATAGTGATAGCCTCTTCTATCATTCATAAGCCATCAACAAAGTATGTTAGCAGAATTACTGTTGTTTCGTGACCCAGTTACCTATTGAATTCAAACGTAAAATGACAGTCCTTATCTGATTTTATTCGCTAAAGCTTGAGTAAAACCAGTCGCTGCTCCGGCGCACGTGCGTTTGGTTCCTTGGGTAGGTTGCGCAAGGGCTGATTCACTTCAATGTTGACATTCCAGTCTGAGAACGGAGCCTTTTGCTGGCTATTGTCTCTACTAAATATATAGGTAGCCGAGTTGTATTTAGACCACTGATTGTTGGTTGGATTACGGTTGCATGGTATAGCCAGTAATGAGGAAAAAATGTGTAATACATATTTTTAAGGACGCGTATCAAACAGATGTTGAAAAACAAATCGTGTTTAACAAAAATGTTGTGTTGGAACACTTGATTTTTTTTTCTAGGAGCTATCTTAATAAAGCTCCGATGATTTAAAAGGCCCAAAATGTAAATTTAATAACAAAATGCCTCAAAATTCAACTGATATAGCAAAGTGCTCTCTAATCTCACTTAGTTAAGTAGGTAGGTATACAAAATTCTAGAGAAAGCAATAGAAAAGTAATGAACAACATAATTACATATTTACCTGATGATGTTAATTAAAATACTTTTCAATAAATTCTTAGACTATCGCGGTAAAAACAAATATCCGTTATCCCACTTCTCCATAATAATGCAATTTGAGAGGCACGTGCTTAATTGTGAAGGCCAGCTTGTTAATTGCTATAATAACCCGATTGCCGGTAAAAGTCCAATTAGACTGAACCGTCCACCTGCGCAAACGCACCTTCCAGGCAGATGATCGGGACAAACTAGCTTAGCGAAAATTGAACTCAAAGAAACCGATTTAGTACGACCTTAAGCTCCATAAACAGTAGGTGTAATTAGAGCTCTTTAGCTGGTTCGTCGAGGTAAACGCACGCATGCCGTAAGATGCCATTGCCGTTAAGTCTAAACGCAGTTCCAAATTTAAATAATATCCATTTGTCCTTTTTCATTTTTAGGTTAACAGGGTTGACTAAAAGAGATAGCACGATAAATTATTTTCGATTTTTATCGATTTATATATGAACACCTTGTACCTAATTTGAATTTTGGTAACCTGTTACATTGTACATTGTGTTCTTTAAACAGACGTTATTTAAAGAGTTGGTTAAGTGTTAAAGTCATTATAAAATAATGAACTAGAACAACAATGGAGTTGAGTTAGGTTAAGTAACACTAATGTGAGTAAACAAGATAAATCAGAGTACTGTTGTATTTGTTTACTTTACAGTTTGTATAACTTAAAAAAAAATCATACCTTAAATTTTGAGTTTATACTGATATTTATTTGTAAATTCTTTACATCAACATAATACTTAATAGGTGATTACTTATTTCATTTATATAGAGAAACTCGTGTTCCTATTTATGGCTTTAGTTAGGAACTTAAAACGAATTATTTAATACGTTACGCGTAAAAAAACTAATTCAATAAACTATTATAAAATGTTTATTGGTTGTATAATAACATTGATAATAATTATAAAATTTATAAAGCTTATTATCCATAGCACTTGCTTCATCTATTCAGTCAAGGCCAGGTGTCATTACAATTGCTTCCTAAACTCAACGAGTCTAAGGCAGAGACGTACCAATCTAAAATACCTTCTCCGATTACTATAGAAGGTATATATCTGGAGGTCATGTTATACTAGACTATCCAAGAAGTCGATTCGCCCCTCATTTGTAAGTGCTGAGAAGTTGCCGAAACTACGAGGGCTGTTTGATAAGTACCCGTTTATGAAAAAAATAATCAGTTGTTTTTGTTTATATGCATTTATTTTTCTTCATAGTCTCCTTTTAACTCTATACACTTGTTCCACCTATATTCAAGCGTCAATAAACCATCCAAAAAGTATGATTTCGGAAAGTCATTAAAATAGGCCTCTGTGGCGGCAATGACTTCGTCATTTGATTCAAATCGCTTACCACCGAGCCATTTTTTCAGGTTGGGAAACAAAAATAAATCGCATGGGGTCAAATCTGGAGAATACGGGGGGTAAGGCAATAGGGCGTAGCGTAATTGTGTTAATTTAGCCAATACAACTCTAGACGAATGAGCTGGTGCGTTGTCGTGATGAGACAGTACTTTTTTATTTCTTAAATGGGGTCGTTTGTCCTTCAACCCAGCGTCAAATTCATCCAATAAATTGGCATAGTACTGCCCTGTTATCGTTTTCCCCTTTTCTAAGAACTCAATATGTATAATACCCTGCGAATCCCAAAAAACGGTCGCCATGACCTTTCCAGCCGATGGAACGATTTTTGCTATCTTTCGCGCAGGTTCACCCGGTAAAATCCACTGCTTCGACTGCCCTTTCATTTCCGGGGGGTAGTGGTGACCCACGTTTCGTCTACGGTCACGAAACGACGCAGAAACTCCTTCGGGTTACGTTTGAACACGGCCAAACACTGCTCCGAAGTAGTCAGTCGGTTCCGTTTTTGCTCCTCCGTGAGTAAACGCGGCACCCACCTCGCCGATACTGTCTTCATACCCAATTTTTCTTCTAATATGTTTTGTACCCGCTCGATTGGAACATTTACAGCATCAACGATTTCTCGAAGTTCAATTCGGCGGTCGGCTAAAACGATATTTTCAATTTTCTTAACCATATCGTCTGTAGTCACCTCAATTGGGCGGCCTGGGCGATCCTCATCAAAGACGGTTGTTCTCCCCCGCTTAAACTCGTTAAACCAGTATCTGACGGTTGTCATAGAAGGAGCACATTCATGGTAAACCGCTTGCATTCTTACTTTTATTTCATCACATGTTTTTCCTTCCAAAAACAAGAATCTAATTACAGACCGATACTGCTCTTTCTCCATTTTCACAATTTTAAGTTCACGCTTTCACTGAATCGCTGTCAAATGAGAAAAAAACAAAAGAATGCTGTTTTTTTTTAAATTTTCCCACCTCTGAAAAATGGCTTAAAACGATTGTATACATATTTTCGGCCCGTGATATTAATACATTTGGAAAACGGGTACTTATCAAACAGCCCTCGTAGTCAAGTAACACTGTACTTGTGTTTGAATAGATATTCGTGTTCAAATGACATTATTCTCTGTGCGACAGGCAAATAGTACACATACAAACGACAAATGTGATTTTTAACCTCAAATGTAACAATGCAACTTGCAATCTCCAGTAAAATAAAATTATAAAGAACCAAGTATTGCACATTAAATCGATTAATATGAACATAATAAAGCAGTCAAAGTGTTTTCCTATTCTTACGATCTATTTACTATTCTTCCCAGTATTATAGTTTTATTTTTAAACTAAAAAAATATTCTGAAGATATCAAGAAAGTGTGTAAATTCTATTTAGAAATTCAATGAAAAAGGAATGAATTAATTAGCTAATGGTCACTATCTACTTTACTGTAAAATGGAAATGGCTGTTGTTAAATTCGTTGTCATTAAATTCGTGATTTCTGCAATAAAACTAAGTAAACCCATAAAAATCAAACAGAGTAGCCCAAGGCAGGTAAAAAAGACTGTGACTAACTCATAGTATGGCGCGTCCCTAATCGATATTAGATAATCCGACGCTTTGGACACGCTCTTACGCTCTAACGTTACATTGACGGCTTCTATTACCGCTCTAGTGGAAAAAACAACGTATTTTATTATGTTTGTAACACTTTTCCAGAGAATAGAAAAGCATTTGGGTCAATCAACCTTTGGAAGTTGTTATTATTCTGTACAGGACCTAACGCGGGAAGAAATCTAGAAGAAAAGGATATTAGAGCATAGCCCCTGAAGAAATTGGTTTGTTAAAGTTTTTTATATGTAATTACGATTTACGACTTTTCTGACTTTGAAAAATAAAAAGCTTCTTTCTGTTATTCTTTTGCGGCAGTTGGATACAGTAGTAACAAAATTATCATAATATGGTTCCAAGTGAGATATGCAGTCATAAGTAAGTAGGTACTATTTAAAGTAAAGCGAGAGATGTCATCTTATTTCGTGTTTTCTTAAAACAGTGGATGTCATGTCTTAAAAAGCGGCTATCAACTTATTCATAATGTCCATTTTATGCTTATATATGATATATGACTCTTATGAGCTGCAAAGAAGTAAAAAAACAATTGTTAGTTAAAAATAAATTATTTTGCGCTGATAACTCTAAAAAAATAAATTTAATAAAATCTAAGTTTGAGGTCATTTCTCATATGATATAGTATGTAAGTGAATTCAATATAAAATAATTTATAATCGTACTAAAATTGCTCATATATAATCATTCACATTTATTGCAATTATATCCATTATAGATTTTTAAAGTGAACGGCCAACGCTCGATTACATGGATAAATCGTTGGATAACGACTAATGATCACTTTCGACATTTATCATACCAATACATATAAGAACTATTAATGTGCTGAACAATAGTACAATGATTACGTGAAACAGATAGCGTTAATATTTACATTAGAGACATCAAAGTCTTACCTACTTTTTATTGACACCACTTGTCAAGACAATAGTACGAAGTTCCCATTCGTTATAAAAGAAATTAATCTTTAGTATTCCGCCACACTTGTATCGTAAGATCAGGCAGATCGTAATGTTCCTGTGTAATGTTTTGACGATAGTGACATTAAACCAATATATAGGTAGGATAGGTTCGTGCTTTAGATGCCCGAAGGGCAAACTGCCCAGAAATAGGAGCCCCGCGTAGCGGGGCTCCGTCGACTCAGGGAACGGGTCAAAGATTTTCACGTTTCACGATATGCCTATGAATTTCACGATATGCCTAATCTTACGATCGGCCGCTGACATATACCTTGTTCCCATGCCATAAAATCTGGTTTCAAAGTTTGAAATTCAAACACATGTGAATATAATGAGCACCAATACACCTTACACATTCATCATCAGAACAAATCTTTACACTATAACGGAACGAATCTCTATTGAATTTGGTAATTATGTAAGTAGCCTAATGGTTGTGTAAGAGTGGCGTAACGTTGTTGCGCGTGAGTGGACCGGGCATGCAAAATTGACCGCGTCCGCCGGACGGAGCGCCGGCGAAATTTCTTCGCGGGTTCTTAGACGAGTATAGTATAACAAAACACTTAAACTGACCATGAACAGGCCTTAACTCGTTGCGATAAGGTTTATAAATGAGTAGTTACTTTGTCGACAACGCTATTCATTTCAAGCTTTTTGTTTAAAGATTTGGTTGTTTTAGATGCTTCTTGACAAAATAAAGTTTAATTTAGTTTGTAGCACGTGATAAATTCTAGTTTCCAAGTTTGCTTTCAGCATGCTGTTCACTAAAATAGAAAGTTGCCGACTGAAGTCGATACAAGTTTTATTTGCAATATTAAATCTAGTTTTCAACTCTTCACTGCAGTGCAGTGCGGACTGCAGTTTGGAAAAATCGGGCCGCAGTTTTACAAAAGTTCTTCTTTTCATGCTGACGTCCGTAACATATTCATTTTAATGATATTGATTCCTATAATAAGCCATTAAGAACGTATTCAGTTGATTTTTATAAGAGAATTGAATTTCCGTGAATAGATGTGAGAGCGGGTCAAGGTGAGGAAACAAATGAGTTTCCATTTTAATCTGAATGCAATGGGCAACAATGGGTGATATAGGACGCTACGTTTAGCATGACTATTAATGCTGTTGTACTTTTAATTATGCACCACTTAACTATGTTACTTCTGATATACATATGCTTTCTGCTTCGTTTTGTAATACCTAAATATTACTAGTTTAATCGCTAAAAACTCTTTCGTAAATAAGTACTTGATGTTTACTACGTCTATAGAGTCATAATGATATTGCGGAACACGAACACCTATTAACCTAAATTGAACCCTATTGTGCGATGGATTCTTCATTCAAACTAGGACTTGGCAACTATAGTTGACAAACATGCATTCATAACATTTATTGACGTGTCAGGGACTCTCAATTAGTCTTCATATTAATCAGTTCATAACTAGGCCATTTTCATTAGTAGAGATACAACAACTCTGGAAATAACTACAAGGTTTTGATTATTAGCGTCTAACATCGTTGTTTCTTCTTTGCAGACAAAAATGTAGATGTGAAAAAAGTTTAACCTACAGTTGGGACGATGTCAGTTGACCAGGCATCCCCTCTCGTGCCCATCAAGCCCCAAGTGTCTCTGCAGAACAGTGCGCTGATTAAAAACAGTCATAACAGGAGCAGTTTCTGTGGAGCGATCCCGTCGCCGACAAACGGCAATGGGACGTTCAAAACTTTCGCCGTGAACCGTAAGAGTTGGAGCGGGAACGTGACGATTCCACTCCAACAGTTCAGCCCCGACAACCAAACCCCCCAGCTCGGGACCTTCCGCTCCGGCACCGGGACGTTCCCGAGGAACAGGGAGCGGAACAATAACGGCTCCAACGGAATATTAACACCTAACGGGAACTCGGTGCAGACGTTTAGAGGAAATGAAGTGCGGAGGAGCGGATGTACTAACGGCCGGCGCTACGCTGAGATCGGAAACTGGAGTAAAAGGTTAGTACGGAAGCGTTGTCCTGTCATTGGTTAATTTATCTTTTGTTTTTCGTGAGTTTTCAGCGGAAAATCCAATGGCTGTTGCATTAATTTATAAGCTTGATCAAAATTACTTTTAACAGTTTTTTAACGTTGAGACAAATTAATTAATCTAAGCGCGTCAATACGATAGCAATTAAAAATCCTATTTATTGTGTATTACTGCTAAGAAACGGGATCCGCTTCCGTCGTCTGTATCTCCTGATAAGTACATAACAGACATTTTCAAGTAAAAAGCAAATATTATATTATTACGGATCCAATAAACTACATGCGTTACTAACCGTTACCAACTACTGTTGTCATTTCCAATCAGTCCAGGGTAAATTACTAGATTTTAAGCTTCAAAATTGTACTATGAAAGTAATAAAAGTTTTATTACTACCTATCCGTTACAACTACCAAGTGCAAAGCGTCTTATTAGATTTAAACAAATAGCGTCCCCCATCAGGTAAATAAAGTAGCTAAGCGTAGCTTGTTCCGCCAACTTTTACTAGAGCCTATTTATTTTCTCTTTTTTTTCATTTCATCCCGAGTAATTCTGTAACAAGTTTTTCCAATTTCTCTCTCGTCCCTTTCATTTCCTCCCTCTTGTCGTGTCTCGGCTCCTTAATATTACTTTTATTAGCTGAAAACGTTTAACAAACATTGGTTTTGGAATCTAATATGGATTGAATTTTATTTCAATAAAGGTTTAGATTACTCTCAAATGCAATTTTGATCGAGAAAGTGTATTAGTATGATTGTTTTTCAAATAGTCTTGGTTTATCATTTCTGATTCATTTGAAAGAGAAAACTTATTGAATCCAATGCGTTCTATTTCACCTGCTTCATATTACGTGACGCGATTGAAGATGGCGGAAGAATTATTGAGATGTTTACCACAAGTTTTTATCTAATCGTAATCTTCATTATGTTTAATTCGCGGCGTGTCGGAAGTTTGGCCATAATTCTTGCTCACTCAATTTGGGGCAGACTAAGTCGCTCGATAAGGCCCCGTCCAATAATCCGGCCAGTGCTAGGCCGTTTTACCGCAGTAGACTTTAATGAGCAGTAGTATTTATTACCCTAAGCTAGGTTTCAAAATTTAATAGTCACTGACCAATCGCGTATTTGTCTGCTAATAGTGCTGATTTTTCGCAAACTTCTAGATTAAAAGATTAATGGAAGCCTACACCCGAAGTTTGCGTTGCGTCCAGTTTACAACTTAGGAAACCCGTTTATATCCACTGACGTGTTCCTTAGAATCCAATAGAAGGACGAATGAATTATTTTAATTCACGGCAGTACCGCACATACTAATACTAGTAGACACATGTCACATGCCACAAAATTTCTTATAAAATAACTGTAGCCTACCGGATACTCCAATCCTTGTTATACTGTGATTCCAGGCCATATTATTAGGGGTTTATCGCGACATGATGCGTCGTCACTAGCACTGATGTTATCTCTCTGCTGTTTAGCGTATCCTTTAGCGTAGTCGTCCATTTACTTTGTGGACTTCGTTTGCTTCTTTATCTCTTATTCGGTTGTTTGTTAATTGCGTTTCCTTTAGCAAACGTTTGTAGTTGGAACGTTTTATATTATTTTTCACTGTAAATGTAAGCTTTACGTGAAACTTACTCCGAGCTGATCAGCAAATGCAAAATAAATTATCTAATTATTGACATATCTTGCACAAGCATTAAATATTAATACCAATACCAATTTTATCCACTTCAAATCAAATACCTAATTGTATTGACTTAAAATTTATAAAAAATAATAAATTTTGGTAAGATAATATTGAAAAAATATATTTAAAATGAATGTGAATTGAATTGCAATGCAACTGACCAGAAGCGGCATATCGCATATGGATACATAACAAGCAGATATCCCGCGAAACTAGTGATGAGTTCTCCTGTATGCTCAAATACATTTTGATCCACGTGGCACGTTATTAGTAATGAACTTTAAAGGGCCGTCACAATAGATCAATACTTGGTCGACGTGACACTCAAAGGCCCGATACCACCCCAATAATAATATAACGTATTAACATAGTATATCTATTAACACATTGCAAAGTTAAATTACTTAAAGTCTTCTAATTGAAATTCATCGCACTCACGCATAATCCGGCCATGCAAGGTTGTTTCTCAGCCATTGTCTCGTGTTGAAGATAATTTGGCAACGCTTTGCATAAAAGGGAAATCCACTTTTTATCGCAAGTTCTGTGGCTACATTATGTGGTTGTAGAATTAGTGTTTCAATCTTCCTCTTTCCATTTTATGGATTGGGTTCAAAATGTTGGACAACTATATTCGAGCATCATTTCTAAATATGAAACTTTTACTGTACTTTTGGAAACTTTTTTGACTCTTTTTTTGTTATTAATAAGTACCTATTTACTGTGCATACTTCATTCAAATCTCTAACATAAACTCAAGTATTCACTGAATGTGGTTGTTTATTGTCGGTTATAATAAATAGACAATAATTTGAATAAACACTACTCAATCCATGTTGGAGCCTCAATAGCGCGTATTTCGATAAATTTCTTTATATATTGACTGGCCTAACATAGCACTGATTTAAACTTTCACGATTTTTACACATTATTAAATTGTACAACGGGACTTAATCGCGTATCTAAGTTTTAAGATTTACCTCCGACGTTTCGAGGCCGTCGTTGTCCCCGTGGTCTCGGAGAAGACTGGCTTAAGTTCACATCAGCATCTTCTAACTGCGCGAGTTTTTCGAACTACCCGCACTTGGTCTTGTTTATCCGCTTGAACGTTTTGCGCACTAAGGATGTCACTCTGTCGACACACAACACTAACGATATTCGATTTATCGACTGTCGATATTCGTTAAAACTTAGATACGCGATTAAGTCCCGTTGTACAATTTAATAATGGCCTAACATAGGTCGCTTATACACAAGTAATTTGGCAACGGAAAGTTAAAATTTTCAGGGTGATTTCATTGTTTATTCTATGATGATGGCCATAGACAGAAACCGCAATTGTGTTTAATAATACTGACACGAATTGCTACCAACAACTCATAAGCGCATTTCGCAACCGCCGTGACTCATGACATGACTGATGGTCGAACCCAATAAAGATTCGTATGCAAAACCGAGGCAATGACCTAATTCCGCAGTATATTTTGAGCTTTCGTGACAATACAAATCTCGAATTAAAGCCGGTACCGGTGTTTAACAGGTAATCTTTGTGTTTTTATTTATACATTCAAATAATAATTTTGGTGAATGTTTTAGCTTCTTTACTTGGCTGAAATTTAAATCTGACCGTAAAAAATATTCTTTTACGTATTTGTCTTCATCATCATCTAAAACTATGTTTTTATATTATACTTATTATTTAGTAAAATGACAATTCAATTGCAAGCTTGGTTCAAAAAAGGATGATTGGGTATAAGGTGCTAATTAGCCAATTAATTTTAGAATCTGATGGGATATAAAAAAACAGAAAGTCTTGAATCTGGTACCTATATAAAACAGCTTATAAACATACCTGTAGGGCTAAGATGGCCGGCTCTTTATCATTTGTCACCATGGCTGTCACGTTCTAACAAATGTAAGTGCGAAAGTGACGCATAGCATGACAGGTGATAAAAATGCGACCATGATAGCTGCCCTAGTAAAGTGTCAATCAATAGAACTTGCTAACTATGTAAACAAAAGTTACTAGTAAATTGACATTTAGTGCCAATTTTAGTCCATACTACATTTACGTTTGTTTACATAGTTAGCAAGTTCTATTGAATGACACTTTAGCACGGTCGCATTTTTATCATTTATCACCATGCCTGTCACGTTCTAAGAAGTATGTAAGTGCGAAAGTGACGGGCTTAGTGATCGTCGATAAAAATGGAACCGTGCTGAGCCCGCGGTCTGCAAAGTTGTTAAAAAGCTAAATTGATGTATCACAATTTTTCAAAAAACTGCCTTATGGTTGTCATGTCTTGAGCCGTCATTAAAGACCAGTCGAATCGGCCTCCAGAATGATTGAACACTCAGTCATAGCGGAGAAAGTGGTTGTCAGGAATTGCTTGAAGATTTACTCGGTTTATTGATTCCATAAAATACGGGTTGCGGCACCGGAATTATGTAAAATGATTCACGGACCTATTCGAACAATACTAATAAGATGTCACAGCCATAGGATACTAATCTGTCAGTGTCATTCTTTCAAACCACGAACGTCATTTTTGACACTGACAGATCAGTATCGTATGGCTGTGACATCTTGTAAGCATTGTTCGAATCGCGCCGTTAGTAAAGCTCAGTACCAAATATTTGACGATATGTTCGTGTTTGGATCGACACGCAAAGGAAATGTGTCACTGCGAATTAAATAATAGAGCCTGAGGCCTTTTTCACCACGGCGACAATTGTCACCGTAATCTATAATCGTGATCGACCTCTCTATCGCTCTATCACATATTTGTGCGACAGAAAGGCAGATAACGCTTTTAGATTTTTCGACGTTGGCAGTAGGCCCTCTAACTAGAAATTTTAGGGTCGTCAACACCGCTGCTCAAGTGCTCAACCGCCGCTGTTGACGCAAAGGAAATCAACAAAAACGCAACGCATAACAATACGTTACTGCGTATACGCTGTATAGTGTACGCAGTTAAATTCAAAACACGCTAAAAAAGAGAGGAAAATTAATAGCGCGTAATTGCGCTTAAATCTATGCCAAAAAATGACAGCAACAGTTTTGCGCTCATAGCTATATTTAAAAAAAAAATCCATGTGTGCATACTACATTGTCTATATTATCAAGATTAAAATACGTCAATGTCATATTCCTTACGTTTTTCCTAACATGTGACAAGTTTGGAGAAGTTAAAGTCCAGCGGTAGCATAACAAGGGTCGTCCAGTTTAAAAAGGTTCTTTCAAGCGATGTACGCTTAAGTAACGAAGCGTCTATTTTCAATAAACATGGTTAAAAAAAGCGTAAGCGCAACGCCTTTTGGTCCCTTTTCATAAGGAGCGGCACATATTTCCCGCCCGCCATATTTAATCGGGCGCCGACAAAAGGTCGTCGGGAAAATAATTTTCTTCCGCATAGACAGGACGTCTTACTATTGTGAAAGGATTTCAAAGACCCTTTTCAATGTGAACAAGTTTTTAAAAGGGTACCTAACGTGCTCATAGGGTCGATAAACTGGAATACATTTAGCTTGAGACTTAAGTATTGTATCAGTTATGATCCAAATGTTATATGTTACATTTACCTACGTAGTGTTACATGTTACATATTTTAAAACGGGGCTTTTAATTTTAACGCATTTTACAATGCATATATGTTCTTAACTGAAATCGAATATTTTACTTAGTTGGAATACAGTTATTATACCAATTCGAGTGGAAATTTGCATTATGATCACATTATAAATTGAGTATTTTCATTTTTAGTTAGGCCGTAATCAGTAATGACATTATAGGAATATGCGACTTGCCCGCAAAAGTCAGATCCAGCTAATTATGAAAATGACTATAGCATAAGCCAAATCAAATCGAAATCTAATTTCAGATAAACGTGGCTCGTCGCGTTCAGTCTGATATTAATACTATACCAATTATTAGTCCTATCTAATGCCCACACGTTAAATTTTCATAGTAGGCACCAGGGATCGGATACCGGTATTTTTTGTATGGGAACGGAAACGGTATTTTTTCGTTCTTTGCTAATTACTTAATTTCTAATTGGGCAATCTAATAATACGAAGTCGTAACCTAAAAACACAACTGAGTCCTACATTTCGAGTATAAAATTATTCGAAAAATATGGTTATTTCTAAGTTTTTGCAAAAAACCGGTTCCGATCCCTGGTAGGCACTATTAATCAAGTATAATAATCCTTTCGGGAACATTACTGGCCTCTGATTAGTCGGAAATAAAGTTTATTTTATTATATATTTAATATATTATATGTTAAGTAAACACGCTCGTCTAGATAAAGTTCAATTAAGAATATGGCGTTAATTAAGAGACTTTAACGAGTGCTTTTACAGAGAACATAATATTAACATTCACGAAACGCCACTAAGTAAAATGGATAAAAACCGAAACACAATACCGTTGCAAAGTAACCACTCGAGTTGCTTATTCGTCCCAATTTACTTATATATCGTCACAAAAGATCGACACCTGACGGTAATGTTGACTCAGTAAATAACGTTGCAAATAACGAAATTCGGTATGCTTTTATATTGAATATCCGGGAGGCTGTCGCGGCCTCATTGTTTATTCGGGACGCGTGGCGGGGCATAAATATCCCTGTCCTCCTCTTTACAATAACTTGGGCCTGTTATGGACGTCCCCGGAGGCAGAAGCGGATGCCTGCCATTGGTAGTATTGGGCAGACTCGAGATCGCAAGCTTACCGCTATAAGCGGACCTCAAGACCCATAATAACTATGAGTAAAAGGAGAACATAATTATATTGGGTTTCTAAGCCTGCGACTCACTCGTGCTTAGAGAGCGATTGGAACGAAACATCTGATCCCGTGGGATGTCAATCACTTAGATAATGGAATTCTAGACCGATGGCGAGGTTAATTATTTACAGGTGAGGACGTGTTTTTCATTCATAACTCAGTTTGTAAACTTTTGTATACAAAAGTTACAATAACTTGTAAATTAAGTATAGTAGTATTGTAATTGTCCAATTATAATTGGAGAGACTTAATTCCATTTCCTTGTGTTGACAGTCCCATTGGACGTGTTCCATCAGCTTACGTGGTTAAAATCCGCCATCTATGAGGATTTTTCATATATTTATCAAACTAGTGTTACTTTTTTTTTTTAATTGGCAATGTCTTGCGGGTTGCGGGTCTAAATTAAATGATCACACTATAAAATATGTTTTGACCTTAATAAGAATATGGGGTATGAAATAAGAAAATAAAAAGAGACCCGTTTTACTTAAAAGTTGCGCAGTAAGGTTCACGTGACCCTTTTTAGGAAAGCAGGCACGGCTTTGTGCATCTAAAGAAGTAGATCGCGTAACAGTTAGTAAATAAAGAGCATACGAATTCGGCGTTACAAAGTCGATATCCATGCAGCTGGAAGCCACACGGTCTGGCGAGCACGCAGTGGACGTGTGCCTGATACCAAGCAACCCTGAGGGCCTACCGCGAACCACGTTCGACGTGTTACCTCCCTGTCACACTTACGTACGAATTTACAAGTGCGACAGAGAGGCAACACGTCGAACGTGGTTCGCGGTAGGCCCTCTGTGCTCCACGGATATTGTAGACTTGCCGAACGCATATGAGTCGAACGGTTAGGTGAACCAGCTTAACCCTTTGAACGCCACGCTATTGGACCGCCAGTTAGTTTTAAGTAGGTAAATAACGACATGTTACAGTTTGACCTATTTGTGGCCAGATCAGTCCGACTACCTTATATTTCACGTCATTTTCGTTATAAGGAATAAAATATGAAGGATTTTGGCTTGTTACTGAACTAGAAATAAGTAGTTTGCCTTTCATCTGCCTATTCGGGCTTGCGATGGATGGGATGGCTGGATGGGATGGCTGGATGGGAGACCATTAAATATTTTCCTACGAGTAATTAACATAAACATTTAATAAAATTTAATGCCAGACTATTTACCTACTGATTGCCAAGATAATGGCACACTGTTTTTCTTTTAATTTCATTACTAAGAAATTACGTCATGTCGTAACAAAAGATAAACAGGCGCATTTAATTATTATATTTTACTGAAAGAAGACGGCTGAAAAATAAGTTCAAAAGGGTTCATGTAAAACACTCCACTTCGAACTTGGCTGGACTGCAGTGTGTTGCGAAATCTTTTGTTTCATCCAACTGTCAGACTAGCCTAGCGATGGTAATACCCCTTGTGCACTGCACTTGTTTGTTATGCTAATTGGTCTGATTTGCACAATAAAACAAGTGAAATGTCCTAACAAGCACAAAGTGATGCGTTGTGTTAACTCGCCATAATTGTTCGAGCGGCCGCTAACGTCAGTAAATTGTGCTTGCGTGCTTCAAAAACGCGATATAGGTTATAGACTCCTGTTTGACGTCAATTCTAATCAGAAATGATTCGAATCTTAGTCTATTCAGCAGTGGTGGCCTGGTGGGACGCCCATATATCTCGATCTCGATACCCACCCTGTTGTCCAATTAGAGACAACTGACCCTTGTAAGTTTAAAGGCCAAAAACAAGCCAAATAATATCCGGCTTGCCCAACTAATACGCTCCACGCTCCACACCGCCATTGCTATATGCAATTATGCAGTGAGCTAAAGTTCCGAAATAAATTCATCTACGGATATGAGGCATTCTAAATGATTGAGGAATGACCGCTTTGCTTTTAAAGTAAATACCTAACCTCAAGAGCGATAGAAGCGATTGCAGCAAAATGTAACAAACGCAGTGCCCTGTATACATTGCTCTCGAGAGTAATTAAAATGGTTCATTGTACACTTCATTGATGACTGTTAATTAAATGGCGCTACGAGTACTAAATGTGGCATTCGATCGCTCGCCGAATACGAGTGAGTATTAATTAACTCACGCCAATTAGTATGAAAAAGCTCTCCGATAGCATATAATTATTACAGATTTCAATGTCTCGTTAAACTGGTTAGCCCAAGAAGCTCATACTCGTGCATCTAATGAGAATATGCAATCACTTGCTTTTGGTAGCCATGGCTACCAGCCGTCACCCTTATTACCTAGGCAATACAGTTCAATGAGAATATCAAGCAAGCGTGAGTAGATATGCGTCCATTTCGCTGTCCACAATTGAACCGTTCATTCACTGTCCATGACGCTGCTAATTGTAACAAATTGTTCGTTTAAATTGTCTCGATGTATGCCCCACTTAAACGCTGAAATACCAGCTTTTAACAAGCCCATTCTGTCAAGCGGCTTTTGAAAAGCGAAACGTTTTCACGCGAAAATTGACCGGCAAATGAGGAATGATTGTCCACTATTGTCTGCTAAAAGTATACTAGAACAAGTACGGGTAGATATCATTCAATTGTTTTATTTTCTATTACATAAACTCGACCTGTGCCGTGTTTATCAAAAGCTTGTAACTTGTAATACAAGTGGAAGTCTTTTTCTAACAAAAGCTATCAAAAAGGGACTTCCACTTGTATTACAAGTTACAAGCTTTTGATAAACAGGGCACTGGTATATATTATTTGCGACTTTCAATTTTAGCGTATCAATTATATTGTTGTTTACTTTAGTTTGCTACTAAAGCAATCAATGAGAATAGATTTGATTGAGTAACCATTCTTGGAACATTTTCCTAGTAACCTCAAGTTCCGTAATGACGTTGAGTAATGAAGTTGTTCGGACGAAGTTTGGAGGTAGGTACGTTTAATGAAATCTACGTAAATAAATATTAATGTTATTTGTGAAGAAACACAAAAACAATAGATTTAAATTTAAAAGTGAATTACTTGCGAAGACTGAAACTTACGTTAAGACCGAGTCAGACGCAGTCATCGCACTAGTAGGGTTTCCGTCTGCCGTCTGATTTGTGTGGTGACTCATCATATTCTTCAGGGTATTGTACTTATGTGTTTGAAGTGAATACGATACCTTACTAGTATGCGTGCTTGAAATTAATACTTTGGAACGGGTGATGTTCTTTTGACCCTCGCGTTTTAAATGTAATAACGCCTATATTAGTATAGCCACAGATTATATCATAGCCTCCTTAGACCCTGCGTACAATTTTTTTACATATTCCGCAATCTATTCTGAATTTTTTATAGAGTAACTAAGAGTTCCTAATTCAAAACCAAAACAACTGCTTTTGGGTCTTATTTTTATTAAGAAAGTTCCTGTTCCTTAGAGTCACCGTGTAGGTATGTTCGTCTAAACTCTAATCTATTCAAAAATGATAACCGTACAAAATCGAGAAGATTGAAGCAAAAACCGTTTCAACCTGTTTCATAAACCGATTGGAATCCGGACGTTCAACAACAAAACAATAGGCGCCAGGGCCGCGGGTACGGCAGGTCAATCAAAAGATAAAGGCTTTAGGCCTCGGGCCTTAATTAAGAGCCGATATAAGCGGATTGACACTGCCCGATTAATACTGCGCACAATGTCCGTAATTCTCTATCAATAGACCGTTATGGGTTTGGTTTGGTAGATGTAGCATCGTGTATATACTTACTATATGTATGAGTCACAATTAGATAAGTAAATACAGATTATTTGTTTTTTTGATTGTGATTTAGATAAGCGTTTCTAATTTTCCTGTTAATTTGAAATGAAATTCTAGTTTATTATCGTGTTGAGTAATACTTCAATTGGCGACAGAAATGTGGGGATTTCTCGAACTGATTGTAACAAATTGCCAGCCGTGTCATAGTCTTCTATAAGCGCGATAAGTAAACACACGCTTCCATTTAAAAACTTATGTCTAAAATGCAGTTAAACAGATGAAGAATACTGAAGTTAAACGTATATCCTAACAAGTACGTACTAAAGTAACCCTTACGAACTTTATACGGACTGGGGAGTCACCAAGGTAACAGCCTGCCGGGATATTCGCAGGACGTCAAATTCACAGTATTTATTGCAATTATCTCCGCTTTCCAGTCTACTGGGTAGTCTACATAGATCATAGGGTGTGAGCTGGTACAACGAAAATTCAATCACCGGTGTTAATTAAAATAGTTGAGGAATTTTCGACAGACAGACAACGCTGTAGTAAAGTTCGGCTAGGATATTGAATAAGTAATGCAAAAATCGAACTGGATAGGATTCACAATAATTATATAGTTAATTAGTTACTAAAACGATAGTTATTAGTTACATGATAGAATTAATAGAGAATTTAAGTTTTAATTTGATAATTGCGTTAACTTTTATTGTAAATCGGTTTTTGAAATTTTCTAACACCTTTAAAAACACGGTTGTTTTGTTCTTCGCAAACTTTTTGAACTTACGGGAAGCATTAGAAAGCAGAGATTTGTTGTGATATGTATAGACCATAGCTAAACAGATTCGCCATATAATAAGAGAGAAGCAACTAACTGTTATCTCTAAATGAGGATTAGGGAAAAATTAGGCAAATCGGAATAGGCAATCGGTGGAATACATTTGTTACGAGAATGCTTGAGGTAAATTGGCGGGAAGGAAGCTTAATAAGTATTGATGTGATGCTGGCACTCAGCCAGCGAGAAAACAATTCTAACGGAAATATTCCTTTTGCTTAAGTACAGTCCAACTAGCATGTACTCGAACCCGATCAAGGATAGTTTTTACAAATCTGAAGTTGTGGTTTGTTTGAGACTAGCATGGAGTGAGCAACTGGAATGACACATTAAACCACAGATGACAGCCAGTCTACTTTGCCAAGTGTAGACATACAAGCTTAGCTACCAGACAGCTCTTGCTGCCTTACGACGTTTTTCTGGGAGAGGGATAGTGAGATAAGAAGTCTGGAATAAATTTATGGTATAATATCATTGACGTATAATATCTAAGGACGGGCTAATGGGGCACTAAACATCGTACTAGTTCGGCGGTGCTACCCACGAATTCCAGCCAATCGCGCAGTCTAACGCGACTAGTTGCGACTAATAGCGCGCGTAATGCGAACTCGTCAACAAATCGCGCGCGTGATGCGAACTTATCAACCAATCGCGTTGTAGCAATTAGACACCGCTGTACTGGCCCCTGTCATGCCTCATTATTATTGGCCGTAAAGCCAGTCCCTAGATTCTATGTCAATGTATAATATACTATTCCTTTATCGTTCGGCGGAGTACAGAATTTAACGTAATTTTATGACTTCAAAGTCTTTAAACATTGAAGAAATTCGCTAGAAATACTCGTCAAATTTATAGATGCTTATAAAATTTACAAAATACGTTTTAAACGCAGACAGATACTTTTAATTAACAACAGCGCCTAGCGGCGTTATTCATAAACGGCTGCTAACTTAATCAGTTGATGATCGTCGTTTGTCCCTATCTGTCGTTATGCCAAAGAGAGGGACAAACGATGATCATCAGCTGATCATAACTTAGCAGACGTTTATGAATAACGCCGTTAGTATTTCCGAACAATCTTGTAAACTTGCAAATATGTAATTATAATAATTTTAAACGTATTATAAAACAAAATACACGAGAAAGGAGTTTGCGATTTTGTGAAAATCGCGATATTTACTGAAAAACTGATTACAGGAACTGAATAATCCACTGTAAGCTCAAAAGAATAATTTCCGTATACCTAATTGATCGCCGTTAAATCCGTTAAATTGGAAATGTTTTTATTTTGCCACGGGGAGATTTTGCTTTTATTGGATCCCTTGTTTGTGCTCTGTCGCCTGCGGGGCTAATTTTGAGAGCCGATCAAATTACCTCTATACACCAATCGACAGAGAAACTGATAAATAATAAAAACCCCAGTCAGGCTACTGTCCTAGCCCTGTTAGTCTTTTTTGGGTTTACATGCCAGAACAATAAGGCTACGCCGTTGTGTCGCCCTAGTGATGTTTTTTTCTAAGGTTTATTTTACATATAACATCTACCTATGGGCATTGTTGCCTGAAATTTAGTTTTATTTTTTACTTAGTGATTTGAAAATTTCAAATATTTTACGCTACTATATTCGTTCTTAATAATGTTAAGCTTTATGCGGTGTCATGTCTCACGATTTTATCCTATAGATAGATAGATAGATAATCCATTTATTTGTTTGCCACAATACACACAAGATATTCAAAGTTACAACAATAACATACAAAAAACAATCCAGAGAAAAATGGAAAATTACAAAGACAGATAATAGTCACACAGATTTTTACAAAATAGAAAAAGAAAGAAAACATACATAAAAACACTTTTCATACAAATAAATGCTGTGTGCATCGCAGCAAAACAAAAGGGTTCTGGCTCAGTATTACGCTTCACCCATAACCAAAAACAGTAACATTTTCGCATGACAGTGTTTTTAATTGGCTTCTGTTCGATTCGTTTCTTGGTGTACAAAGCCTTTTGGGCTCAAGGCAATTTGTTAAAAGAAAAACAAAAGAGAGCTTTGTAGCAGGAAGTTTGTTTTTTGTCTCCCGATGAGACGAAAATCGCTGACATCACGCCGTTATTGGCAAGAATCTGTCGCAAATATTTTTCTTTTAGATATTAGCCAACAACAACGTCGATGGTGTCATTAGTATCTGAATTTGATACTGACAAAGAGTAAACTTAGGCAGTGATAGTGATGAACTGGAAGAATTTTATGTACGGTTTGTATCACAAGTTGCTAAACGGGTGAGGTGTTCTATATATATGCATGTATTTACTTAAGTATAATGTTGTTTCCACATCTATTTAGTGACTTCTGCTGCTGTCTGTATTAGTACTTACTGTCATAAATAACATAAACGTTAATTAAGGTCATGTACAACATATCTACGATCAATTGATAGCACGATATTGTTTACCCTTGGCGGTAGATTTGTTTTTGACATTCACGTAATACTATTGCATCGAGAGTAAAAGCAATACAAGTACACATTACGAAATATCGAGGCGATCCAATAAAACGCCTCTCCGATACGAAGCCAGTCTGACGGTCTTTACAGCATTGTTATTGTCAATTGAACCTAAGTGCAGACGACTTTAAGTCTATTTTCTGGTAAATTGGCTTAGATCCAGTCCGTATTAGGTTACCGAACGCTTCGAGCCGGCTACCGTAAAGCATTTCGACTGATTGCTTTCTTAACCATGTTACTGTTTCCTATACTGTATTTAAAATTGAGCTTTATGATGTTACAGATTAAAGTTGCTTTTGGAACCAAATGTTTAAATAAAAAACGAGGTTGTAAAATTTTGAGTCTTTTTAGGGTTTCGTAGCCAAATGGCAAAAAACGGAACCCTTATAGATTCGTCATGTCTGTCTGTCTGTCTGTCCGTCTGTCCGTCTGTCTGTCCGTCCGTATGTCACAGCCACTTTTCTCCGAAACTATAAGAACTATACTGTTGAAACTTGGTAAGTAGATGTATTCTGTGAACCGCATTAAGATTTTCACACAAAAATAGAAAAAAAACAATAAATTTTTGGGGTTCCCCATTCGAACTGAAACTCAAAATTTTTTTTTTCATCAAACCCATATGTGTGGGGTATCTATGGATAGGTCTTCAAAAATGATATTGAGGTTTCTAATATCATTTTTTTCTAAACTGAATAGTTTGCGCGAGAGACACTTCCAAAGTGGTAAAATGTGTGTCTGTAACTTCTAAAATAAGAGAATGATAAAACTAAAAAAAAATATATGATGTACATTACCATCATGTAAACTTCCACCGAAAATTGGTTTGAACGAGATCTAGTAAGTAGTTTTTTTTTATACGTCATAAATCGCCTAAATACGGAACCCTTCATGGGCGAGTCCGACTCGCACTTGGCCGCTTTTTATTTTGTCTTATCGTCGTTCGCTATTTAATTGAGGACATACTGATCTGATACTGTTGTCCATGTTCTATGTCAATTGGGACTTTTCGTAGGGTTTAGATACTTTAGATAAAAGACAAAGGAATCTTTTATTTTTGATCACGGAAAACTTTTTATACTTATTTTTCACTGATCTCATTACCTAGTGCTTTCCTTGATTACAATAATTCGAACGTATTTCCTGGTACATAAAAGCTTTTTGCGTAGGTAGTGCAAAAAAATAAAATATATGATTATCTGCTTTCAACCACGATTCGCATAATACGGACAGGTATTGCCTGTCTCGCATCACTAAACGGCCTCAAAATATTTTCACACGTTGAAACTTATATGCACGCTTGTCATTAGTCAATCTTCTCACGTTACTCCATGTGCACCAGTAATTGTAAATCGGACATAGCAGTTTAATGTTTCCGATAGTCGATAATCGCGTGTAGGGTTACCTCCGGCTCGGATAACCACTGATTGACGGCTATATTCCCTGGACAACCCTAACAGCCCGCCCTCTTATTACGTGGAATTTAATAAACATAGTCCGACGGCACGGTACAAGTATGACTACCAGTATATTTTGCTCATCTTCATTCTACTCTTTATAATGCTGCTAATTCAAACTGTTTAGACGACCACGGTTTCACTCACTTGAATTTTAGTCGCTATTGGCGACATGTTTTGGGCCCGTCGGGGGTCCTTCCTCAGGCTCGAGTGCTCGCGGCGGCTGCTGTGAGTGAAACCGTTGTCGTCTAAACAGTTTAAAATATGTCTCACGAAAGTTTAATTTCGATTGCTGCTAATTCACTTCGTTGTTTGTTATTCGGATAACCCAAATATTTGTGTTGCATCTCCTTGTACAAACGAAACAGAAGCGTATTTACTACGCAAACCCATACGTCGCACCGCATACGTCGAAATGAATTGCCGCTATAAATTTCAAGTGTACTTATATAATATAGTACGTATTTTATAACTTCTGTTCATCTAACATGCGTTTAGCATTCGAGTAGCACGCGTTAAGTCTAGATACTGGCTTTTATAATTAGGCTGTGACGCCAGTGCATGCAGTGTTACTATAGTAGTTTATGCAACAGTGATATAATAAGGGTTCTTAAAATTCAAGGGTCGAAGTTACAAAACGAGACGTAGTCGAGTTTTGTAAAAAAAGACCCGAGAATTTTAAGAACCAATTATGAGCTGTTGCATACATTACTTTTTCTATGACAGCTGCAGAAAAAAAAAAAAAAAAAGTCGAGTTTTGTAAAAAAAGACCCGAGAATTTTAAGAACCAATTATGAGCTGTTGCATACATTACTTTTTCTATGACAGCTGCAGCAAAAAAAAAAAAAAAAAAAAAAAAAAAAAAAAAAAAAAAAAAAAAAAAAAAAAAAAAAAAAAAAAAAAAGAGAGAGTTATTATTAAAAACAAAAGAGTTATTATTAAAAAAAAGAGTTATTATTAAAAAAAAGAGTTATTATTAAAAAAAAAGAGTTATTATTTAAAAAAAATTGAGTTATTATTTAAAAAAAAAAAGAGTTATTATTGTAAATGAAAACATACCTCTTTCAATCAAGATGATCGGAACTTGTATCTTTAAAAAAAATAAAGCAGTTGTATTATACTCATAAGATGACTGCTAGCAGTCATCTTATGAGCCTATAGACAAAGCATTCAAATGACATTGCTTTAGATATCACTGTCAGTCATTTAATTGACACATTTAAGTGCTGGAGTAGAAAAAATTGTTTGCATTGCGTCGAGTAGGCTCTGATTGAAATTCCTAATGGGTTATTTGTAACTATGTATATAATCTGCTGTGTTGAAGTGATACGAGTATATGAATATGTTACTAATATTATGTTTTAGGTACCTACGATTTAGACATCTACTAGGTACACCAACTAAAATTTAGCTAAGTATCTACATAATGAATGGCGTCATATATGTACTCATCATCATTTAGAAACTTTAATGTCACCTATTTTCGTATTTTAGTGTCAATAAGTAGATTAACAGCATAATTGCCATAAAAAAACAATTTAAACTAACAAATGGTTTTTTTTCTAATTATATGTACTTTTGCATTCTATTCATTGATACACTATGTGTTCCTAGCAATCATACCTCTGCATAGTACTTAATACTAATGAATGAAGCTACACGTATACTTATTTCAATAGTCACTGATATTCCTAAACAAAAATCCAGCCCCTTTAGGTCACTTTGTGCGATCCGTAGCCGGCTTTGGGCTAAAACCTTTTATATTGATAAAGCCTACTCTCAGAATGGAGTGGAAAGTTGATTCGGTTTGCCGTATTATGTATTATTCCGTGTTTCCATTGTTCACAGTTACACGGATGTTGTCTGTTTGCTGGCCCAGTGTGAGAAAATAAACAATTTTTTTTTTTTTTTTTTTTAATTAGAAATAGGTAAGCATTTGACCACAATCTCACCTGCCGATGCAGTCTAGGATGGAACATGCTTACCTAAAAGATGTCTATTCACTCTCGATTTAAAAAGAATTACAATTACAATTACTTACGCTTAGTTATTTACGCGTGAGGTTCAAACATTGATGTCAGTTACTCTTACTGACTTTTTTTACGAAATTTCCATTAAATGAAGAACACTTCTTCAACTTCAACTTCAACATTTATTCAGCAAATAGGCCACAAGGGCACTTTTACACGTCAACATTGAATTTACATACAAGCAAAATAATTTTTACATCAACAATTATTAAATACAACTACAACTACCAAATCAAACTAACGTAATACAATTACTTAGAGATGTATAAGGTCTCTTAATGTCGAATTACATAAAAAAACTATAATAATAATATTAAAATAAAAACAAAACAGATACATGGAAAAAAATCTAAACGTATTTAGAGGTGTTAATGTCTCTAAGTGTCAGAACTAAAAAATAACATAGTTTATCAAATTATCCTTAGGCATGTATAGGGTCTCCAAGATTTCGTTAATTTCGTTGCGTTTTTTTTAGTGCTAAACAATCTAAAATATCAATTAAGATCCGTTCTAGGAGCACAAAAGATTCTGACTTGTATAACAAACCGAAGTCTTTCTAAAAGAAGAGTATGAAAGAAAAGCTTTAATAGGCATTACAAGTACCTAAAGTTTTCGTTAAACGGACCTTAGGTCAAAAATCTTTTTCCGTAATCGATTTGCTACTCCTTTTACGTTTGCTTTTGCTAACCTATTTAAAGTGTCATTCAATAGAACTTGCGAACTATGTACTTAAACAAAAATTACTAGTAAATTGACATTCAGTGTCAATTTTAGTATGGCGGTTTGTTTACATAGTTAGCAAGTTCTATTGAATGACACTTTAGGTGTCCCACTATTGGGCACGGACCTCTCTCCAGGATCTCAATAACTTCCTATTTTGTGCTTCTTCCAGCCATTTGCTAAGGAAGGAAGTCGTCTCGTCCGCCATCTCGGCCATCTCCACCTGAGCTTACCTCGACTACGCCCCTCTTCCGTTCTATTCTATCATTCCTAGGGTTTGCACGACGGATCCGAAATGTATGGGAATATCCGCGGATCCGGATCCAGATCCGGATAATTTCATACATTTCGGATCCGGATTGCAAACCCTAATCATTCCGTTGTGGTTGTGTCCGAGAATATTATGACGGGTGGCAGTGGAAACAAACTTGTGCCTTCTCTGTCCCCCAAGCATTACCGAATGCGTTCCGCAGAGGAATCCAATATCTGTTCACAATAATGAAATTGCAGTATGAATGCTGCCGTGATTTTGATTATTGAATCACGGTTCATATTTTGCAAATTGATATTGCCGGTTTTCTCTCCAATGCGGTGATTCTGTTTATTTTACTGTTGCCGCAAATGGAAAGAGGATTGGGCTGATGAGTATCGGTTTTTAAATTATTCTTATGTAAGTTTATTGTCCTTTCACTCTGTTAAAAATTTACTTATGTTTTTATAATATTAATTAATACTTGTGCATATAATAAACATAATTGTAATGCAAAACCAATAGGTTAGGAACTTTTCAAATTCTTCTTAATACACGTCTTTATTATAATTGCCTTCAATACCTCCTTATTGTAATCTCTCAATCACCTTGTAAACTAACCAGCATAAAGATTTGGCCTAGTCTGTAGTAGTAAATACCTTAAAACTAGCATACATATTATAAAAACATAAACTAAACACCAAAAATAACATTATGACTGCGATGCATTACGCAACCCCGTAGTGTCAGGGAGCCGGCCGCGGAACCACAACCCAATACCTAATCCAAATTGGGGGGTATTACCCAATTTACTTCAAAAACCTCCAATAGTAATATCGCCGACACTTTCACGGAATCGATTCACGTACTTAGTCACGTCTCACCACATTGGGGTCACATCAAGGATCGAACTCGGAACCTCGTGGGCGGGAGCCGTTGCTCGACACGTTCAACGCCTACTGAACCCTAATTAGAATCCATTGAGCACAACGAGCTCGTTTATAACTCTATTGAATGTGTTAATGCAAAAATAAATATGAACTAGGTATACCGGCCGACAGAATGTTTTAAAGTATTTTTTTAATGTAATGTTAAAGTTAATTTCCCCTACACAAGCATTTCTGAAGGTAGGTTGGAGTCAGTAACAATGTTCATGTTTAATATTATGTACTTTCGTCTATTTAAAATTAATACTTAGCCAACAATTGCCTGATTCTTCGCTTTGACAATTATATACTATTCGAGTTCTTATTACCTACAGATACAATATACCACTACCACCAGTTTGACACTGACATAAACGCCATCGAGAACGTAATTTACTTTCTATGCATCTCGCTCGTACTCGCATATTAGGGCAAGCGAGATAAAGTAAAGTAAATTACGTTCTCGAAAGCGTTTATGTCAGTTTTGACACTGTCAATGACTCATGGTACGGGCTCTAATCGAACAAGTTTGTTTCAAATAATAGACATACCAAATGTAACATTGGCTTCCTTTTGCTATTATCTAGAAACAATTGCCTATCGTCATAGTTTCATAAACATCTTCGTCACATAATACCTATGCTCGCAATAACAAATTACGATACGTATACAAAGACCGGGAAATAAGGGATTGCTGAGTTTGTTAACGTACCAGGCAGGCAATCACTGCTGTTGTAGGCCGACAATGTGGAAGATCGTCTTATTTGGAGTGACACTCGTGTGCCTAAAACATTTCACAAGAGTGTCGTTTATTAATTCTCAAAGAATGTTAGGATGCTGAGTTTAATTGTGACACTATTACATTACATTTCTAAGCCAAGCTAGGTATTTAATACCATCATCAGGTTCAGGCCTAAATTCGGCTACCTATAAGTGAAAGAAAAAACCCCACGCCTTTACAAATTTGAACTAAATTTAGATAAAAAAAAGCGGCCAAGTGCGAGTCGGACTCGCCCATGAAGGGTTCCGTATTTAGGCGATTTATGACGTATAAAAAAAAACTACTTACTAGATCTCGTTCAAACCAATTTTCGGTGGAAGTTTGCATGGTAATGTACATCATATATTTTTTTTAGTTTTATCATTCTCTTATTTTAGAAGTTACAGGGGGGGGGGGACACACATTTTACCACTTTGGAAGTGTCTCTCGCGCAAACTATTCAGTTTAGAAAAAAATGATATTAGAAACCTCAATATCATTTTTGAAGACCTATCCATAGATACCCCACACGTATGGGTTTGATGAAAAAAAAAATTTTGTGTTTCAGTTCGAAGTATGGGGAACCCCAAAAATTTATTGTTTTTTTTCTATTTTTGTGTGAAAATCTTAATGCGGTTCACAGAATACATCTACTTACCAAGTTTCAACAGTATAGTTCTTATAGTTTCGGAGAAAAGTGGCTGTGACATACGGACGGACAGACGGACAGACGGACAGACGGACAGACAGACAGACATGACGAATCTATAAGGGTTCCGTTTTTTGCCATTTGGCTACGGAACCCTAATTAATGGTGGTCAAATGACTCCAGCTTTTAAGGGAGTGCGATAAGTTGTTTAGACTTTAGAGTGTCCACCTTCAACATACAAAAGAGCAGCTATCACGTATGAAATTAACATACTGTAATCTGATACACACACCGTATTACTATCATGCCACTATAACTGTCTCTATCTAGGTAGAAAATACTGGTTTACTACCATCATCAGGCCTAAATCCGGCTACCTATTAGTACTTATCCTGCATAAGTGAAAAGAAAAAACCTTTACAAATTTTTGACTAAATGTAGATAAATTTCTCGGTGTTAAAATTACTCCAGCTTTTAAGGGAGTGTGATAAGCGATAAGTTCTTTTGAGTGTCCACCTTCAACATACAAAAGAGCAGCTATCACGTATGAAATTAACATACTGTAATCTGATACACACACCGTATTACTATCATGCCACTATAACTGTCTCTGTCCGTATATACTTAGAAATATTTATAACATAATATCAACTGCGAACACTTGCGATATAATAGTTATAAGTGTAATTACATCTTAAAAAATGTATAAATCGTTTTATTGCAATGCCAACCTAAAAGTAAAACACATCGCATAGCCTAACTATGTAAGTATACGCATGATGATTGAAACTTAAGTCCTTTTAATGCTGATATAGAACGGGTGAGTAATCACTCAAGTCGATCGTATTAGTTCCGTGTATGGTAATGTAGGTAAATACATGCTTAGTGAATGAACCCATGTACATAGTTGACTGTCTTGTCGCCTGTTCCTGCTTAGATTGACTTATGAGGCTATTTAAGCCCACTTTGCTACTCGCTAGTGATTGTTGTATGATTGTAATAGTTGTATTTACAATACATTATTTCTGTTACAAAACGATCGATTGCCTAAAAGTAAGAAATAGATTTCCAACTAAACTTCATAATTCATAATTCATAATTTATT